>NC_044035.1:240439536-240746144 GCF_901765095.1 Microcaecilia unicolor | reverse complement strand
GTGGAGGATTTGTGAATGACTGAATCAGAGGTAGTGGAGGGAAAAGGAGAGTGACAGAACCAGAAATATGGTAGTTGGTGTGGATGGGTCAGGGACAGCCAAAATAACCGGGGGAGGGGGAGAGGCAGCACTGATGCAACAGCATCACTAAACAAGATAGCATGGCTGGTGTGGAGCCTTGATTATCTGTGCAGCTCAAAGCCTACTCTACCCTGACTTCTCTGAAATGGGAATTTTGGAGTGGGTGGGATACAGCAGGCCTTCAACATGGACTGACTGGCACACTGGCGCCACTCTGGAGGGGGTAGGAGAGGAAGAGGATATGCTGAATTCCTCAGTGGGGGAGGGGGAAGGGTTGATGGTGGACATGAGCTGAGAAGGAGAGATGGTAGACACGAGAGAGAAGGATCTTGAGCTCCCTCTGTGGGATGCATGACTGAAAGTTTGCTTAGAGCATCAGATACCCTTGAGCCAACTTTGGGAGGGGTAGAAAGATAGCTAGAGATATGGTGATTGTGTGGGTCAAAGGGGTGATAGACAGCTAGAGATAAAATAATTAGAGGGGAGTAACGAGAGCAGAGATATCATAATGGACATGAAGAAGGAGCCAGAGGTGTGGTGTGATCTAGGGGAAGGAAATGTATGGAAAGGTATGACTAGGAATGAGAGGGAATAAATGGGAGAGAGGGCCAGAGATGTGGTTTGATAGTGGGGAAGGGATTGTATGCAAAAGGATGATTCAAAGTAAGAGGGATTGAGAGAGTATATGATGGAGGAAAATGAATAAGGAAGTCCAACTGAAGATGATGGAAAAGCATGACATGAATTAAATTAAATGATTGAAGAAGTCATTGTGGGGATGATGGAGAGTGGTAAAAGACAGAAAGTGACTGTTAGGGGAGATAGGAACCAGATAATAGGAAACTTCTAGGAGTAGCAAACTCAGAGAGCAGGACTGAGAGGGACAGTGGAGGGAAGAGTTGGGGACCTGAAGTGTTTGGGACAGGTAGGAGAGTGAAAATTCTGAAGGATATAAGAGGGGTGAAGTTCCCTTGGGAGGTATGCTTGGGGCAAGAAGAGCCGGTGTCCTTCTTGAATCTTACCAAAGGGGTGAGCCAACTTTGTGCCTGAAGTAGAGAGAGCAATTGTGGAACCTAGCCATGGGAAAACTGTTGAAAGATCCAGGTGAAGAATTCCTGAGCTACTACTATACTTCTCAGATGCCCATACCCAAGGGTGCCTCAGGCAGATGAATTGCTCACAAGAAGGGAGTTTGGATGCTAGAGTAGTGCAAAATTCCTCTGGAGAAGTTGTAGTGTGTGTTTTGGTCAGAGGAGAAAGTCAGTGGAATTGTGGAGATGTTCTGAATCATCTTGAATTCAAGCTACCAAGGCCTGAGATATCTCGCTGGACTCTATATGTTTCATCATTTAAGATTTGGTTAAGTCCTTATCTGAGCAGCTTTTCCCAACTTAACATCATTTGTAACCATTGTTAGGTAGGGTTCAGACCCAGAAGGTAAATTATTGAGGACTGTCACAGGGAGTGGATATTTTGGAATTGAGTGGATTCCTTATTACAGCATGAGTCTGCTGTGTAAAAGGTAACTACTTCACAATAACATTTGGAAATTGTTATTAAGGAAAAGAATTTGGAGTTCATTAATTCTCCTAAGTCAGAAATTTATAGGAAGTATCATTTGAAAGTGTTGAAATTTCCCTTTGGGGGATAAAACTGGAGGGCAATCTGATTTAACTTCTGTTTCTCTGGATAATTTAGACTTGAACCTTGTGACTGTAATGGAATCATAGAAACAGAGAAAAATGTAGGCAGATAAAGACCATGGGGCTTATTTTCAAAGCACTTAGCCTCCCAAAGTTCCATAGAAACGTATGGAACTTTGGGAGGCTAAGTGCTTTGAAAATATGCCTCTATATGGCCTATCCAGTCTGCCCCATCCCTGCCATCTACTCTCCCTATCACTCCCTTAGAGATCCTATGTACTTGTACCAAGCTCTCTTGAATTCAGATATTATTTTCGTAGGTTCCATTATCAACTGCTACTACTACTACTATTTAGCATTTCAATAGCGCTACAAAGCATACGCAGCGCTGCAAAACATAGAAGAAAGATAGTCCCTGCTCAAAGAGCTTACAATCTAGTAGACAAAAAATAAAGCAAACAAATCAATTAATGTGTAGAGGAAAGAGGAGAGGAGGGTAGGTGGAGGCGAGTGGATACAAGTGGTTATGAGTCAAAAGCAATGTTAAAGAGGTGGGCTTTCAATCTAGATTTAAAGATGGTCAAGGATGGGGCAAGACGTAGGGGCTCAGGAAGTCTATTCCAGGCATAGGGCGCAGCAAGACAGAAGGAGCGAAGTCTGGAGTTGGCAGTAGTGGAGAAGGGAACAGATAAGAGGGATTTATCCAGGGAATGGAGTGCACGGGAAGGGGTGTAGGGTGTAGGAAGGATGAGTGTGGAGAGATACTGGGGAGCAGCAGAGTGAGTACATTTATAGGTTAGTAGAAGAAGTTTGAACAGGATGCGAAAACGGATAGGGAGCCAGTGAAGCGACTTGAGGAGAGGGGTAGTATGAGTAAAGCGACCATGGCGGAAGACGAGACGGGCAGCAGAGTTTTGAACCGAATGGAGGGAGAGGTGACTAAGTGGGAGGCCAGCAAGAAGCAGATTGCAGTAGTCCAAACGAGAGGTGACAAGGGTGTGGATGAGGGTTTTGGTAGAGTGCTCAGAAAGAAAGGGGCGGATTTTACGGATGTTGTAAAGAAAGAAACGACGGGTCTTGGCAATCTGCTGGATATGAGCAGAGAAGGAGAGAGAAGAGTCAAAGATAACCCCAAGGTTTTGAGCTGAGGAGACAGGGAGAATGAGAGAGCCATCAACAGAAATAGAAAACGGGGGGAGCGGGGAGGTGGGTTTGGGGGGGTAAATGAGAAGCTCGGTTTTGATCATATTTCATTTCAGGTGGCGTTGAGACATCCAGACAGCAATGTCAGACAAGCACGATGAAACTTTGGTTTGAATGCAAGGTGAGATATCAGGGGTAGAAAGGTAGATTTGGGAGTCATCAGCATAGAGATGGTAGGAAAAGCCATGGGATGAGATTAATGAACCAAGGGAAAAAGTGTAGATAGAAAAGAGGAGGGGACCAAGAACAGAACCCTGAGGTACGCCGACAGGCATAGGGATAGAAGTAGAAGAGGATCCACCAGAGTGAACACTAAAGGTGCGAAGGGAGAGGTAGGAAGAGAACCAGGAAAGGACAGAGCCCTGGAATCCAAGTGAGGACAGGGTATCGAGAAGTATGCTGTGATCGACAGTGTCAAAAGCAGCGGAAAGATCAAGAAGAATGAGGATGGAATATTGACCTCTGGATTTAGCCAGTAATAGGTCATTGGAGACTTTAGTAAGCGCAGTTTCGGTTGAGTGGAGAGGACGAAAGCCAGATTGTAGTGGGTCAAGAACAGCATGTGAGGAGAGAAAATCAAGGCAGCCGCGGTGAACAGCATGCTCAAGTAATTTGGAGAGAAAGGGAAGGAGGGAGATGGGTCAGTAATTAGAGGGACAAGTAGGGTCGAGTGAAGGCTTCTTAAGGAGAGGTGTGACCACAGCATGTTTAAAGGCAGCAGGGACAGTCGCAGTGGAAAGTGAGAGGTTGAGAATGTGACAGATAAAAGGAATAAGCAGGAGAGATGGCATTAAGAAGGTGGGTGGGAATGGGATCACAGGAACAGGTGGTACATTTTGAGGAAGAAAGGAGAAGTGTAGTTTCCTCAATAGTAACTTCAGGAAAGGAGGAAAGGGAATGAGGGGAAGGAGAGAGAGGGGAACGGACTAGTGGAGGGAGAGGTGGCGAGGTAGAGAATGCAAGGTTTATCTTTTGAACCTTGTCATGAAAGAATTCAGCAAGGGTCTGAGGAGATAATGAAGGGGGAGTTGGGGGAGGGGGCACCTTGAGGAGAGAGTTCAATGTGGTGAAGAGAAGTCGAGGGTTAGAGCCAAGAGAGTTAGTCAGTTAGATATAATAATCCTGTTTGGCGCGTAAAAGAGCAGATTGGAAGGAGGTCAGCATGAACTTAAAGTGTAAGAAATCAGCAAGGGCCCGAGATTTCCGCCAGAGGCATTCAGCGGAGCGGGTACAGGAACGTAGGTAGCGGATATTAGAAGTCAGCCAAGGCTGGGGTTTTGTACGCCTTATAGGGCGTGTCATCAAAGGTGCAAGAGTGTCTAAGGCAGATGATAGAATATTGTTGTAAGAAGAAACAGCCTCGTTGACAGACGTGGATGGTGCCACAGTCGAGAGGAGGTTTGAAACATGAGAGGATAGAGTTGAAGGTCAATACCATGAAGATTCCTTGATAAATTAGATAAGATAGGACGGGACTGGGAGGGAGGAGATTTATGTGTGAAAGTTATAAGATGATGATCAGAGAGGGGAAGATGAGGCAAGGAAACTAGAGGGTGAACAGTTGGAGGAGAAGATAAGATCAAGACAGTGACCATTTTGATGAGTGGGGGAGGTGGAGCATAGTTGGAGATTAAAGGAGGATGTTAAAGCGAGTAACTTGGAAATATAAGAGTTAGAAGGATCATTAGCAGGAATATTAAAGTCACCAAGGATGAGAGAGGGGGAGGAAGGATCATGGAAGAAGGCAAGCCAGGCATCAAAGTCACTGAGAAAGGATGAAAGGGACTTATCAGGGGGACGATAAATGACCGCTATTCGAAGAGGCAGAGGAGAGAAAAGGCAGATAGAGTGGACTTCAAAGGAAGATAAACAGTGAGATTGAGGTGGAAGAAGGGGTTGAAATCTGGAGGAGGGAGAGAGAAGTAATCCAACACCGCCCCTGCTGAAATAGTTCCTCTCATCCGTCCATGTCCAGCATTTCTTTTCTCTCCATTCCCCTCCATCTGTGTGCATCCTCTTCCTCTCTTTCCTTCCCTCCAACATTTCTCCTCTCTTCCCTGCCCTCCACTCCATCCAGCATTGCTCCTCTCTCCCCTCCCCTCCATCCATGTGAATCTCCTTCCTGTCTTCCCTCTCCTCCATACATGTCCAGCATTTCTCCTGCCATCCCTCCATCCATCCATGTCCAGCAACTCTCCTCTTTTCCCTGTCCTCCCATCCATGTCCAGTAATTCTCCTTTGCCCCATCCTCCCATCCCATCCATATCCAGCAATTCTCCTCTTTCCCTTCCCTCTTCTCCCATCATATCCAGCGATTCTCTCTCCTCTGCCCTCTTCTATCCATATCCAGCGATTCTCCTCTCTTCCCTGCCCTCCCCTCCCATCCCATCCATGTCCAGCGATTGTCCTCTGCCCTCCATTCCGTGTCCAGCGATTCTCCTTTGTCCCCTATCCTTCCATCCCATCCATGCCCAGGGACTCGCCCCAGCCTCCACCTACATAAGTACATAAGTAATGCCACACTGGGAAAAGACCAAGGGTCCATCGAGCCCAGCATCCTATCCACAACAGCGGCCAATCCAGGCCAAGGGCACTTGGCGAGCTTTCCAAACGTACAAACATTCTATACATGTTATTCCTGGAATTGTGGATTTTTTCCAAGTCCATTTAGTAGCGGTTTATGGACTTGTCCTTTAGGAAACCGTCTAACCCCTTTTTAAACTCTGCCAAGCTAACTGCCTTCACCACGTTCTCTGGCAATGAATTCCAGAGTTTAATTACGCGTTGGGTGAAGAAACATTGTCTCTGATTTGTTTTAAATTTACCACACTGTAGTTTCATCACATGCCCCCTAGTCCTATTATTTTTAGAAAGCGTGAGCAGACGCTTCACATCCACCTGTTCCACTCCACTCATTATTTTATATACCTCTATCATGTCTCCCCTCAGCCGTCTCTTCTCCAAGCTGACAAGGCCTAGCCTCCTTAGTCTTTCTTCATAGGGAAGTCATCCCATCCCCGCTATCATTTTAGTCGCCCTTCGCTGCACCTTTTCCAGTTCCACTATATCTTTCTTGAAATGCGGCGACCAGAATTGAACACAATACTCAAGGTGCAGTCGCACCATGGAGCGATATAACGGCATTATAACATCCTCACACCTGTTTTCCATACCTTTCCTAATAATACCCAACATTCTATTCGCTTTCCTAGTCGCAGCAGCACACTGAGCAGAAGGTTTCAGTGTGTTATCGACGACGACACCCAGATCCCTTTCTTGGTCCGTAACTCCTAACGTGGAACCTTGTATGACATAGCTATAATTCGGGTTCTTTTTTCCCACATGCATCACCTTGCACTTGCTCACATTAAACGTCATCTGCCATCTAACCACCCAGTCTCCCAGTCTCGTAAGGTCCTTCTGTAATTTTTCACAATCCTGTCGCGAGTTAATGACTTTGAATAACTTTGTGTCATCAGCAAATTTAATTACCTCGCTAGTTACTCCCATCTCTAAATCATTTATAAATATATTAAAAAGCAGCGGTCCTAGCACAGACCTCTGAGGAACCCCACTAACTACCCTTCTCTATTGTGAATACTGCCCATTTAACCCCACTCTCTGTTTCCTATCCTTCAACCAGTTTTTAATCCACAATAGGACTTTTCCTCCTATCCCATGACCCTCCAATTTCCTCTGTAGCCGTTCATGAGGTACCTTGTCAAACGCCTTTTGAAAATCCAGATACACAATATCAACCGGCTCCCCTTTGTCCATATGTTTGTTTACTCCTTCAAAGAATTGAAGTAAATTGGTCAGGCAAGATTTCCCCACACAAAAGCCGTGCTGACTTGGTCTCAGTAATCCATGTCCTCGGATGTGCTCTGTAATTTTGTTTTTAATAATAGCCTCTACCATATTCCCCGGCACCGACATCAGACTCACCGGTCTATAGTTTCCCAGATCTCCCCTGGAACCTTTTTTAAAAATGGGTGTTACATTGGCCACCCTCCAATCTTCCGGTACCACGCTCGATTTTAAGGATAAATTGCATATCACTAGCAGTAGCTCTCCAAGCTCATTTTTCAGTTCTATCAGTACTCTAGGAAGAATACCATCCAGTCCAGGAGATTTGCTACTCTTCAGTTTGCTGAACTGCCCCATTACGTCCTCCAGGTTTACCGTGAAGTCAGTAAGTTTCTCTGACTCGTCAGCTTGAAATATCATTTCCGACACCGGTATGCCACCCAAATCTTCCTCGGTGAAGACCGAAGCAAAGAATTCATTCAATCTCTCCGCTACGTCTTTGTCTTCCTTGATCGCCTCTTTTACCCCTCGGTCATCCAGCGGCCCAACCGATTCTGTCCGCCCTTAGCTCCCCGACATCCTTCCTTTCCGTTTCTGCCGCCGCCCTGCGTTTAAATCTTTTACCTCAAGTTGCAGCGGTGGCGGCAGTGAAAGCAGGTTTGCCTCCAGCCTTCCCTTCCCTCTGTGTCCTGCCTTCTTCTGATGTATTTCCTGTTTCCATGAGGGTGGGACACTGAGAGGGAAGAAAAGGCTAGAGGCGAGCCTGCTGCTTTCACTGCCGCCGCCGCTGCGACTTGAGGTAAAATAAAAGATTTAAATGCAGGCCAGTGGCAGGAACGGAAACGAGGGCTGTTGGGGATTTGAGGGCGAGCAGGTGAGCCAGCCCTGGGAAAAAAGGTGCTGGTACGCTGTACCGGTGCATACTGGCACAAAAAAAGCACTTCCTGTTAGTAGTACTTCCTCTTTCACAGTTGTATTTTGAATGTCCTCAATTAAATCTTTGTCCATTTCTTCTGTCTGTGAAGGAGGCCTGTGTATCACATCAGTGTAAATACATTTGTTGTTCCCTTTTTCCATGTTGTATGGGAAGCATAGTTTGTGTGCTTTTTGTACGTCTAACCAACATTTCAGAAGTGGACCATATGAACAACCTTATGAGAATTACATTATGCTAATAATAATAGAAATGTAATCACTTTCTTCATTTAACCGTCTTGTTATTGCAATTTTTAATCGTAGCCAGACTTCCGTGGGAGGGGGGTCCAGAGCTCGAGGAGAGGGGGCACATTTTAGCCCCCCCCCTGCCACCGCCCCCCTCCCGCCACCATTGTCGCCCCCCCCCCCCGTCTCTGCCGACCCCCTCCCACTGCGAACCCTCCCCCGCCGCCACCTACCTTCCGTTTTGCTGGCGGGGGACCCCACTCCCCGCCAGCCGACGTCCTCTCTGACCGTTCTGCTGCAGAGAAAAGTCTTCTTCCTTGCATCATGCTGACGTCCTGCATGTTGTACGTGCAGGACGTCAGACTCAGAGAACAGTTCTGCAGGACGTGCAGGACGTCAGCATGCAAGGAAGAAGACTTTTCTCTGCAGCAGAACGGTCGGAGAGGACGTCGGCTGGCGGGGAGTGGGGTCCCCCGCCAGCAAAACGGAAGGTAGGCGGCGGGGGGGGGGGCGGGTTCGCCGGGAGGGGGGTCCTGACTGAAATCTACGGGGGCCCAGGCCCCCTCAGGCCCCACGTAGCTACGCCACTGGTCACATATAGAACTGACTTGTGGAAATTTTTGAATTTGCTCACAATCCTAAGAAGGAACTGTGCTCACCAGAATTCTGTTGCTTCTTCACCATGTGGAGGGAAACCAGTTCTCCCGGTCTCTGCACTCTGATTCAGCCCTGTCTACTGTCTCAGGTACAAACTTAGATTGAAGACCTCCAAGGACAGGGAATAGTGACTATATTTGAATATAACACACCTTGCTCTATGTGTTTGTGCCATTCTGTGATCCTGGTGGCTCCAGATTGGTCCAGGTGTCCATGGCATGCAGTGCTCATGAGACTCAGGATCCTAATTGATTATCTTATGGCCTGGCTCTTGAATGTGGAAGCAAACAAAAGAGCAGATCACTAGGTGGTATTAATAAGACTTTATTGGAGAAATAATCGCCTGACACAGACTGTGTTTCGCCCACAAGGGCTGCGTCAGGGGCTTTCAGTTGCTGTAATATCAAACAAAGCAAAAGCATATAAACAGCAGGTCAGCTTCTTCCCAAGCAATATTGCGCTCAAAATCGGGACATCATATGATCAAAAAGATCTTCTATAGTAAAAAACCGGAAGTGAACAATGACTTCCTTTATATTAGTACAGATGTCAAAGTGCTTGGGAAGAAGCTGACCTGCTGTTTATATGCTTTTGCTTTGTTTGCTATTACAGCAACTGAAAGCCCCTGACGCAGCCCTGCAAAACACAGTCTGTGTCGGGCGATTATTTCTCCAATAAAGTCTTATTAATACCACCTAGTGATCTGCTCTTTTGTTTGCGTTCACGTTGGATTTTGCGGATCATCTGCCTTCTTGTTTTCCTGGCTCTTGAATGGACATGTTTAGCTTGCAGTGGTACTCTTCTATGGTTATCTTGACCCTGCTGAGTAGATGTAAGTAGATGTAGATTTCTGCCTCCTTAGCTTACATCTGGGTCTGGCATTCAATTGCCACGCATCCATTTTGGGCCTGAGACCTTACCGCAAGCCATTGACCTAGCGGTAAGGTCTCATTCGGTAACCGGGTGGTAATGGTCTATGCGCATTAAATTCCACTTGATGCGCTTAGCTGCCGCGTGTCAGAAAATAAAAAATATTTTTCAGGTGTGCATAGCGGATTTGCACCAAAATTGAAAGTACCGCAAGGACCACGCAGTAACCGGGCGGTAACTCCAATTTGACGCGCGTTGGGCGAGCATAGGCACCTACACAGTTTTGTAAAATGGCCCCTCAATAATTCCCTGATAAGAACATAAGATAAGCCATGCTTTTTCAGACCAAGGTCTATCAAGCCCATATGTGTTGGTCTATATTTATCTCATTAGTTAGTTTTATGATTTATTTTTCAGATTCTATATAGGTTTTAAATTATGAATGTAATTTTTGCCATCTGCTCAGATTTGTAGGTAGAGCAGGAGAAATACAAATGTATTCTAAAATAAATACATTTTGCAATTGGTCTTAAAGGTGGTAATTTTATAAGTGATTTTATTACCCTGATGTATACATATATAAAAATATGAACTAGGAAAATATAGTACTTATTTTTATGTGATATATGAGCAGGTATTCTTAAGGGCAGAGAAAGAATAGAGCAGGGACAAGATCCATTTGTATACATGTAGCTCACAAAAACCCTGTTTATAAGCCATTATTCCTACCGGCACATAAATGCACAAAATTACTTCTGTCTCAAAGTAGGTGTAACTGTATAGCAGCTTTCTGGTGAGCACTTCTATAAAAACATAAAAATACATAGGGACCCTTTTACTAAGCCATGGTAAAAAGTGGCCTGCGACAGTGTAGGTGCATGTATTAGGCATGCGCTGGGCCTGTTTCTACTGCGTCTGAAAAAACGAGTTTTTAAAAAATTTGATAGGAAAAGGGCATGTGGTAAAACTGAAACCAATGCACGTCTAATACTGGCTTGAACTGTTAACACCACCCACTGATCTAGTGGTAAGGGCTCATGCACTACACGCGTGGTGACTGGTTGGCATGCGCCAACTGCCAATTACTGCTGGAAACGGCACACGTGGGAGGAAATAGTTCATCCAGGCATTATTGGTGCGCACCAAATCTGAAATTACCACTGGGGGGGGGGGGGGGGCACTGGCCTGGCGGTAGTTTCATTTGGGCACGCGTTGCACACACGTAGAGCCTAGTGCAGCTTAGTAAAAGGGCCCCATATATTGCTGTTTATAAAATAGGTGGAATACATAAGCACCTGAGTGCTTCCCTGTCTAGGAGCCCTATGATAAAATTTATCCTCAGAAGCCACAGATTAACCATCAATGCTAAATCTTTTTTCTTTTGAATAATCAAACATCAGATGTCGCACAACAGTGTTATTTCAGCAAATAATGTCACAGATCACTTCCCTTTAACCCCAACCTCTTCCCTCTACCTACCAATCCAGATCAACCATCCCTAATTTGATAGATACTTCTTGCTATGTCAAAACTGGTAAGAGTTAGAAATAAAGGGTCCAGTATTCAGCTGGTGGTGGTGAGCGTTTTGCTCACGCCAATGGAGTTATTCCCAGATATTCAAAGCCAGGCCCTGTCCAGGCTTTGGCTTTGAATATCTGGTTATTTTTGAGCCAGCTAACACATAGCCACTTGAGTTGATAATCAGTACGAGGGGGTCTTTTACTAATGATTAGCTTGAGTTATCTGCAGCAGGGCCCATGGGAATAAAATGGGATCTGCTGCAGATAACTTGAGCTAACCTTTAGTAAAAGACCCCCTAAAGCAGCCATGTGCTAGTGCATAGAAATAGGACAAACTTTTATGTGGTCCCATGTATGCGCTGAACCTGGTGGCTTAGGGCTAGATTCTATATATGGTGCTAAAAAAAAATCATCGCTGAAAAAAGTGCTAATAGAATAGTGCTAATGCCTGGGAATCATGCCTAACTTTAGGTGTGGCAATTTCCACCAACTGAAATATGGTGCAAATATAATCATCTACATTAGGCATGTATCCCTGTTATTCTATAACAATGGGCTTCTTTTACTAAGCGGTGGTAAGCCCAACATGGGCTTATCACTTGCTATACAGGGAGTACCGCCGGGCTACCATGGCAGCCCGGCGGTACTTCCCACCCGCCGGGTTAACACAAGAGCCCTTACCGCCACCTCAGTGGGTGGCAGTAAGGGCTTCCCCCCGGCCATTTCCTGTAGGAAAGTGAGACTTCCCTTTTACTAGCAGTTTAGTAAAAGGGGCCCAATGTTTTAATGTTAGGAATGCCGCTATTATGCCTGTGACCCTCCCATTTCTGTGCCCCCTTTTTCAGTTCATATGTAAATGCCAATTGAATCTAATTAGTGCCTATAATTGTTAAAAAGACAATTATTGGCGCTAATTAGCTCATTATTCAGTTAAATTGCATGCCAATTTGGGTGCATGCCCAAATTTATACATGTAAATTTTAGCGACTTTTATAGAATTTAGGAGGTTAAGGGCTGAATATCAGCACTTAAGCAGCTAAGTGCTGACACCGCTCCTGAAACACCCCCAACATAGCCAGCTTTGAATTAGGTGATAACTGCAAATTTCAGAGACACAGGCTTATTTTCAAAAGAGAAGGGCGCCCATCTTTCAACACAAATCACAAGATGGGCATCCTTCTCACAGGGTCGCCCAAATCAGCATAATCGAAAGCCAATTTTGGGCGTCCCCAACTGCTTTCCATCGCGGGGACAACCAAAGTTCCTGGGGGTGTATCGGAGGTGTAGCGAAGGCGGGACAGGGGCGTGCCTAACACATGGGCTCCTTGACCCATAATGGAAAAAAAAGGGCTTCCCTGATGAACACTTGGACAACTTTACCTGATCCTTTTTTCTTACGACCAAAACCACAGAAAGGGCCCAAACTGACCAGATGACCACCGAATCGGGGATGACCTCCCCTTACTCCCCCCAGTAGTCACTATCCCTACTCTCAAAAAATTGTTTAAATATTTTTTCCAGCCTCTATGCCAGCCTCAGATATCATACCTAGCTCCATAACAGCAGTATGCAGGTCCCTGGAGCAGTTTTAGTGGGTGCAGTACACTTCAGGCAGGCGGACCCAGGCCCATCCCCCCCTACCTGTTACACTTGTGGTGGTAAATTTGAGCCCTTCAAAACCCACCAGAAATCCACTGTACCCACATTTAGGTGCCGCCTTCACCCATAAGGGCTATGGTAGTGGTGTACAGTTGTGGGGAGTGGGTTTTTTTTTTGGGGGGGGGGGGGGGTTGGGGGCTCAGCACACAAGGTAAGGGAGCTATGTACCTGGGAGCTTTTTCTGAAGTCCACTGCAGTGCCCACTAGGGTGCCCGGTTGGTGTCCTGGCATGTGAGGGGGACCAGTGCACTACGAATGCTGGCTCCTCCCATGACCAAAGGGTTTGCATTTGGTCGTTTCTGAGATGGGCGTCCTTAGTTTCCATTATTGCCGAAATCAGAAACGACCAAGTCTAAGGACGACCATCTCTAGGGATGACCTAAATTTCAAGATGGCTGCCCATCTTGTTCCGATAATACGGGTTTCCCCGCTGCTTTGCGAGGACGTCCTTTGGAAAACTTGGGCACCCCTTTCGATTATGCCCCTCCACTGCAATTAAGGGTCACTGAAATTAGGGGCTAGCCCTGACCAAACATTTAACCGGTCAGTGGCTGCTAAACCACTTTGAAAATCGGCCGGAAATGTTTTTCCTGTTTATTTAGGATCATTACAGCTGCTGTAGCATAAGCATTCTGATTGCACTATCATGAGTGGCTGTGAGTGAATGAGAAACTTCATGAATGCTGGTTTATTCATATGATCGTTTCAGCAAAAGTCGCACAATTCATGTGAAGGCACCCATTCCCCACAGTATTCTGCATGACCTAGTCTTCTTTTATTCATTGCTAATCTACTACTATTACTACTTATCATTTCTGTAGCGCTACTAGATGTATGCAGCGCTGTACAGTTGAACATGAAGAGAAAGTCCCTGCTCGACAGAGCTTACAATCTAATTAGGACAGACAAACAGGACATATAAGAGATAAGGGAATTACTAAGGTGGGGATGATAATATAAGGGTACTGAACGAGTGAGTAAGGGTTAGGAGTTAAAAGCAGCATCAAAAAGGTGGGCTTTTAGCCTAGATTTGAAGACGGCCAGAGATGGGCCTTGACGGACCGGCTCATGAAGTTTATTCCAGGCATATGGTTCTGCAAGATAAAATGAACAGAGTCTGGAGTTAGCGGTAGAGGAGAAGGGTGCAGATAAGAGAGATTTACCCAGTGAACAGCGTTCCCGGGGAGGAGTGTATGGAGACATGAGAGTGGAGAGGTACTGAGGAGCTGCAGAGTGAATGCACTTATAAGTCAATAAGAGGAGTTTGAACTGTATATGGAAATGGATAGGGAGCCAGTGAAGTGACTTGAGGAGAGGGCTAATATGAGCATAGCGACACTGGTGGAATATAAGTCGTGCGGCAGAATTTTGAACAGATTGAAGAGGAGAGAGATGGCTAAGTGGGAGACCTGTGAGAAGCAAGTTGCAGTAGTCTAAGCGAGAGGTGATAAGAGTGTGGATAAGGGTTCTGGTAGTGTGCTTAGAAAGGAAAGGGCGAATTTTGCTGATGTGGTAGAGAAAGAAACGACAGGTTTTAGCAGTCTTCTGAATATGTTCAGAGATGGAGAGAGAGGAGTCGAAGATGACCCCAAGGTTACGAGCTGATGAGACAGGGAGGATGAACGTGTTATCCACAGAAATAGAGAATGGGGGAGGAGGAGAGGTTGGTTTAGGGGGAAAGATAAGAAGCTCAGTGTTGGTCATGTTTAGTTTCAGATGGCGGTGAGACATCCAGGCGGCAATGTCAGACAGGCAGGCTGATACTTTGGCCTGAATTCCTGCTGAGATTTCTGGTGTAGAGAGGTAGATCTGGGAGTCATCAGCTTAGAGGTGGTACTGAAAACCATGGGATGAGATCAGAGTACCAAGGGAAGAAGTGTAGATGGAGAAAAGATGAGGCCCCAGGACAGATCCCTGAGGTACACCAACTGACAGTGGGACAGAAGCGGAGGAGGATCCACCAGAGTATACTTTAAAGGTACAATGGGAGAGATAAGAAGAAAACCAGGAAAGAACAGAGCCCTGAAATCCAAGTGAGGACAGCATATCAAGGAGTAGGCTGTGATCAACAGTGTCAAAAGCAGCAGATAGATCGAGAAGGATGAGGATAGATTAAGAGGCCTTTGGATCTGGACAGGAATAGGTCATTAGACACTTTAGCAAGTGCTGTTTCAGTGGAATGAAGGGGACGAAAGCCAGATTGAAGTGGATCAAGAATAGCTTGAGAGGAAAGAAAGTCAAGACAATGGCAGTGAGCAGCACGTTCAAGTATGTTGGATAGGAAAGCGAGGAGGGAGATGGGGCGATAGTTGGAAGGACAGGTAGGGTCCAATGAAGGTTTTTTACGGAGTGGTGTGACTACGGCATGTTTGAAGGCATCAGGAACAGCTGCAGTGGAAAGTGAAAGATTGAGGATATGACAGATAAAATGGATGACAGTAGGAGAGATAGTGTTAAGTAGATGGGTTCGAATAGGATCAGAGGAACAGGTAGTTAGTTTTAAAGAGGAAAGAAGATGTGTAGTTTCCTCTTCAGTGATTTCAGAAAAGGAAGAAAAGGATGCAGGGGTTGAAGGGTTGAGAGAATGGACTAAGGGAAGGACAGGTGGAGGTGACCTGGTTGAGAATTCAAGTTTAATCTTGTGAACCTTATCATGAAAGTACTCAGCCAGAGTCTGGGGAGAAAGTGAAGAGGGAGTTGGAGGTGAAGGCATTTTGAGGAGAGAGTTCAGTGTGGCAAAGAGACGTCGAGGGTTTGAGCCAAGAGAATTTGTCAACTGGATGTAATAATCCTGTTTGGCAAGTAAAAGAGCAGACTGGAAGGAGGTCAGCAAGAATTTGAAATGTATGAAGTCAGCATGGGCACGGGATTTCAGCCAAAGGCGTTGGCCAGAGCGGGCACAGGAACCTAGGTAGCAGATTCTAGAGGTCAGCCAAGGCTGGGGTTTGGTACGCTTTACAGGACGGGGAATGGGAGGAGCAAGAGTATACAGAGCAGAGGACAGAATGGTATTATAGGAAGTGACAGCCTCATTGACAGACTTGGATAACATAGTGGTAGAGAAGAGATTTGAAACACTGGAGGACAGAGTAGAAGGGTCAATAGTGTGAAGATTCCTAAATGTATTGGTTAAGATTGGATGGGACTGGGGAGGAGGGTGTTTAAGTGTGAAAGTTAATCAGATGATGGTCAGAGAGGGGAAGAGCTGAGGCACAGAAGCTGGAGAGTGAGCAGTTTGAGAAGAGGATAAGATCAAGACAGTGGCCATTCTGGTGAGTGGGGGTAGTGGAGCACAGTTGAAGATTGAAAGAGGATGTTAAAGTGAGATACTGAGAAGCATAATAGAGGGATCATTAGCATGAATGTTAAAATTTTCAAGAATAAGGGAAGGAGATGAAGGCTCAAGAAAGAAGGAAAGCCAGGCGTCAAAGTCAGTGAGAAAGGAAGAAAGGGAATTATCAGGAGGTCGATAAATGACTGCTACTCGGAGAGGCAGAGGAGTGAATAGATGGATGGAGTGGACTTCGAGGGAAGAAAAGCAGTGAGACTGAGGTGGAAGAAGAGGTTGAATTCTACAAGAGGGTGAAAGTAGTAGACCAACACCACCTCCGCGGCCAACTGGGTGAGGAGCATGGGTGAAAAGATAACCTCCATGGCATAGGGCCGCGACTGAAGTAGAGTCTTCAGGGCAAAGCCAAGTTTCAGTTAGGGCAAGCAGATGGAGAGAACGAGAGATAAACAGGTCATGGATGTAGGAAAGTTTGTTACAGACAGAATGGACATTCCACAGAACACACGAGAAAGGCAGGCAAGAAGGAGGGAGGAGAGGAACAGAAATTAGATTGGAGACATTACTGTGTGACCTGCACAAATAGGATGAGAGCTGATGTGGAGGACTAGGATTGGGATTGATGTCCCCAGCAGAGAGCAGGAGAAAGAGCAAGAGAGTATGGAGAAGAGTTGGAGAGGTATTATGACAGTGACGAAGATGAGATGTACTCAGATAGAAAGGAGATGGATGAATGGAAGGAAGGAAATGTTGAAGGTTGAGAGCTGAGAAGAAGGAAGGGGACAAAAGAGATGGTGAGATGGTGAAAGAAGTGGGTGGTCAATGTGTTCTTGCAGAGTACAGTGGTTTCAGATGGAGAAACAGATTAGGAAGGGACAGTACCAGGAAGAGAAAGTGTACTGGAGCCATAAGTAGTAACTGGGAGAAAATATAAAAGTAAAGAGAAAATGTCCCTAGAGCGGAGGCCCTGAGTGGATCGGAGGTGACCTGGGAGTCACTCCGGAGAAGGCTGTGAGGATATGCAGATGAGCTGCAAGTCCTCCACAGCACCTGAAGGGCAGCCGGTGGGAGAGCTGGACACCTTTCAGCCAAGGAAAGGCTTACCAGGGGTTAGGCTGAAGCCAGCTTTCCTTCCCCTGAGGGTCACCTGACCTTAACCAAAAAGCACCTTGGGCACCTGGAGCAAGGGCCCTGGGAAGATCGGGGTGGACCTGGGAATCACTCCCGAGAGGGCTGTTGGGATATGCAGAAGGGCTGCAAGTCCTCCACAGTACCTGGTGGGAGCACTGGGCACCTAGAGCGGAGGCCCTGAGTGGATCGGACTGGACCTGGGAGTCACCCCAGAGAAGGCTGTGAGGATATGCAGATGAGCTGCAAGTCCTCCACAGCACCTGAAAGGCAGCCAGTGGGAGAGCTGGGCACCTCTCTGCCAAGGAAAGTCTTTTTACATATTTAGGAAGATATGGCCTCCAAAACTGAACAGAATACTCCAAGTGGGGCCTTCACATGACTATATCTTTTTAAGGGGCTTTTTACTTGCTGTAAGAAAAAGGGCCCAGCACATGGCAAAAACGGCCCCCACTGTGACTGCAGGGCCCTTTTTACTGCAGCTTGGTAAAAGGACCCCTGAATGTCCACTGTAGGCTTAATTCTGATGATTTGTAATTATTTTTTTCTCACATGACCCTTCTGTTGAGAAGGTATGTCTTGGCTAGCATTGCTCAATGGAAGAAGAAATTAAACTTTTCTTGAATTTGTGTAAAACACAAAGAACGCTGTTTAGAAAATCTATATCACCAGATACACCTGATCAATGTATCAAGATATAATGGTGGTCAAAATATCAAGCTGCTCATGCTCAGAATTTGGGCATAGTGCTGGATGCTACTTTGTTGTTAAAACCACATATACAGTGGTGGAAATAAGTATTTGATCCCTTGCTGATTTTGTAAGTTTGCCCACTGACAAAGACATGAGCAGCCCATAATTGAAGGGTAGGTTATTGGTAACAGTGAGAGATAGCACATCACAAATTAAATCCGGAAAATCACATTGTGGAAAGTATATGAATTTATTTGCATTCTGCAGAGGGAAATAAGTATTTAATCCCTCTGGCAAACAAGACCTAATACTTGGTGGCAAAACCCTTGTTGGCAAGCACAGCGGTCAGACGTCTTCTGTAGTTGATGATGAGGTTTGCACACATGTCAGGAGGAATTTTGGTCCACTCCTCTTTGCAGATCATCTCTAAATCATTAAGAGTTCTGGGCTGTCGCTTGGCAACTCGCAGCTTCAGCTCCCTCCATAAGTTTTCAATGGGATTAAGGTCTGGTGACTGGCTAGGCCACTCCATGACCCTAATGTGCTTCTTCCTGAGCCACTCCTTTGTTGCCTTGGCTGTATGTTTTGGGTCATTGTCGTGCTGGAAGACCCAGCCACGACCCATTTTTAAGGCCCTGGCGGAGGGAAGGAGGTTGTCACTCAGAATTGTACGGTACATGGCCCCATCCATTCTCCCATTGATGCGGTGAAGTAGTCCTGTGCCCTTAGCAGAGAAACACCCCCAAAACATAACATTTCCACCTCCATGCTTGACAGTGGGGACGGTGTTCTTTGGGTCATAGGCAGCATTTCTCTTCCTCCAAACACGGCGAGTTGAGTTCATGCCAAAGAGCTCAATTTTTGTCTCATCTGACCACAGCACCTTCTCCCAATCACTCTCGGCATCATCCAGGTGTTCACTGGCAAACTTCAGACGGGCCGTCACATGTGCCTTCCGGAGCAGGGGGACCTTGCGGGCACTGCAGGATTGCAATCCATTATGTCGTAATGTGTTACCAGTGGTTTTCGTGGTGACAGTGGTCCCAGCTGCCTTGAGATCATTGACAAGTTCCCCCCTTGTAGTTGTAGGCTGATTTCTAACCTTCCTCATGATCAAGGATACCCCACGAGGTGAGATTTGCGTGGAGCCCCAGATCTTTGTCGATTGACAGTCATTTTGTACTTCTTCCATTTTCTTACTATGGCACCAACAGTTGTCTCCTTCTCGCCCAGCGTCTTACTGATGGTTTTGTAGCCCATTCCAGCCTTGTGCAGGTGTATGATCTTGTCCCTGACATCCTTAGACAGCTCCTTGCTCTTGGCCATTTTGTAGAGGTTAGAGTCTGACTGATTCACTGAGTCTGTGGACAGGTGTCTTTCATACAGGTGACCATTGCCGACAGCTGTCTGTCATGCAGGTAACGAGTTGATTTGGAACATCTACCTGGTCTGTAGGGGCCAGATCTCTTACTGGTTGGTGGGGGATCAAATACTTATTTCCCTCTGCAGAATGCAAATAAATTCATATACTTTCCACAATGTGATTTTCCGGATTTAATTTGTGATGTGCTATCTCTCACTGTTACCAATAACCTACCCTTCAATTATGGGCTGCTCATGTCTTTGTCAGTGGGCAAACTTACAAAATCAGCAAGGGATCAAATACTTATTTCCACCACTGTACATGTGCTAGTTAGATTACTTTTGAATAGATTAAAGCTATTGATTCCTTTTGATAATTTTGGAACTGCATTGCAGAGCATCTTATTCAAGTTGGAATATTGCAATGCTCTGTATCTTGGCTTTTTCTGCTTCTACACCACATCTGCTGCAGGGGGTGCAGAATGCTGCAGTAGATTTGCTTACAGGTTTGTCATGTTATGATTATATCACAACTTTCCTTCTTCATTTACAATGGCTGCCAGTTGAGTTTAGAATCAAAATTGAGATTTATGTTGTTGATTCATAAAGCATTGAGATTTGATGCTCTACGTTATGTGTCTGCAGTGTTGAAAATATATAAAACCTGTAAGATCACTGACGTCAGAAGACAACCTGTTGGAAATTCCATCTTTGAGACTACTACACTCTGAGGAGATTGAGAATAGTATTTACTTGATTGTGGGGTGTGGGGAGTGGAACCTGCTTCCTCTAAGACAGAGAACATTATCTGATACTATTTCTTTTAAGAAACAGTTAAAATGTTATGGGGTCCTTTTAATAAGGTGAGCCGAAAAATGGCCTGCACTGGTGTAGACACGTGTATTGGACAAACACAGGTCTATTTTTCAGTGCACCTGCACTAAAGACCTTTTTTTTTTTTGGCCGCAAATGGATGTTCGGCAAAATGAAAATTGGCGCGTGTCCATTGTGGGCCTGAGACCTTATTGCTACCCATTTACTTAGCGGTAAGGTCTCACACGTTAACCATGCGGTAGTCATCAGTGCACGTACAATGTCGATTACTGCCTGGTTAGCACCTTTCCGATGTACATAGCAGATGCGCATTGAAAATGAAATTACCACTCGGTAGCCGAGTGGTTGTTCAAAATTGATGCTAGGCATATGCGCCTTAGTAAAAGGGGCTTCTATATGTTCACAGCAGCATTTGGTGTAATGAACAATGATGGACGTAGCATATCTATTGTTTTATAATGGATGCTGAGTACTTTCATGTATTGAGCTGAAATGGTAATATTAATCAACATTGTGATGCTTTCACTATGATGTGGAGTGAGCCTGAGTTAGGTGCCGTTAATGTTTTGTATTACATAGATTTTTATATTTGTTTTATGTTTTTATTACTATGTATGTTGTTATATGATCCACCTAGATTTTGACAGGATAAAAATGTGGAAACGTGTATAATAAAAAGAACAATTTTTGTATTCTTTAAAGATAACTGGAACTTGGCATTAGCTTTTCTTTGGCATATGCCTTAGGCTATCCCAGGTTACACTGATAAAACACTCTGTGAAGTCTGGTTAGTTTTGCAGATATAAGAAGTATTTAGGTGTAAATCGAAAAATGTTTTTCTCTTTGCAGCCAAATCACTATTAGTGTAATTTATTTATTACCATCCATCGAAAGCAGTTTTCAGTAGACATATGTCAGTGGTTATAACAGTTAATGATGATTTCATAACTGTTTAAGAAAATAAAATTTGAAATTATATGAAAAATGATAGATGATTATTGTCTGCTGCTCCCACTAGTCCCCATGAGACTGTCATTGGAAAGCTTTTATGCTTCACTTACATATTCTGATATTGTCATTTTTTGCTCATTTGTGACCTGAAGGCATTGTCTTCGAAAGCTATTAAAAAATACAAATCGTTCACCAGATCCTTTTTTGTGCTTTATTTCTATTTATTTATTTTAAAACTTATATCCCCTAATAATCTAAGCGGCTTACAAAAAACAATTTACAAAAAATAGCATAAAAACATACAAACAAAATATGTCTCCACAGAAAACCAGTAATTACAATCAACGTTAGGTCTAATCAGATGATATAGTGATTTGACTACTATTGGGCTCATTTTCGAAAGAGAAGGGTCCCTATCTTTTGACACAAATGGGGAGATGGGCGTCCTTCTCCCAGGGTCACCCAAATCGACATAATTGAAAGCCGATTTTGGGCGCCCTCAACTGCTTTCCGTTGCGGGGACGACGAAAGTTCCTGGGGGGGGCATGTCAAGCATAGCGAAGGTGGGACTGGGGCGGGCTTAACACATGAGCATCATCGGCCGATAATGGAAAAAAGAAGGGCATCCCTGACGAGCACTTGGCCAACTTTCCTTGGTCCATTTTTTCTTGCGACCAAGCCTCAAAAAGGTGCCTGAACTGACCAGATGACCACCGGAGGGAATCGGGGATAACCTCCCTTTACTCCCTCAGTGGTCACTAACCCCTCTCACCCTAAAAAAAAAAACTTTAAAAATATTTTTTGCCAGCCTCAAATGTCATACCCAGCTCCCTCACAGCAGAATGCAGGTCCCTGGAGCAGTTTTAGTGAGTATTGCAGTGCACTTTAGGCAGGAGGACCCAGGCCCATACCCCCCCTACCTGTTAAACTTGTGGTGGTAAATGTGAGCCCTCCAAAACCCACCACAAACCCACTGTACCCACATTTAGGTGCCCCCCTTCATCCCTAAGGGCTATGGTAGTGGTGAGGAGTGGGTTTTGAGGGGCTCAGCACACTAAGTATGGGAGCTATGCACCTGGGAGCTTTTTCTGAAGTCCACTGCAGTGCCTCCTAGGGTGCCCGGTTGGTGTCCCGGCATGTCAGGGGGACCAGTGCACTATGAATGCTGGCTCCTCCCACGACCAAAGGGTTTGCATTTGGTCATTTCTGAGATGGGCCTCCTCAGTTTCCATTATCGCCGAAAACCAGGGATGACCATCTCTAAGGTTGACCTAAATGTGGAGATTTGGACGTCCCTGACCGTATTATCGCAAAGAAAGATGGCCGCCCATCTTGTTTCGATAATACGGGTTTCCCCGCTCCTTCGCAGGGATGTCCTGCGAGGACGCCCTTAGGAAAACTTGGGTGCCCCGTTCGATTATGCCCCACCATATCATGCAAAGAGGTTTGATCATGTTACTCCTTTGCTCAAGGGGAGGTGTTAGCTTCCTGTTGAGCAAAGGACTATTTATAAGGTCCTTGTTACTATTTTCAAGGTTTATGAAATGAGGGTCCCAGATTATTTGGCTCTCTTCATGATTTCGCATACACCATCTCGTGTACTGAGGTTTATAAACGATTTTTGTCTGGTATTCCCAGAGCCCAAACAAGCGCGGCTAGAGTCCACAAGACATAGTGCATTTTACTTTTTGGCTCTTGTGACCTGGAATAATTTACCGCTACTTATTCATAGAATTTCTACACTTAAAAGAGTTTAAAATAGCCATAAAAACCTGGCTTTTTTGCCAAGCTTATGGTACTTGAATGATTGCTTCTCTCTCAGGATAATGGTCTTTGGGGAAGTATTGAAGTAAAATTTTGCTGGAACTTTGTTATGTGTCACGATAGTGACTGTTTCCTTGTCTGTGCTCACCTCGCCCTTTGGTGGCCAGAACCGGTGGCTGCTATGGACTGTCTCATGTTCCAGATTTCAGCCCACTCCGGTCCGGATCTTCTGGGTTGCCAGACTTGCTTTTCTTGTTTGTGCCTGAACATCACCTGTAGCTGCTTTGTGATTCCTGCATCTGAACTTCAGCAGCTGATGGGCCTTATTAATCACCTGGAAACGTCTGTGTTTGCCTTTGCATCGTCTAAGGTCCCTGGTATGTTGGTGTGCTCTGTTGCACTTCTGGTTATTCTGTTTCTTGTCTGAAATCCTTGCTTGGTTCTAGTCTAGTCTTTATGTAGCTTAGCTTGTACTTTATTGCTTGTTTCCTAGTCTTGTTTCTTATTTGTATTTTTTTGTCTGCTCCTTGGTTAGTCTGTGTGTAGGTTAGCTATTAGCTTTTGTTTGCTAGTTCCCTGCTTAGTGGCTGCTTATCAGCTTTCTGTTCTTGCTCTGTTGGCTGTCTGTGTTTTTTCCCTAGTGGCTGCTTGGCAGCTTTCAGTCTTTGCTGTTACCTGTATTTGTACCCTTTTCAGTGGCTGCCTGGCAGCTTTCAGTTCTTGTCTTTTAGCCTGTCCACTTCCTGGTTAGTGTTGTATTGTCTGTCTGTGAGTCCTAGCCCAATATTCTGTCTTGCTTCCTGTGTATATTCCTTTCCCCTCTGACCCTCAGTCCCTGTTCAGCCTAGTTGGTATCCAGTTCCTGCCCTGTCCTGTAAGTCCTGCTGGCCGCCTGCACCCAGGGGCTCTACTCCTGGGGAACGGCGGTCAAGTGTAGGTGAAGTCTAGCAGTTCCTGTCAGAGTTCTGCCTTGTCTCTGCTGTGGGGTGGTTTTGCCTGCCACTGCCGCTCCTCGGCCATGGTCTAAGGGCTCACAAACCCTGTGTTTCCGTGAGAAACCTGACATTATGATTGATTTTATCTTCTTGTATAGGTGTACTTCTATCCTTTTTAATTTGTAGTTCTTTTCTGTTATCTATACTGTTAGAATTGTTCACCGCTTAGTTCTGCTAATCAGGGCAGTATAGAAAGTGTTAAATAAACTATACCCATAAAAGCCTGCAAAATTAAATATGTACTATGTTATGTTACTATGTTTTAAAAACTTTCTTAAATTGTAACAAAGATGTGCAAAAACACAAATGGCCAGGAAGACTATTCCACATTAGAGGTCCTGCTATTAAAAAAAAAGCACTTGTTGTTGCAGCATAACGTATCAGTCTCAAATCTGGAACCATTGTTCTTTTCTCATTTAATCTCAACCGTCGATTCAATTTATAAAGTTGAACTACATTTTTCAAATACATATGAGTAATACAATACCGAAACATCAAAACCAAGATTTTATATTGTACAGTATTCAATATTTTACAGGCAGCCAATGTAATCATTTTAAAACTTGCAAAGTATGCTCAAATCTTCCTATTCTACAAACCATGCGGGCAGCAGCATTACTAGTAAAGCCTATATCCTAGATTCAGCTATTCCTAAATAAAGGGCACTACACAAATCAAGTCTCATCATAACCAAATACTGCACAATCGTCCAAAAATTATATGGTTTCAACATCGTTTTCAATCTCAAAATCAGTCTTACCTGGAAAAAACACAACTGAATGACTGCAGCATTCTGAATTAGTTGGAGCTGGTACAAATTCTTTTTAGTTTGGCCACTGTACAGGGCATTACAGTAGTCTAGTCGTGATATTATGATGGCAAGGACTACTGTGGTCAGACTTGTCTTTTCAATATATGCAGAGAGATTTCTGCCATAGGTGATAGAGACAATTTTTGAAGGTTGTTTGAATTTGTGGGATCAGAGTGAGTGATGAGTCTAGCAAATATTCCAAGATTCCTCACCTATGATTTTAGGGGGAGTTAATACTTTCACCAATCTGTAAAGGCCTGCTCAAGTGCCTACCCTCAGTTCCCTTGACAGCCCCCTTCTGTTTACCACCGGGCCCTTTTCATTAAAAAAAAAAAAAAATTCTAAATCAGGAGCAGTGCCTTACGCCTGTGTGAAAGCGGCAGATCGCCTCAGGCTCTCCTTCACTGTGTCCTGCCCTCGTCTGATGTAACTTCCTATTACCACGAGGGCGGGGCACAGTGAGGGAAGGCCCAAGGCGATCTGCCGCTTTCACACCTACATGAGGCGCTGTGCTGCCGATTTATAGATTTTTTTTTTCAATACAGGGGGCCCGGTGGCAGACAGAAGGGGGCTGTCGAGGGAGCTGAAGGTAGGCAGGTGGAGACTGGGGACTGCAGTGCCGGTGGCGTGGGAGCAGGAGAGGGAGGTGATAGCAGTAGCGATTTGGGGGGGCATTGGGCCCTGGCCTTTGTCCTTGTCCCGGGCCCGACTGAGTCAGTGGCCTTGCCTTACCATAATATGACAACACTAATTCCCTGGACTCAAAGAACAGCAACCTTATCTGTGAAAAAGCAGCACTGTAAATATTACACTGGGCCCTAAACCACCAATACACCACCTGGTGAGAAAACAGAACGTGGGATTTCTGCTACAGATTTCTACACAGAAACTGCATGTTAGCAGAATGCTGCACATCAGTCACAGGAGCAAAACACAGACAGACCCTAAACAAATATGCAAGAAGGGACCACAGATCAGAAATGGAGATAGGAAGACAAAAAACTGAACTGTAAATCTCAAGAAGTCAGACGCTGCATGTACAGCAATATTAGAGAAATACGTTACATTATACTTCTTGTATTCTGCTAACATTATACAGTTCTAAGTGGATTACACAAAAAGAAGCTAAGTTTTACCTAGGAGTTAGAATAAATAAGATAACTTTGTCTAGCAATATTTACTTATGAAACAAAAAAAGTTTTATATAGCTTTCTTGAAGACTTCATAGTTGGTTAAATGTCTTATTTTAATTTAATACCTCTGGGGTTCGGAAAATATAACATAAATGATGATGAGTAGAATTTCTCTTGTAAGCAAAAGGAATATGTATTAACCTGTATGTGTAATAAGGCACACTTCCATGCACAATCCACGTTGAAAAGCTTAAACAAAACTTGAACCTCTATTGCTAATCAATGTAACTGAACATACAGGAAGGACACTTTGGGGCTAATTTTTGAAACAGAAAAACATCCAAAACATGGCATAACAGGCAGATAAATGTATTTCTTGCAGAGAAATGTCTAAAGCATATAGTCAAACCAACACAAAAAGATCACCCAAGTCCGCTAACCACCGAAAAGAAGACATTCCCAGAGGGGGTGTTTCATGGACGTGACATAGGCGGTGTTATTTGATGAACATCTTTTTGCCAATAATGGATAGCAAAACAACTTCCTGGAGGTAGAAAGAAAAATGCCCAGAATTAGACCTGCTTTAAACGCATCTAGGTAAGGCTAAACCTGTATTTTGACCCATTTGTGAATTTACTGAGCTAGACTGTGAAGAGGTGAAAGTGGTTGTTTGTGAGAAATAGTGGAGAGTTGCTGAGTGCTTTGTTACCTTTGTATGCTTGCCCAAGTCTGAACCCTTTGACCCTTACATTTCCTGACTTGCCTCCTCTGTGTCTCACCTCCTCAAGTCCTTGCCCACACCTGCTGCCCCCCCCCCCCCCCCACCCAGCAACACCCATCCCTTCTGTATCTCACCTTTTTCACCACCAAACCCTTACTGTCCCCAAACCATTCTACATCCCTACCTGCATGTCTCCTGTCTCTCATTGTTCCTCTGTTTATCCACTTCCACTTTGTCACTGTGCTGTGTGTGCTGCTACTGTTTGTGAGATGGCTGTGTGCTGTTCCTGGGAGAGTGAGTGATTTGTGTTGCTGCTGTATGTGTGAGGACTGTTTACTGGTGCTGGAAGTGTGAGTACTTAGTGTTGCAGCTGTGTGTGTGTGTGTGTGTGTGGTGGGAGAGCGAATGTTTTGGGCAGCTGGTGTGTCTCACAACTGTGTGCTGGTGCTGGGTCTCACGAGGTGCAGTATGTGGAGCTGTGCACAGTTGTGTTTCTGGTTTCAGTGGGTTGCACTGTGGTGGTGGTACACCTGCACAGGAATCATAGATGTTCTGCATGCTTTGGTGGCTCATGCCTTGCTTGAGGTGGATGAGAATTTGGAGGGGAGGCCCCAGTGGAAATATCCCTATCAGACTGTCTTCCTACACCCGCTTCCTGGACCTCACTGACCAGGAATTCAGTATTAGGTTCTGCTTTGACAGGGCTGCCATACAGCATCTGTGTGACCAGCTACAATCCCTTCTCCAGCCCTGTACTTAAAAATCAATGCTACAACTGGCACATGTTGTCTCTTCATGAGTGTTTTCAGGAGAAACCAGTGATAGCTTATAAAAGAGGTAAAACTATAGGGGAATTGTTATCTTACAAAAGATTGATAATGTGGTTAGTACTATACAGGGCCACCTGAAGTGTGGGCATTGCCAATGGTGTAATTCTACTATGGAAGGCATTGAGTGGAAACCACCAGGTATGAACCAGGTTTTTCTGGCTTGTCATAATACCACCTGTAACTCTGATAACATTATATATGTCATACAATGTCCGTGTGATTTATGCTATGTGGGGTTGTCTTGTCGCTCTATCAAATGTAGATTGACAGCATAAATCTAGAATAAAAAAATGGGGTAATGAATGCCCCTTTGGTTAAACATTGGTTGGAGAAAAAACATCAGTTGATTGATTTTAAATGGTGAGTGCTGGATAAGATTATAGTAGGGTGGGAAGGTGGTGACTTAAATGCTGTATTGAACTATAAGGAACAATGGTGGATTTTCAAACTGGGAACTGTATTTCCTGCTGGGTTAAATTTGGAATTGGATTGGAGTTCACTGTTTTAATTTTCTGTTGGTCCGTTTGAGATCAGCTGATCCTTAAATGTTAGCATCCTTGCACCAGCATCATTTTGGAAGAACATAATGGTTGATAAGGAAAGTAATATAGCCTGACGTGAGTATGCTGAATACATTTAAAATTTTATATTTTAAGTGTAAATATCATTTTTGTATAGCTTATGAGAATGTGATTATTTATAGGACTGTCCCTGATGCAGCCTCGAATCAGGGTCCTGTTGGTCAGTTAGCAAGCAATTCTTATAATGTCCAATAGACTAACCATTGGACATTATAAGAATTGCTTGCTAATAAAGACATTAAAAACAGCTGAATGTTGGCCATGTTGTATTGGACAGCTGTGAGATAAGCTCAAGGGATATAGCCAGAAAGGGAATGAGTAAGACTGAGGCACACTTGACTAAGATCACTACATAAAAAGGATAAATTGGATGAGGCCCCATGGACCTGAACGAAATTACCACCCACAGTTATCTAACTTTGTATCAATCTGGCAAGCTACAGAGCACATGTGCTTTTATTTTTTGTCTTTTGTATGCTCCTTATTCCTTTTAACAAGCTTGGATAAAGACTGCACAGCATTCATAGAGAAAACAGACTGGTTGTACCAGCCTGGTTGTGCAGTAACAGTCTGTCATGCTGGAACCTGGATGGCCTAACATGTTTGCTAAGTGGTGATAAGGGAAGTAAGATTTAGGTGTGTTGTTGGTCTTTGGCATTTTTCAGTGATGACAATTTTTTTTTCCTTCTTACAGCTGCTGCTCATGAAACAGGGTTCTCATAATGGTTTGATAGTGAGAGTTAAATAAAAGAAAGACTATTCTGGGATCAGAAGAAAAGGAACTAAGTCATGCATTCAGCTGCTTCTGAATCTGTGTTGCCTTAGTTTGCTATTTTATACATTTGATGCAGCAACACAGCTGTAAACATATCTCAGTAGCAGTCCAGAACAATGTTTCCAAACCTAGTCCTGAAGGCACATAACATCCAGCATGAATATGCATATGACATAGTTGTATACTTCAGAGATTGTGAGTATTATACTTCATACTTACTTGTTATTGATGCGCTGAAACCACATCTGTGAGTTGTGCCTAATAAAGACACCCTGCCCTAGAACACTGTACAGGTAAAACTTTAGTAGTTTTGTTGAGTTTTTTTTTTAATATCTAGCTAGGAGACAAAATGAAGTCAAGACATAGCTAGGTATTCTGTCCTTAGAAACACTTAGAACAAAATCTATATTTTAGATGTTTTCATATTCCCATTTTACCTGCTTCCAAAGATGGCTTTCTTGGAAATGTTGTTACTGTGGTTGTTATGGGTGAGTGTATACAGGGGACCTCTGCTTTTCAATATTCCCTAAAGATGGAAACCTGAGAACAATGTTGGTACCATAAATTTTAAAAATACCTGAAAATTTCCTCCTTTTTTTTTGTTTTATGTCTTTCATAGTTTTAGTCTTTCAGTAAGTGGCTGAAGAAAACTGCTTCAGTTTCTCTGTTTTACTGCAACCAGTTTTTTCTTTAACTCCTGCTAGACTAATCCAAACCAATGGGTTGTGACATGGCCAATATAAGAATGGTGTAGCTTGGAACTTGTCAGTATTTTTCTTCTCCAGCAGATGGTACAGGTTGGACTGGTGCAGCAGAATTCTTTGGAACAGGCTTACTCTCCAGGGCACACTCCACAGCTTGTGGCCTAGCCAGTGGAGTCCTTTGATCAGTGTTGACTCCCAAGAATTGGTCCCCAGACCTTCCCTGGTATGACTTCAGAGATGTCCTTCCCTCTGTAACCCTGAGACTCATCCTATGGACTATTCACTCAGTATAGCTAGCTGGCAGAGGTCTCATGGGGCTTGTGCCCACAGGGGTGTGTACATTTTTGGCTTTGTTTTTCACCTCTCATTTCCCAACCCTCCAGGGAACCTCCCAATAAAGTTTATTAAAGGAAGAAAAGAAGAACAAGGTCAAACTGAAGCTACTGGAGGGAAAGGAGCAGGTTCAGGTGGAGGCAGTCAGGATTGCCGAGCCCTGGGGAGAAGTTGAGAGTAAAGTGAGCCCAGAGGAGTGCGGGAAGTGCTGACTCCAAAGGAGGGAAGGGGGCTTCACACTGAAGGCAGTGAGTGATAGAAGCAGCTCCACCTCCACCCGGAATATCAAGCTAGCATGCCAAGGCATAGATGGAAGAAGTTGAGAGTAATGTGAGCTCAGAGGAGTGCGGGAAGTGCTGTCTCCTTTGGAGGGAAGGGGCCTCCTGTTACAGGCAGTGAGTGACAGCGGCTTCACTCCTTCTTCTCCCAGAATATCAAGCAGAGTGCCAAGACACATGGCACGAAAGCATATGGCATCTACGCCTTTTGCAAAAGGCTCAATAATCAGACATCCGGTGGGGCCTGCTACAATTGTGAGTACCTCAGTTGTTTCCTCTGATGAAGTCTCATTAAGCCCAGACTCCAGAACTCATCCTCTACCACCCTGTAGCCTTCAGCCTGGGTCCGTATTGATGAGGTTGCAGGACAAAGCTGAAGATTTGCAAATAAATCTAATAAGGGCCTCAGTAGACAGTAAAATTGCAACCAGTCAGTTTTTACTCTGTAACTGAATTGTCTTTGCAATTGCCTCCTGAAGGAGACATTTCTTTGAAAGACATTTGGCAAGTTGTCACTAGAACTGAGAGCTTATTGAAAGGGAAAGTTGCATTGTTGTGTTTATTTACTACAGATGTAGTTTCAAGTTTTTCTGAATTGTAGAATGGAATTACAAAATTAAATACTGCCTTGGAAGGGTTGTAGAACCAGGTGAAAACTTTACGAGTTCATCAGTGATGAAGGATGGTCTGGCAATGTATCACAAATTAGACATGCTTGAAAAGCATTTACAAGTTAATAATTTTAGGTTTTTGAATTTCCCTATTAAACCTTTACTTTCTTATGACATTTTGTTAAGAAAATATTTCAATGCATTTTGCACCTTGAATCTGCTGATACTTTATCTATCCTTAAATCTACTTATTTACCTAAGGCAGGAAATGGCCTTTTGGGGGGAGACAGGGTTACCAAAAGGCTCCAGAAAAAAGAGGACACATTGGTCCAGTCAGGGTTTTGATTCTATTGAAAACAATGGAAGTAAACCCAGACTGGTGCAATCTGTCCTTCTTTTTCTGGAGTCATATGGTAATCCTAGCCCAGTTGCAACTTTAGGTCCCGCTCTAGAAGTGGGGGAGCTGACCGCCTTCCTTGAAGACTCAAGGTAATATTGCTTCTCGAATAATTTTGCTTGTGACTCTATCAGAAAAAGAGAAGATGTTGATTTTGTCAATGTACTTTAAATATAAGAAAGAAGTGTTTTGTGGGAAGCCAATTCAGATTTTTCTGGATGTAACAAGGAGTACTCAAGAGCATAGGAATCAATTCCTAGCTTTAAAATCTAGGGTTTTGCCCTAGGAGCAACATTTTTTCTACAATTCCCTTGTAGATGTATTGTTCATTTTCAGGAAAAATATATTTTCTTTGATTTTTTGCATCTAGTGTAAGTTTTATCTTGGAACAAGAGAAGAGTATTAAGAAATAGGAAGATTAAATGTAAAATAACTCAGTTAGTTGAGGGGAATTCCCCTTATATTTTCTTTTAATTAATCTCTGGAACTTCTCTCCTTGATGTGGAATTTAAGATGTCTCTTTTGGCTGATTTTTTTCTCTTTTTGAAAAACTGTTGTTAATTTTTGTCCTTTCCCTTTATATATCTTTGTATATTAAAATTTTGAAATCTTAAAAAAAAAAGATTTCCCAGCCCTAGTGAAACTGGGGGAAGGATCCTGGGGGAGCAGGGAGATGCAGAGGGGGGCAGACATTTTGCTTCACATGCTGGGCGGCAAGCACTATGTGCTTTCTGAGAGTCAACAGATAAACAGTAGAATAGAGGAGTAGCCTAGTGGTTAGTGTAGTGGATTGGGAACCTAGGGAGCTCGGTTCAATTACCACTGTAGCTCCTTGTCACTCTGCGACCAAAATGATAACGGGGATGAGACAACTTCCCTATGAAGAAAGACTAAGGAGGCCAGGGCTTTTCAGCTTGGAGAAGAGACGGCTGAGGAGAGACATGATACAGGTATATAAAATAATGAGTGGAGTGGAACAGGTGGATGTGAAGCGTCTGTTCACGCTTTCCAAAAATACTAGGACTAGGGGGCATGCAATGAAACTACAGTGTAGTAACTTTAAAACAAATCGGAGAAAATATTTCTTCACCCAATGCATAATTAAACTCTGGAATTTGTTGCCGGAGAACGTGGTGAAGGCAGTTAGCTTAGCAGAGTTTAAAAAGGGGTTAGACGGTTTCCTAAAGGACAAGTCCATAAACCGCTACTAAATGGACTTGGGAAAAATCCACAATTCCAGGAATAACATGTATAGAATGTTTGTATGTTTGGGAAGCTCGCCAGGTGCCCTTGGCCTGGATTGGCCACTGTCGTGGACAGGATGCTGGGCTCAATGGACCCTTGGTCTTTTCCCAGTGTGGCATTACTTATGTACTTATGCCCCAAGTACAATACTTAGATTGTGAGCCCACTAGAACAGAGAAAGTACCTGCATATAATAAATATAAACCACTCTGATTGTCCCACAGAAGCCCTTACCCCCAGGGCTTCTGGCACCTATAGCCCTGTCTCTGATGGGGATATAGCAGCTTTGTCACCAGAGGGTTCCGGGACTCTCCTAGAGTTGGGTGACTGTGGTATAGTTGAATCTGTGGCACTCAATTTTACAGTGTGGCCGACAGCAAGGCCAACACTTTTGGAAGGAATAGTAACTACTGTAGGCGTGCACTGCCAGATTCCTGCATGTTCTAAGGAACCACCTGTTGGTTTTTGTAGAACAGGAGAGCCCCTCTGCCTCCATTCTATGATAGGGCCCCCGAGCTGGTGCTGAGATCTGAATTCTGTCAGATCCTTATCCAAGTACCTCTGGAGGGCACTCACAGATATGTAGGGCCCAGCCCCAAGGAGTCCCATATTGCTGAGGGTGGTATGGCATGGAGGCTCCAGGATGCTCACTTAGTGTGGTTCAAGAGGCTAATAGGCTGAGAGTTTCCAAGCTGTGGTTTGTGAGAAAAGTAGATTCTTATCCTGCTTGCCTGTCTCCACTCTCAGAAGTGTTCTGTGAGGAGGATGCGGGCAATTGTGAAGCCTCTCTAGAAGAAGGAGGTTCTTCTGAGCTGGGGGAGCTTTCCCTATAGAAGGAATCTTCCTCCCTCTGCACACACACCCTAGTAACAAGGCTTTTCAGGTATGAGGAGTTAACATCCTTAATTGACCAGGTTGTTTTGGTCCTTTGCATTTCTGCAGCATAACAAGAGAAGGCCTTAGATGTGGATCATATCTGGAAGCCATCTAAGGCCTTTTCTCTCCATAGAGTACTATTTCAGATGGTTCTGGTAGAATGGGAGATGCTGGACATGGTCCTGTGGAGTTCTAAGCTGATAAATAGGTTGTATCCTCTCCTTCAGGTAGATTTGGATAGGCTCTTCTATGTTCCTAGGATTGATGGTTTGATGACAGTGGTGATGAAGAAGACCATGATCTTGTAGAAGGTAGGTTGGCTCTAAATATTCCCATGCTAGGAAGGTGGAATTGCGTAAAACTTCCAAAAATCCAGTACCGAATATGGCCATTTTCAAACCGGAAAAATGTCCAACATTTTGATTTTGAAAATAGCCATTTGTTAGATGTTTATGTGCTTTTTAGATCATAAAAAAAAAGGACAAGGGAAAAATACACTGAAACAAGCCAATGGGATGTATTGGGTGGGGGGGGGGGGGGGCAGCATTCTTAGTAGACTGGTCACATAGACATCCCAGCAGAGCAGTGGGCACCTTAGGGGGCACTACAGTCAATGTCACATAAAAGGTCCCAGGTACACATCTCACTGTTACCCCCTTATGTTGTATGGTGAGCCCTCCAAACCCCACCAAAAACCTGGTGTACCCAGCTGTACACCACTATAATAGCCCTTATGTCTGCAGGTATCATCTATATCTGGATAAAGCAGGTTTTTGGTGGGTTTTGTAGGCTTCACACTTTCCACCATAAGTGTAACAGAGTGGGATATGTGCCTGGGTTCCCTTCTCCACAGTGCATTGTACCAACCACTAGGCTACTCCAGGGACATGCTTGCTGCTCTGATAGGACTGGCCATAACATCTGAAGTTGTCATACAGTCTGGTATGCACTGTTTCTGTCACATCTTTGGAGGGTGGGAGGGGGTGTCAGTGACCACTGGGGGGAGTAAGGGGGGGGGGGTCATGCCTTAATCCTTCAATTAGTCATTTAGGGCATCTTTTTGTGACTTAGTCATGATTGAAACAGGTCTAGGCCAAACTGCCTATCTTTTAGCCCAAGACATTTTTGTTTTGTTCCATTATGGCAGAAAAACATCCAAGTTTTGGGAACACCCTGATTCCATTCCCAACACGCCCCTTGTGATTTGGATGCACTGCATATGAAAGGCATAGAAACCATCTTTTAAATGGGTTTTGAAAATAGCGATTTGGATGTTTTAGCAAAAAAAAAAAAAAAGCCCTTCTGCTGCTTTGTGCTGCTTTTTGGGCATTTTTCTATTTTGAAAATGAGCCACCATATCTACCAATCTCCCATGATCCAACTCTCTGGTCATCCAGTCAGAGACCTACCTCTAGTAAATCATGTTACTCATACCCTGCAATCTATTGGATTCCAAAACTGTACTGTTCTATGTTTTGCAATGTTACCATTAATTTACCCCCCCACAGAGTTCAGATTAATGGCTCTGTAGTTCCCAACCTGTTCCTTACTTCCACCTCTGCCCTTTTCCATTCTTCCAGGACCATTCCTGACTCTAAATAAACAATGAAAAGGTCAGACAGTGGAACCACTAGAACTTTTCAAAGTTCCTTCAAGATCCTCTGATGTATCCCATCTGGACCCTTTCTTTTTCTACTTTTAGTTTAGGTAATTCCTTATGAAAACAGTCTTCTGAAAATAGTTTGTGGTCTATGTCACTCTCATTCATCCTTAATCAAAGAAATAAAATATAAAATATAATTGTTTAAAAATATTTCATTCTCCTTATCTTTTACATACTCCTCCCTTTCACTCTTGATTCTGACCCCCAGAGGATGCAATATGTTCCACACTGAGGATTTTTCTCCAGAGGCTTCTGTCCAGGAGGGAAGGGTTAGGATGGCCACTTTGTTGGCAATTCAATCATTAAGCATGTAGATAGCTGGGTGGCTGGTGGACATGAGGATCGCTTGGTCACTTTCCTGCCTGGTGCAAAAGTTCTGTCCTGAGTCAGTCTAAATGTACCAACATTGTTCAGTTCAGCACACTATTAGCCGCCAAGTTCATACAAAGTTAATTATGTTCAGTGGAAAATAAATCTGTTTGCTCAGGTTGCTTGCTATCCAATCACTGTTTCATTATTGCTACCAAGTATTACATATTAAGGGCATTTGCTTTAAAATTTGTTTTAATTTGTTTATGCAGTCTTTACATGCACTTGGTTTTGCTTTTTGAACCCAAAGGTGAATTCTTAGGGTGGTCAAACAACTAGGTATAAACTGTGTTGTTTCTGTCTTTTCTTGTTTTGGACTACTTTGGGTCCTACTGATCTGTACATCTGCTGTCTAGAATTTTGGAAGATGGATGGAAATAAATTAACTTTTGGATGTACTCTGTAGAAGTTGTTGTTTACTTTTGCACAGTGTGAATGGATGCCTGTTCTGATGTGTGTATGTGATAATGTTCAAATAACTGTCTATAATTATAGCTATGAACATGCGGCATCATTAATGGACAGACTATTAAATGCCCAGTTGGGTATATATGCTAATCTCAACTTTGTTAAATGTTTCAGACATATCAATCTACTTGCTTCCATGATGCAACTGAATTCTATAATTCTGTCTCACTGTATTTTCAAATGCAAGCCACATTGAACCCGAGTTTGTTTGGGATACTCACGGGATATAAATGTAAAAAAAAAATCCTTTATCCTCCACCTTTTGAGACATTGCCTATCAGCTGGATGGTGATGGCACAAGGAAAGGAAGTTTGGTCCAGTGAAGACTAACTCAAAATAATATGTTCCTTAAGTGGGCACTAGTATTACCAAATTGAAAATGCGACTATACCATGCCTCTGTGGTTATGTTTCACTAAGTTAAACGATTAACTGGCTTTCTTGAAAGGATTATATAATCTTTGGATGCATGTCTAGGAACAAAAACATATATTTATTCAATATAAAATTCCTCATGTACAGCCACAAAACAACTTTTTAGGATTGATAGTGTTCACAATCAGTCCTTTCATTATCGACCAGATAAATGTTTTGGCACAGTATAAGTGATCACAAGAACAAAATATAAGAAAACCAATGTACTGCTTTAGGGGCTTATAGCCCATTTAGTTATGTTTAAACAAAAGAGACCTGCATGAAACAAAGTAGTTATTTTTATTTTGACTTATATAACCACTTGTCCTTGAAACATGCTCCAATGAAAGGAGAGTTTAATTTTACTTCTATTTAATTTCAACATATTCCTTCTTTATAACACTAGCGGGCTCATTTTCGAAAGCGATAGATGCCCAAAAAGTGACATAAGTCAGCTACCAAGCCGTGGCTTCCCTATGTCTGTCTCAACAGCAGAGTATGGACTTTCCCCCCAGGAACTTGTAGTTGTATGTCTTTGTTGTTCTTTCAAAACCAAAGTGTTGTAAAGAAGTATACAAAAAGGGTCAAGAATGTCTTGAAGGCTAAATGACTGAAAATTTAATAGGATAGGACTAAATTTGTTATGAGGGAGAAAAATGTTGAAAAGACACATCAAGTTTAAAAACTGGCCATATTAGACTAGAAGTTCTTGAGAAGTAAACTTCCCCAAAATATCCCAGTGCATTTCTGTTGGAGAAGCAGTTCTAGCTTTTGCATTGTAGAAGCTTTGCTACAGTGAAATGTAGCAGTTAGGGATTTGTATGGGGGCAGGACATGCAAATTCCTGACTTCTTGCTAAGTTAAAATTTAATCTTACTATTACTTTGCACAGAAATAGAGATACGACTCAAAGACTGAGAAATAGAGAGAGAGAGAAAGAGAGAGAGAGAGACTGTGGGAAGTTTTGAGGAATACATTTGCATAGGAGACTGATTCTCACTCTGAGTAATACGTGTTGAATTAAAACTTTGGACAGGTGGGTTTCAGACTGGGGGAAAAAAAAAGGTAGAAAAAGAAACAGAGCCTGAACATTCTGTCTCTAGTTCTTGGTCTCCTGGCTGAGAAAGGAAGGGTTTCTCCAAGCTAGGAAAAACTAAATTGCAGGCCATGATCTTAGCTTTTGCAGTTTTCATTGATTATAGCTGTCAGGAAGAGCTATAACTAGTGAGCCATGGTTCTAGCAGAATTATGACATCTTGTAGTAGAAACCCTTCCCAACAAGGAAGGCAAGGTGATGATTGGTAGTTTTATCCTATGCCACTTCGAGAGAGGTAAAGTATGGAGATTAACCCATGAGTAAAGATCTTGAGGGGAGAGGGGAAGAATAAATTAGACTATGTGGGGATTCAGAAAAGAAGTAAATGGGGGTTCATGGTATGATTTGGATATTATAAATCTGGAAATACAATAATTCAATATTTCCATTTCACATACACAATAAATATGCAAGGCTACCCTGTGTGCTCCAAAATAGCACAACACATTAAATGGGTAGAGTAAAACCTTAGCAAGCTCCACTTGATAATGTGTGCTGGTATCTGGCAGGCTGAGGCTGCTTGGGAGCTCTTTTTCACCTATTAAAAGTACATCTTTATCTGCAATATCTTCTGAGAGACCCACCAGCAATATATTGTTCCTACGGCTGTGATTTTCTTGTTCATCCAGTCTGTTTTCCAGTTTGGTATGCTGTGCTCTCAATGTTTGCATTTGTTCCCTTAGGCCGCTCACTTCCATTTCCTGAGCAGTAAGCCGGTATTCAACCTAGCTATTCTTTCATCTCGTGTAATTTGGACTGCAGTTGAGACGTTTTGTCCTCTAAAATCGCTTTCACACACTGGGTAAGATGACAAGCCACCTCCTCTGACATTATGAGTACCGGTTCTTGTCTGCCACTATCTTGTTCTCGGCAACATGCGGCTTATCTGCAGAGCCCTCTTGACTCACTGGCCATACCTTCTGTTTGGTGCCTCCAAGAAACAGCTCCAGTCTGTGCCTAGTGCCCTCCGATAACCTTTCTACTCAGTACAGGTCACACTCATATGCCCAGGGCCGCTGAGAGACTATGCTGGGCCCAGGGCAAGGCCGCTCCCCCCGCTACTGCAGTCCGCGGTCTCACCTGCCTGCCTCCACGGCTCTGGGTCTTCATTCAAAGCGGCAGTTGCAGATTGCGTCTCTTCTGGCCTTCCCTCCCTGTGACTTGCCCTCGTCTGATGTAACTTCCGGTTTCCGTGAGAGCGGGACACAGGGAGGGAAGGCCAGAAGAGAGGCGATATGCGACTGCCGCTTTGAATGAAGGGGGCCTGGAGCCATGGAGGCAGGCAGGTGAGACCGGGGACCGCAGCGCCGGCAGCCTGACCCCGGCGCCGGGCCCCCCTTGGAGGCCCGGGCCCAGAAAATTTTGTCCCCCCTTTCGGCGGCCCTGCATATGCCAGTCATTACGTATTCCCTTTTTCTATTAGATATTGTAACCCCATTACCTACGTACTGCTTATACTGACCTTTGCTTTAAAAAAAAGACTACCGTTTTAAAGTGTCTGTTCTGAACATGAGCCACAGCCAGTAAAGGAAGTGGTACCGAGTATCTGACAGTCTGGCCTTGCAGATCTCATGTATCCCTGCCATTCCCACAGGACCCCAATGCAGATTTACCCTTGGGGTGACACACCCCTCACATGCCTTCATTTGAGGCAGACCTAGTGGACCTTATTGACATTGTGGACTCATTCCACAGGGAACCTATGAGATGAATTTGTCAGAAAATTAAAAAGCCATGGGATGGGAGGCAGTGTTCTGTTTGGATTAGAAACTAGTTAAAAGATAGAAAACAGAGTAGGGTTAAATGGTCAATTCTCTCAATGGAGGCAGGTGAATAGTGGAGTGCCACAAGGATCTGTACTAGGAGTAGTACTTTAACACATTTATAAATGATCTGTAAATGGTAATGATGATTGAGGTGATCACATTTGCAGATGACCCAAAACTATTCAAAATTGTGAACTTGCATTTGGACTGCATGAAATTGCAGGAGGACCTTGGGAGGCTGGAAGACTGGGCATCCAAATGGCAAATTAAATTTAACATGGACAAATACAGAGTGATACACATTGGGAGGAATAACCCACATTTATAGCTACATGATGCTAGGCTCCACAATAGGAGTCACCACCAAGTATAAGGATTTAGGGGTCATTGTGGACAATATGTTAAAATATTCTGCTCATTGTATGTCAGCAGCCAAAAATAGCAAACAGAATGCTAGGAGGTATTAGGAAAGAAATAGAGAATAAACCAAAGAATATCATAATGCCTCTATTGTTCCATTGTGAGGCCATACGTGAGTTTTTTGTGCAGTTCTGGTTGATGCATCTCAGAAAGGATATAGTGGGACTGGAAAAGGTACAAAGAAGGGCAACCAAAATGATTAAAGGAGATAGAAGGAGTGTCATATGAGGAAGAACTAAAGATGTTAGGGCTCTTCAGCTTGAAAAAGAGATGACTGAGGGGGAAGATCTTTGAGGTCTATAAAATACTGAATGCAGTGGAATAAACATGAATCTACTGTTCACTCTTTCAAAAAATAGGAAGACTAGGGACACACCATAAAGTTACATAGAGGGGCATTTTCGATCGGGGACGCCCATCTCTAAGGTGCCCATCTTCGAGGATGGCACCGTGAAAGGGCGGGGCTAACCGTATTTTCGAAACAAGATGGGCGTCCATCTTTTGTTTCGATAATACAGTTGGGGACGCCCAAATCTCGACCTAAATGCTGAGATCGCCGGATTTAGAGATGGGCGCTCTGGGTTTTCCCCCATAATGGAAACTGATGGCGCCCATCTCAAAAACGAATAAATCCAAGGCATTTGGTCATGGGAGGGGCCAGGATTCGTAGTGCACTGGTCCCCCTCACATGCCAGGACACCAGCCAGGCACCCTAGGGGGCACTACAGTGGACTTTGCAAATTGCTCCCAGGTACATAGCTCCCTTACCTTGGAGGGTGGCTAATGTAATGCCGATTTTTAAAAAAGGTTCCAGGAGAGATCCGGGAAATTATAGACCGGTGAGTCTGATGTCGGTGCCAGGCAAAATGGTAGAGACTATTATCAAAAACAAAATTACAGAGCACATCCAAGGACAAGGATTACTGAAACCAAGTCAGCACGGCTTTTGTGGGGGGAAATCTTGCCTGACCAATTTACTTCAATTCTTTGAAGGAGTAAATTTGGCTTCCAGAACCTCTCTCCCATATTTTCCTACGTCATTGGTACCCACATGTACCAAGACAGCCGACTCCTCCCCAGCACTATCTAAAATCCTATCTAGGTGACGCGTGAGGTCCGCTACCTTCACACCGGGCAAGCAAGTCACCGGGTAGATAAACTGAGGAGTATTTCTCCCTCAGGAGGGATCCTTGGACAATGAAGTCACCCACAAGATCTTTCAAGAGTGGGGTACCCCTCAATTGCCATTCTGTTCTACTTTAGGATAGCAATCTAACCTTGGATGCCTTTTTCCTACATTGGGGACAAAGTCTTGGGGGTCATGGATTTAATATACTGCCTTTCTATGGGTATAACCAAAGCGGTTTACATATACTATATGCAGGTACTTTTTCTGTCCTTAGTGGGCTCACCTGGGGTGATGGAGGTTTAAGTGACTTGCCCAGGGTCACAAGGAGCTGCATTGAGAATTGAACCCAGTTCCCAGGTTCTCAGCCCACTGCACTAACCATTAGGATACTTCTGTATGCATATCCTCCAGTTCCCTTCATAGGGAGGACTCTTCTGGAACTGAAGCAAGACCAGGGAGCCATAATCCTCATTGCACCTTTTTTCTGTTTAATTTTTATTGATTTTCAACTTCAGAAATAGTATCCACAAACTCTGTTTAGGACAAGATCAATAATTAGCATTAATAGCTTTAAAGCCCCTATAAACTTCCACTTTATCCTGACTCTATTGTATTATGTGTACCGTCAATCACTTATTCCTCGCTTATCCCTTCAAGATATATAGCCATCTAACCTTTAGGGTATACCCTACCAGCTGCCCATGAGCCCTGTATAATACAGCAGCAGTCCCATCTTTCCCCATTCCTACTCCTGTTCACCCCTCTCCCACCCTCCTAAGCATTGCTAAATGGAGCAACTCTCCTAATCCAAGACCGAGCTTATCGTCTTTCCACCAAAACCCACTTCTCCTCTTCCTCCACTTTCTATCTCAGTTGATAACACCCTCATCCTCCCCGTCTCATCTGCCCGCAACCTCGGAGTCATCTTTGACTCCTCTCTCTCCTTCTCTGCGCATATCCAGCAGATAGCCAAGACCTGTCGCTTCTTCCTCTTTAACATCAGCAAAATTCGCCCTTTCCTCTCTGAACACACCACCCGAACTCTCGTCCACGCTCTCATTACCTCTCGCCTGGACTACTGCAACTTACTCCTCACCGGCCTCCCACTTAGCCATCTATCCCCCCTTCAGTCTGTTCAGAACTCTGCTGCACGTCTCATATTCCGCCAGAACCGATATACTCATATCACCCCTCTCCTCAGGTCACTTCACTGGCTTCCGATCAGATACCGCATTCAATTCAAGCTTCTCCTTCTTACCTACAAATGCACTCAGTCTGCTGCCCCTCACTACCTCTCTACCCTCATCTCCCCTTACGTTCCCGCCCGTAACCTCCGTTCACAGGATAAATCCCTCCTCTCAGTACCCTTCTCCACCACCGCCAACTCCAGGCTCCGCTCATTCTGCCTCACCTCACCCTATGCTTGGAACAACCTTCCTGAACCCTTACGCCAAGCCCCCTCCCTGCCCGTCTTCAAGTCTTTGCTTAAAGCCCACCTCTTCAATGCTGCGTTCGGCACCTAACCCTTACCGTTCAGTGAATCCAGACTGCCCCAATTTGACTGCCCCTATCGGACCGACCATTCACTTGTCTATTAGATTGTAAGCTCTTTGAGCAGGGACTGTCTCTCTTTGTTAAATTGTACAGCGCTGCGTAACCCTAGTAGCGCTCTAGAAATGTTAAGTAGTAGTAGTAGTAATCTCAGAAAATCTAAAGATCCTTGGCATCACCATTGATGGCGCAAGTCATTATCGAACAACTCTCCCAATCTCAGAAAACCTAAAGATCTTCAGCATCACCATTGATAGCAACCTAACACTAGAGAACCAAGCCACTGCCACTACAAAGAAAATGTTCCACACAATGTGGAAACTAAAACGGGTAAAACGATTCTTCCCAAGGGAAACTTTCCGTAACATGATTCAAACAATGGTATTATCCCACATCGATTACTGCAATGGTATATATGCAGGATGCAAAGAACAAATCCTAAGGAAGCTCCAGACTGCTCAGAATATGGCAGTCAGGCTTATCTTTGGAAAGATAAGATTTAAAAGAGCAAAATCCCTTCGCGAAAAACTGCACTGGTTACCAATCAATGCATCGCTTTCAAGATTTGTACTCTGGTTCACGAAATATTCCATGGCCTAGTGTCGCGTTCTCGAGGCCCTTGGAATGCTGTCAGGTCCCCGAGGCAGCACTGGGGATCGTGAGCCCATGGGCCCCTGCCGAGGAGCGGCAGAGGCAGGCAAGACCATCTTGGAACTGGACGTCCGGAAGGACCGGACTGGAACTCGGGACTAGAAGTAGGCCACTGGAACCGGCAGAACAGGAACCACTTCACCTGTGCTTAGCCACCTTTCCGCTGGAGTTGAGCTCCAGCATGCGGGCGGCCGATAGGACTTGCTGGCCAAGGCCGGACTGGAGATCCACCGGGGATCAAGGAAACATGAGGAAACTGGACTAGGAACTAAACTCGGACGGAGTGCTGCTGCACAGCCACTAGCAAGAACCAGAAGGCAGACCAAGAAGACAAGACATAGGAACAAAGACTAGGGCAACATGCCAGCAAGGCAGACTGGGGATCAGGGAATACCCAGCGGGTAAACCCACTAGCTAGGAAGCAGCAGGAAACAGGGACCACGCCCTGGCAATAAACACTAGCTAGACAAAGAGACAGGATTCAGGATATACACACAGGAAATACAAACAGGGTAAGCACACAGACTAGGCAAGGCAGGATTCAGGATATACACTCAGGAAATACAAGCAGGGTTCAAGATAGGCAACAGAGCGAACAGAGTAAACCAGGAAGACAGGCCAAGGGTCTTGGGCCGGCAGCAGAGCAAACAGAGTAAACCAGGAATATCAAGCCAAGGGTCTGAAGCCACAGCCGCTCCACACACCTAGTGGGAACTCACAGAGGCTGAGGCTGCACATGCAGACAGAGAACAAACACGGACAGAGGCTTCACCCCCAAACACAGAGTAAGCCAGGGACAGAGGCTTCACCCCAAACACAGAGTAAGCCAGGAACAGACACAGACACAGAAAGAAGCTGGGCTGGGACCCAGGGAGAGGCTAAGCAGTAGTGCAGCAGACACTCACTAACCTGACCTGGCCTAAGAGCATAGTACACTTCATGCAAAGGCACTGACTGCAAGCTCAGCACCTCCTTATGAAGGCTCTCATTGATGAGTCACTATCAGCAGGACAGAAGCAGGAAGTTACTTGCCTCCAAAGAGAGGCTTGACACACAGAGAAAGAGAGCCCACAGGAAGGACAAGCAGGAGCCATCTTGGATACTGGCATAGAGGAGGCGGCAGCCATCTTGGAAGAGGCATAGCCCACACAGGTGAGGTCCAGTAAGGCAATCAGCACACAGAGCCAGAGAGAAACTAAGACAGAGACAGACACAGAGACAAGCAGAAGCCAGCATAGCCACTGACTCCCAGAAACAGGGTAAGTATGAGGGTGGTCATGGCCACAGACGTGACACCTAGCTCCAGCATACATGATCAAACTAATCAACTTGCCAACTAGAAACACTATCAAATCAGCAAGAACATACGTAAACCTTCACTTCCCAAGGTGCAAAAGATTGAAATATAAAGCAACTAGTTAAAAAGGCCCATTTCCTCCTGAAATAAAATGGGCACTAGCAAAGTTTTCCTCGGAGTGTATGTTTGAGAGAGAATGTGTGTGAGAGATGGAGAGTGTGATAGACAGAGAGTGTGTCATAGAGAGTGTATGTGAGAGACAGAGTGAGTGAGTGCCCCCTTCCCCCTCCCTTTATGGTCTGAGGCCCCCTTCCACCCCCACCTCCTCTCCTCTCCCCTGCCCTCCCTCCAGCCACCCATGTCCAATGACCCTCCTCTCCTCTGCCCCCCTGCAGCCACCCATGTCCAACGACCTTCCTCTCCCCCTGCCCCCCTGTAGCCACCCATGTCCAGTGACCCTCCTCTCTCCCTGCCCCCCTGCAGCCACCCATGTCCAACGACCCTCCTCTCCTCTGCCCCCCTCCAGCCACCCATGTCCTGTGACCCTCCTCTCCCCCTGCCCCCCCTGCAGCCACCCATGTCCAGTGACCCTACTCTCCCCCTGCCCCCCCTCCAGCCACCCATGTCCAACGACCCTGCTCTCTCACCTGCCCCTCCATCCACCCAGATTGTGTAACCAATTCTTTGAGGCAGGCAGGAAAGATCCCCGGTCCAATGGCGGACTCGCGAGACTTCTGCTGAAGTCTTGGATGCCGCCCTTATAAGTATCGGCAGCCATTTTGAACAGTGATCCAGCAGCGGGGGAGCGTCAGCGCCAGCACCAGTGCCAGCATCGGGCAGGCAGGACCGGGGATCTTTCCTGTCTGCCCCGAAGAATTGTTTACACAACCTAGGTGGATGAAGTAGGGGTCAGGTGAGAGAGCAGGGTCGTTGGACATGGGTGGCTGGAGGGGGGCAGGGAGAGAGTAGTGTCGCTGGACATGGTTGGCTGCAGGGGGGGCAGGGGAAGAGGAGGGTCGCAGGACATGGGTGGCTGCAGGGGGGCAGGGGAGAGGAGGGTCATTGTGTTTGATGCGCCGCTCCCTGCCACTTGCTCTGCGTGTTTCCCTACTCCTCCCCCTGCCTGGGAATCAGCTGTGAGTGATGTCAGCCTGGCTACGGAGCCTAGCTCAGCAACTCCGAAGCTGCCATGGACACAGACAGACACATTAGAACGTTGGTGGTGAAAATTATTATATAGGATATACGCATCCAGCTTTTCTGGCATGTGCACTCAGCTCTGGAATACGCTACCAAAAGACCTAAAACCATAAACATTCATTTAAACTTCTGAAAAAACCTAAAGACCCTCCAGCAGAATCGACATAACAAAAGAAAAACCCCACAATGACTAAACTAAGTACCAGACAACACTCAACCCCTTTCCAAATTAACCCACTCTTGCAAACTGTATGGGGCATTCCACACCAAAGCTAACTACCTGTACTACTACTCTGTATTGTACTACTACTATGTACTACTATTATGCTACTACTATGTATTGTCCACAACTCTCCAGAACTTTGTAAGCCACATTGAGCCTACTATATGTGGGGAAAATGTGGGATACAAATGTAACAAATAAATAAAATTCCCTTCACTAAGTTCTAGAGATACTGCCATTCTTTTATTTATTTAAAAAAAATGTATATATCACACAGTCCAAAAGATCTCAGCAGTGTACAAATATTCATACATATAATTTAAACACGTGCTCATACTACCATAAAACAATGATAAATCAGCAAACAACTTAAAATCTTGAGCTCTTCCACCTTCTCTGCTCATTTTATTATCTGATCCATGTGCTTTTTCAAAGAGATAGGTCTTCAATTCTCTTTTAAACTGTGTGATCTGAATTTTCTTCAGTCTTAATGGTAGACTATTCCATAATGTAGGCCCTGCTACATAAAATATAGCTGCTGTTTATTCATTCAATCTTATAACTCGAAATGAGGGAATGTCAAGATCTCAGAATTCTAGAAGGTTGATACACATGCAAATTTGCTGCTAAAATGTCCAAAACTGAACTAGTTAAAATCTTATAAACTAAATGCAAGAGTTTAAACTTAATTCGGTACTCAATAGGTAACCGATGTAAAGATTTTAACTCTGATGTAATATGTTCGTATCTGCCAACATTTCCCGGAACTCTAGCCACAGCATTTTGTGCTATCTGAAATGCCTTCAACTGAGAGTTTGAAATACCAAGTAACAAACTGTTACAGTAATCAAAGCATGGTGTTATAAAGCTTTGAACTACAGTTCTAAAATTTGGTGAAGTAAGTAATTTTTTGTTGTTCTTCCTCCTTCATTTATCTGTCAGTTTTTCCATTGCACCTAACAATCTGAGTCTGCTTCTCCGATTGTGCCAGTCATATCCTTTGGATTCTTTTCTCCCATTTCTGCTGTCGCTCCCCCATTCTCTGTCCTAATAAACAAGCTTTAGGACTTTTTTGGAATGCTACTGCTCCCTTAGAACTCAATGCAGTTTTCAGTTGTGCCCAAAAGCTTTGAGTTTTTGGGTAAGTCTACCAGATATGCGTAAATGAGCTTCACTGTCCACATTGCCTCCAGCACATAGCTGAGGTTTCTGGATAAATTGCCTTTAAATGATCTAGTGTGAGCCCCATAGCTCCTTATTGACTGAGGGGGTTCCTGCTTCAGCTGGATCTTGCCATCAGAAGTCCATTGAGACGGAAATGTTTTCCACTACTGATCTTGCAAGAGCAGGGCATCCCAACATCGAGTTTCTAGCCCTCAGAGCTTGGATATTGAGAAGTTAACATTTCCTTCTCTGAGCTGAAGTTCAATTGATTTGATATACCACAAAACGTTTTACAAAAAAAAACAGCGATTTATAATATATAACCAATTGGGTGAGGGGTAAAGGAACAGCACATTACAACAGAAGACAGCACAGAATACAAAAGGACAGTGGGAAAAGGAAACGTTATATCTAAAAAAAAAAAAAAAAAGCAGGGAATAAGAGGTTTGGAGCTGTTCCGAGAGCAAAGTTCCTAGGGAAAGGGAGAGCAGAATCAAGCAGCAGTTTGGCTTTTTGCTGACAGCCAGAAGAGATTCAAATAGAAGAGCATTTTTTTTGTGTTTAATGGAAGAGGTCTGATGATGTATTAGGGCCCTAGATTTTTTTTTCTTGTCCCACTCAAAAATTACTTGAATACCCTCTGCATCTCTCAGAATCCAGGTCTCTAGACCAACTTTGTTATGGTTCACCTTAGTGCAATTGGAGCCTATCATAATTAGACAGAAGGTAAATCCATTGACGTAGAGCCTTTAGTTTGATTTATGCAGGGCTTGTCTCTGTTCAAGACTTTCCTCAAGCCTCATTCGTTATAGTAGTGTCATGGGATCTCAGTGATCTTACCTAGAGCTGATGATAACATTTGAGCCACTGGATTCTACTACTACTACTACTTATCACTTCTATAGCGCTACAAGGCATACGCAGCACTGTACACCATACACGAAAAGACAGTCTCTACTCAAAGAGCTTACAATCTAAATAAGACAGGTAAACAGAACAATTAAGAGGTAAGGGAATTAAAGAGGTGGGGTACAGGGCAAGTGAGTAGTGGCTAGGAGTCAAAAGCAGTGTCAAAGAGGTGGGCTTTTAGCCTGGACTTGAAAACGGCCAAAGACGGGGCTAGACGTACAGGCTCGGGAAGTCTATTCCAGGCGTGAGGTGCAGTGAGATAAAAGGAACGGAGTCTGGAATTAGCAGTAGATGAGAAGGGGACAGACAAGAGAGATCTGTCTGCAGAATGGAGTGCCCGGATACCTGTATTCTAACCTGGAAGGTCTTGTTTTTCACTAACAGTAACTTCATTTCATAGACTTTAAGTGAGCTCCAGTCTTTACTAATGGATCTACCTTATACTATTTTTTTCAATAAGAGTGGTTCTGTGCAATCATCTGAAGTTCCTTCCCAAGGTAGTGTTGGAATTCCATCTTTACCAATCAGCCGTACCAATCTTTTTTTGTAAACCTCATGCCCACAAAGGTGACTGCACTGTACGCTTTGGACTGAACGACAGCCTTGGCCTTTTGTCTGGAATGTACTAAAGCACACAGAAAGTCCACACAGTTTTTGAATTTTTGACCCTAACAGAATAAGGGCTGCCATTGGCAAACACACACTCTAATTGGCTTGCAGACTGCAATTCCTTAATTTTTTAAAACCCAGACAGGACTGACACTAGAGGGTCTCAGTTCACAATGTTAAGAGCTATGTTGGCTACAGTAGCCCACAAGGTCAGCCTCAATAGAAGAGATTTGCAGGACTGCAAGCTAGACTTTGTTTCATACATTCACTTCACATTATTGTCTAGAACAAAACTCCTGACATTGGCAAGACAATCCTCTAGAACAGGGATATTCAACTTCAGCTCGCTCCAGGTCGAGTTTTCAGGATTTCTCCAATGATAATGCATGAGATCTGTTTGCATACAATGAAGACAGTGCATGCAACTATAGATCTCATGCATATTTATTGGGGAAATCCTGAAAACCTGACTGAAGTGTGGCCCTTGAGGACTGAGGTTGGAAACCCTGCTCTAGATTGTATTTGAGGTTTAGAATCAAACTCACCTCCCCAACTTATTACTTTAACTAGTAAAAAAAAAGGCCCGTTTCTGACACAAATGAAACGGGCACTACCAAGGTTTTCCTCGGAGTATGTTTGAGAGAGTGTGTGTGAGAGTGACTGTGTGAGAGAGAGTGAATGTGCGAGTGTGTGTGTGACAGAGAGAGTGAGACTGGGTGCGAGTGTGTCTGTGAAAGAGTGTGTGTGTGAGAATGAGAGTGTGTGCGACTGCGTATCTGAGACACAGTGAGTGTGAGAGAAAGTGTGTTTCACACAGGTACAGTGTGTGTGAGAGAGAGAGTGTGTGTGTGAGACAGAGTGTGAGAGAGTATGTGTGCGATGCACAGACTCTCTGTGAGCAGCCACCCATGTCCAGCGATCCTCCTCTCTCCCCTGCCCCCCCTCCAGTCACCCATGTCCAGCGACCCTCCTTGCTGCCCTGCCCCCCTCCAGCCACCCTCCTCTCTCCCCTGCCCCCCTCCAGCCACTCATGTCCAGCAACCCTCCTCTCCCCTGCCCCCCCTCCAGCCACCCATGTCCAGCGACTCTCCTCTCTCCCCTGCCCCCCTCCAGCCACCCAGGTTGTCCAGCGAATTCTTCGGGGCAGGCAGGAAAGATCCCCAGTCTTGCCTGCCCACTGCCAGCGCTGACCCTCCCCTGTTGCGGGATCGCTCTTCAAAATGACCTCGGGGGGGGGGGGGTGGAGGGATGAGTGGCGGCGACCTTGGGGGGGTGTGGTGGTGGTAGGGGCGGGACCTCATGCTGCTATCGTGCGGTTGGTCAGTGCTGCATGTGACGTCAGCCTGATCTACGGAGCCTAGCAGACCAACTCCGAAGAAAGCCATAGACACAGGCAGCAAGACGCATAGAACGTTGGAGGTGAGAATTATTATATAGGATGTCCAGGCGACTTCCACCCCTCCACCCCCCACCAAAGGAATAAAAGTTATAAAACTCATAGTTTTAAGTTTTGGTGTTTGCATGTTGCAGCACCTTTGGTTCCGTTTAGAGGCTGACCGAATTTCAGTTTCGGATTGGGCATCCAAACTGTCCCAAAATCCAGGTTTTGGTTTTGGCTTGTCTGAAACTGAAGCTCTCTGCCCCTCCCTGCTGTGATCAGTCTCCATCCCCCTGAACTGCTGAGCTGCCTGACCTCCCATAGGCCCAACTGCCTGACCAGCCACCCCCACCCCACCCTCAAAGAAGACGAGTCCCTCCAGTGAGCTGGCTCCCTGACCATCAGTAGGCACTCCTGGGACTACCTTAACAAACCCTGGTTGTCTAGTGACCTCCTTGGGGGCAGGAAAGAACCCCACTCTTTTCTGCCCAGCACAACTGCTCCTTTAAAATGGCTTATCTGTAGCAGGTGTTTTCTGGGAACAGCAAGATAGAAATTCTCTCCCCAAGTAGTTTTATATTCTAAGAAACTTGCAAAGGACTGAGAGAGTCCTGTTCCACAGCAGCAGGCATGAAGGGGCATGCAGCTGTAGTATATATATAAAGAGAGAGAGAGAGAGATGTATAAATCTAATTTTCTGAAACAGGTTTTTTTTTTTGTAATTTAACAGTTTGGTATAGTAATATCCATTGTTACTTTAGATAAAGGGCAAAGACTAGGACATGCTTCTTAATAGAGGATTATGGACTTAACTTTTTTTTCCCAGTCTGAAGACAGACCCTGTTTTCTGCCTCTCTAATACTGTGTACTAGATGTATTGCACCTGTTCAGATATACCAGAGTAGTTTATTAGATTCAATCCATCCATGCATTTACTGGGGTGGCCCTTAATTCATTCTGTCAGAGAGTACATTCTGTATTATAAAGACTTCTTCCTCCAATATAGATCAGTTTTCTTGGTCCGTTATTGTCCTGGGGAATCCAGTCTCGAGAGACCCTTTCTTTTAAAGTCTCATGACTTTGAAATTATCAGTGGGCTTTGTGTTGCCTGTCTGTATAAACAGATACATTTACCCTCTACCCACGTGGTATTATAGCTATAATGTTACTGGATAAAATGGCTATATACTACAGAGTTGACATTCTAATCTAGCATGAACAACAAACATTTATTTACGATATTTAAATGTATTCATGGTGAAACACTGTGTTCCTCTCAGTAAAGCAGAAATAAGGAAGGTTGGGCTAGTAGTGCCAGTATTTGTTCTCAAGTTTTACTCATATATGTCTTTTCCATTATGTTAATCGAGCAGTGCTGAACCTGTTGCTGCATAAGCAGAGTTAGTATTTTGCTTGCTAGACAGAGGAAGGAGGGCTGTCTGCTGTCTGGTAGGAGGGCTTTGTCTGCCTGCTTCTCTCGCTCGCTCGCTCGCTCTCTCTCCTCTCTCTCTCTCTCTGTGTCACACACACGCACACACATACACATACACAAGCGCGCGCCTCTCTCTCTCTCTCTCCCCCCTCCCCTCCCGTCTCTGTGGTTTGTAAGGTAGGTTGCAGTGTGTGTCTATACACAACATCAAGAGCTGGAAAATGGATTCATTAGGGAAGCAGGCAGTCATTACCACTCATACTGTACTTCCAGGGAGACTCCGATTATGAGAAAAGAGACTGAGCTCTTGGGGACAAGGTAGGCCAGTCAACTTTGAGAGAAAAAAAATCCCTGTCTTCTTAACCTCCCTCCCCCCCCCCCCCCATATCTTTTATTCTCTTTCTGTTGCTTTTTAAATTATGTACGTAAGTTTGTCAGATTCATTTCTAGTCTAAAATGTAGAACGTCTATTAAAGGCCGAACATCTGACAAATGTTTATTTCTTTCAGTTATTTAAGGGTGTGACCTGACACTTTGGCATCATGATGTTTTTTTTTTTTTTTGGGGGGGGGGGGGGAGTGTAATTTACATATCTTTTTAAGACTTGAAAAGAGAATTTTTCTTCTCTTTCGCCAGTTTCAACTAAATCAATATCTTTCACTCTGTTAAACTTCCCTCCCTGTATGTTTTCTGGGCTTTTCCTTACTGTTTTATCCAGTTCCATCTGCCCAGTCATATATCATCATCTATTTACTGCTAACTTGGTTTTGTTACTATTTGCCAATTAGTTTAGGAGCTGCTTAATGCTCTCAATATAACGAGACTCTCTTTGTTTGAGATCTCAAAGTCCGTATTTACACTAAAATATGAATCAGATTTCTCTGTGTTTGCTGCTTTTTCTGCATTTATTTATTAGGAAACAGTTATAATTGCATTCTTTTTTTCCCCCCTTCCTTTGGGCTATTTTAGCTTTATGTTTATCTTAAAAAGGCAGAACTGTTGGGGGAGGGAGGGAGATTTTGGGAATATGCCTATTCCAACTTTTTTTCTTTGCTGATCGAATTCTGTTCTTTGGTGAATATAGACAGAAACTTTCTAACAGGTAGTTACCATAAAATAGTGCTTGCCTTGCCTTTTAAAGTGTATCCTTACTACGTTTTGAGGAGAGAGGAAGCTAGAATATAATGAATATCTTTGTCCATATTGAAGAGCTGTTGAATGTTATACTGTAGAGCCATTTTGTCCAGGAATATTATCTATTCATTTAGCATTTTTCATTACATTGTTTTGTGTACATTATTTAAGAGAGTCTGCTGGAGAAAGATTATTTTTCCTTATTCCATAGCTTAATGGATGCTCATTGCTCTTTCAGTAGATTTTATAGGCACTGAATAATATTTGTTCAGAAGCATAAGGGAAGAGAGCTGTGCAAAATACGCTTTTTGTGTGTGTTCTTCTGCGATCTTTTGGAGGGTAAAACTGCTTCTTTGTTTGTAAGAGCAAAGCCAGCCAGAAAATGAGTTGTACAAAGTCTGTGAATCTATAACCATGTAAAGAAAATAAGATGTCATGCAGTTGGCCTTATCATAACAATTCTCTTTTCAATAACAGATTATTTAAAAGGGTGCCAGGCTTTTTTTTTTGTCTTAATTTGTTAAACATCTCCATAAAGAAGAAAAAGGCTATAAAGCAGACTTTAAACCAGACTGCTACCATATTGTCGATTCTCTAGGCCATTCCCTAACTTGAAATTCAGTGAAATGCTTTCTTAAAATAATTTGGTCACTACTTTCCACTAATTGCATAGGACTTTTTCAGCTAACATGTTTCTCTAAACTGTTTCCTACTGGACAAATCAGGCTAGAAACAATTTAAAAGCCTTACTGTTTTACTGAGAGAACTCATAGCACCTGCTTCCTTCAGACATCCAGGGACACAGATGAAAGTTATTCCAAAGTATGCAGGTGTTCTGATTGTACAGAGACGAACCAATCCTGTAGTCTCCAGACTCCTGAATAAAAAGGTGGTTCAGAACCATTGACTGTTTTTTTTAATGTGTTTGTGCTTTCATGTATGGTGCTTAGCATTTATATTGATAAAGTAAAAAAATATATATATGCACATTATTAGGTTTGTTTTGCCAACATTTTCTATTGAGTATAGATTTTAATGTGATGTGGGATTCTCTTGTCTTTATGGCATGTAAGATTATACATGGAAATTATCATTGCTGTGTTTTAGTCGGTTCTTTAAATATGGTCTTTAAATGAAAATTGAACAGAGGTACAGTTTCTCAACCTATGTATACTGTGATAAGCCCCAACCAATAAAAGAAGAAAATGCTTTTGCTGAATGGTAGGAAAGGTTTTGTTTGACTAGCAGAAAATTAAATATTTTGTAAGCTTTCCTCACTCAGATCGTTTCAAGTTTTAAAAATTACAGTAGTCTAAGATTCAAAGGATGACTGCTGTGCAGTTTTGTGTTAAGAATGTTATTGTAAATGAACCTTGTAATCACTTACCTTAGGAGGTCACATCTGCTTAAAAAATAAAATAAAACTGCTCTCCTTTTGTAATTTTGCAGTTTTTTTAACATGTTAATTGATTCCAGTAGTATTCTGACAGGTGGAATGTGGCTGCTGATGTCACTGCAGGAGTGTCATACATAGAGGTGCAATGTCATTGTTCATGCAAGTGTTTCATATGTGCGATAACAAAATCAAAGTTCCCACTATATCTGTACTTTATTCAAAATACAGAAAGGACTTTTTAAAGAAACATGATGTTTTGAAAAGCACTACCTTGCACGATATATAATTAGTGTTCTTTGACTGCATTATTCCTAAAGAGTATACCATAGTTCCCTTTTTAAAGGGATAATACAAGGTAATAGAAGTTCTTCACAGTATGTAGAACAATGTATTTATGTATTTTCTGTGTGCAGGTACTCTTTCTGCTTATTGACTAAAATGAAAATACTTTAGGAGAGGATATATTTGTACTATACCATAAAAGTTATACTCTGTGCTGTAAATAGTATTTTATTTTGTGTTTTTTTTAAAGTTTGTTTTTCATATTTGTATATATAATAATATATTTAAGTTATAGGTAACTTCATATCTTTGCATATTAAAAGTTAAAATATTCACACTGACAGCATTCCTAAAGCCATTAATTTTATTTTTAAGGGTGGGAGAGGAGGGAATTCTACCCCCCAGATTTTTCAAAGGTTTTGAAATGTAAAGAAGCTGGATTTTATTTATTGATTTGATTTTTTTGTTTTTTGTTTTATTTTGGCCCAGCAGTTTCCTCCTCCTTAGGTCTTCCAGTTTATTAGGAACCATGGTTGTGATCCAGTGCCATAAGCCTTAATTCAAAACCATCAAGGATTTTTTCCTCTTATTTTATATTCCCTCCCAAATCACTTAACCCAGTCATTACAGCAAGAGTCCTCAATCTGAGTTGCAATCTGATGTTTGATTTTACAGACACCAGTGGTGTGTTAATAATGGGGTCAATATAAAATTATCTTTAAATTGTAACTGGTTTATATATTGATTTTTGTTGACTTCTTGCCTCACACTCTTTACCACCCCTTAACTGCACCACATAATGGACAAAATCAGTAATAATGAAAATAATTGAGATAGTATGTGAGGTGGTATGTTATACATTGATGTTTCTGTCATTTTTATAGAGAGTTGCATGGGGACAGAAATTTCACCCTTCTCCACCTGTTCGCACTGGAATCTAACCCATACCCACCCGCACCCACTTAGATTCATTCCATCTTCACCCATCCCCCAAATTAGGGGCCCTTTTACTAAGCGGCAGTAAGTCCACTGCGTGGCAATCTTGAACTACCACTGGCCCAACGCAGGCACTTGCAGTAGTTCAGCCCCTAGCGCGTAGCATTTCCGACACTAGTGGACCGACACTAGTGGAAATATTTTTTAAATATTTCTGCAAGGTTACCCGGTGGTAATTGGGCAGCACCGCGCACTGGCCGGTTACTGCTGGGTTAGAGTGGGAGCACTTACCGCCACCTCTGGTGGTAGTAAGTATGCCCCCCCCCCCCCCCCCCCGCATAACTACATGTTAAGTGCAATCTTACCGCATGGTCATTTCATTTTTCTGTCTTTTTACCTGCTGCACTAAAAAGGGCCTTAGTGCACTGCAAAAACAGCCACCACCGCTGACACAGGGCCCCTTTTACTGTAGCTTAGTAATGGGGCCCCTCAGGCTTCTTCATCCCCACTCATAACCGCAGGAGTCAATGCTATTACTTAATCACTTGCAGCACTCCATTTCCTCCCGACCCCAACAGACTTCTGTGATTTTTTGTGTGTAGTATTCACTATTCAACCAATGAGTGTTCCAAGCCTCAGCCCGGCGTTGCCAGAGATTTTGACTGCACTCCCTGTGGGAATCCCTTGGCAACTTCTTCCATCCCTGCGAGATTCCCACAATCACCATTCCCATGCAGCTGTTTAATTGTTTATTTCCTTTAAAAAAAAGAATAGTTGTAACAAGCCATTTAAACTTGCATGAGAAGCATAGGCCCATGCAGAGCAATTGTATTAATTATGCACGAATAATTGCATACTAGTTACACTCACATGTGCGCACACATACACTGATATGCCAAAATTCCTCCTATGCACTATTCTGTAAATGTGTATTTTGCATATGCCATATTTTGCAAGGAAGCATACACATGGGTGGAGTCTGGGCAGGACTGACATGTGTCTAACTTATAGAATACTATAAGCTACGCACGTATGTCCTGTACTTAGGTGCACACTCTTATGCCTGCTCTGTGGCTGGCGTAAGTGCTTGAGCCTAAATTGCAGGTGTGTATTTTTGCTGTTACATTAGGCACCTGCTTTAGTTTAAGGAATACTATGCTCATTTATAGAATAGGCTCCTACCAGCTGGCCAGTTATAGAATTGCTCCTTCTCTATTTATGCATGTGTATTCATGGGTTAATAACACACTCACTAGAAGAATAAATATTAGGGTGACTCCATAACTCAAGTGTGCATTTTTTTTACACATTAGTAAAGAAGTTATTGTAGTCAAAATAATTTAAACTTTATTCTATCCTACCTTATTTATTTGTAGTGTAAATGTAAGCTTTTTGTTGTGCGCCATACTTATCCATTATGTTTGTGTGCTTACATGTAGATAAATATTCATTAACACTGGACATTTTATTGATCATTTTAAAGCAAGATTGTATTTTGTAATGATAAATGTGAGCTTATATTAATATTATATTTGTTCATGCCAAATGTTTATGTTTAATACAAATGAGTTATGTTTTTTTTACAGCCCTACTCACTGAAAACTACAGCAAGGCAAACTGTGATAATTCTTAACTGTTTCTATGGAGAATGTTGTGTATAAATATAGCAGAAAGACAAATTATATTTTAGTTTTGTTAAGTATGAGTTTTTGTAGTAGTACATTCAATGCAAAACTAAGCAAATAAGTATATTCAGGGTAATTTTCAAAGCTATTTGTGCTGGTTTAACGAACTACTTTACTCATGGAAATGAGCTTTTATAAATCTCTCACCCTATATTGGAAGCTCAGGTAAAATATTTCCACACATTAAAAAGGAGGAAAAGAAGGTCAAACAGCCCTAAGGCATCAAATTGGAATTACCGTCCGGCTACCGCGTGCCCCGGGCGGTAATTTCATTTTTGACGTGCATGTAAAACACACGGTAGAACTTTTCTACCGTGTGGCACTTACCCCGTGGTAATTGTCAGTGTATCCGCGCAGACAATTTACTGCCTGGTTAACACGTGAGACCTTAATGCTAAGTCAATAGGTGGAGGTAAGGACTCAGGCCGAAAATGGATGCGCGCTGATTTTAATTTTGCCACACGTCCATATTTGGCCACGAAAAAAAGGCCTTTTTTGCAGGCACACTGAAAAATGGACCTGCGTGCATCCAAAGCACGCGCCTACACCAGAGCAGACCATTTTTGGCACACCTTAGTAAAAGGGCCCCACAATGACCTGCATGGATTAGCAAGTGAGGTGGATGAGCAAATAGGGATGACCACTGAACAACCAAAGGATGAAAGCAGTGATCAGGGAGAATAAAGCATTAGCAGAAGAATTAAGGGCACAATATTCAAAGGATTTATGCTCCCAACTTTGAAAGTTTATGCTCCTAAAATGGCCTTTTTGAAAATTTACTAGAGTTGTGCCTAAATTTAAACCAAAATTTTCACTTAACTCCCCTAAATTTAGGAGCATAAAGTGGCCCCTTTACTAAAGTGCGTTAAGTACCTAGGGCTAGATTCTATATATCGTGCCTCAATTTCCATGTGGAATCAAAGCTATTTATGTAAAGTATGATTTAATTTAGGCGTATGTTATAGAATACTCTGAGTAATGCTCTGTGCAACTAAATTTAGTCGTGGTCAATTGCGCCAACTAAAACCTGGTGTAAATCCCGATACAAAAATTAGGCACAGAGCGGATATATTCTATAGCAGTGCACATAGATTTTAGAAACGCCCACGACCCGTTTATTCCACTCCCATAACTATGCCCACTTTTCAACTATGCGACTCAGAATTTACAGAATACACTTAGCAAGTAGTGTGCATACATTCTAATTAATGCCCGTTAGTGTTGATAATTGCATGTAAACTGTTGGGACCTCTTAAAGATTTATTTAATAGATCTTTAGAGATGGGAGAGGTTCCGCAAGATTGGAGATGAGCAGCTGGAGACAGGGAAGAAGTGGGAAACTACAGACCAGTAAGTAACTTTCTAGAAGCCGATGGGTTACAGGACCCGAGGCAACATGGCTTTACCAAAGGAAAATCCTGTCAAACGAATCTCATTGACTTCTTTGACTGGGTGACCAAAGAACTGGATGAAGGACGTGCAATAGATGTAATCTACTTGGATTTCACCTAAGCCTTTGATACGGCCCCCCCACAGAAGACTTGTGAATAAGCAGAAAGGGCTGAACTTAGGACCCGCGAGGGCGGGCGGGACTCAATGTGGGAAGGCCCAACGACGTTGAAGAGATTTTTAGTAGCAGGGCAGACGCGAGGCACTGCCTGTCATTCCTGCGCTTTGAAATTGTATTTTTAAAGGCAGTGAGGGTGATGGGCGGCAGGAGAACGGAGCTGGTAGGTGGGTGGGGGGGAGAGACTCAGATGGGAGAAGGGTGTGGGGTGGGGGTTATCAGGTGGGGGAAGGGTGGGGTGGGGAGGGGAGGGGGTTCTCAAATGGGAAGGAGACTGAGGTGGGGAGGGGGTTCACGGATAGGAGAAGGGGGTGGGGAGGGGGTTCTTGGATGGTTGAAGGGGACTGGGGAGGGGGGGTTCACAGATGGGAGAAGGGGCTGGGGAGGGGGTTCTTGGATGGTTGAAGGGGATGGGTGGGGAGGGGACTGGGGTTCTTGGATGGGAGAAGGGGACTAAGGTGGGGGGGTTCACAGATGGGAGAAGGGGCTGGGGAGGGGGTTCTTGGATGGTTGAAGGGGATGGGTGGGGAGGGGACTGGGGTTCTTGGATGGGAGAAGGGGACTGGGGAGGGGGTTCTTGAATAGGAGAAGGGGACTGGCACATGGGGTCTGAGAAGGGGCCATATGGGAAAATGGGGGCCATGCCTGGGGCTGGTGGGAAAATGGGGCATGCGTGGGTCAGGTGGGAGAATGGTTCTGAAAAGGGGGGCCCTAATACAAGGCATGTGGATGAAGGGGGCTGGAACTGGGGGCTGAAAAGGGGCAGGAGCTGAAACTGGGGACTGGGGGCTGAAAAGGGGAAAGGGAGAAGTGGCTGGGGGGCTGAAGCTCGGGACTGGTGGGAGAAAAGGGCTGGGGCTGAAATGGAGGATTGGTGGGATAGTGGGGCTGGAACTGGGGGCTGAAAAAAGGGGCGGAGAGATGGGCAGATCCTGGATGGGGGAGCGAGAGGGAGGGCAAACCCTGGATGGATGGGAGAGGGAGGGCAAATTGTGGATTGAAGGGGCAGAGAGAAAGGGCAGACAGTGGATGGAAGGGATAGAAAGGGCAGACAGTGAATGGATGGGGGAGAGAGAGAGGGCAGACAGGGGCAGATGGTGGATGGATCATGGAAGGGGCAGAGATAGAGGGCAGATGTGGATGGAAGGGGCAGGGAGAGAGGGCAGACATTGGATGGAGGAGACAGCAGGGAGGGCAGACACTGGATGGCAGAGAGAGAACGAAGACAGATGCTGGATGGAAGGAAGACAGTGAAAAGAAGATGAGGAAAGCAGAAACCAGAGACAACAAACTGTAAATAAAATATATATTTTTATTTTTTTGCTCTAGGATAAAGTAGTATTCTAGATGTGTTAATAATGTTTATAATAGAACATGTAAACAAGGTAATCTTTTTATTGGACTAATTTTAATACATTTTGGCTAACTTTCGGATAGGATACTGTAACAGTACTATAGTGACCTGAGGAAGGATGTTTTGGCCTCTGAAAACTAAATCTATTAGTCCAATAAAATGGTCTTATTTTATGTTCTATATTTGTTTTATTTCTATTTGTTAATTTGTAAAGTGGTGATTGGTATTTGTTAGTTTTTTTTTTCAAATTTACATCTGCTGTCTTTATATGTAGCACAGTACTAGGGGACATTTTCTGTTTCTGTGGTGTTGCATTGTATGCAGTGTCTGGCATCTTGGGGGTTCAGTTTAATTTTTGTCTAAATAGAAAGTTTAAATATTACTACTTATTCTATAGTGGATTAGGGTGTATCTGTGTTTGTGAAAAAGACATAGCTTTCAGTTGGCATTGACTGTGCAGGATCGACGATCTGTACTATTCTGTCAGGTTTCATTTTACAATAGGTGAATTGATGTTCTAGTGCTCACTGTAGTGTTTTAAGATGTTTTCCTTTTCTTTGTAGAAATGACTGCTTATGGTATGGAAGAATTGCTCTATAGGTCCTGAGTGTTTTGTATTGTTGGCATACCTTGTACTGGATTTTGGAGGGGGGTGTTAAAAAATGACTGGGAGGGAGGGGGGCCTTGGAGCTGGGAGCCCTAGGGGGGGAAGCCCTGGAGCTGGGGGCCTTGGAGCTCGGAGGGAGTGGCCCGGGAGCTCGGAGGGAGGGGTGGCCGGCCCTGGAGCTAGGGTGGGGATGGAGCTAGGGTGGGAGCGGAGTTAGGATGGGGGCAGGGCTAGGGTGGGGCCCCATCAAATTGGTCCGCATAGGGCCCCGCGCTTGCTAAGACTGGCCCTGAATGAGTGAAATATCAATTAACCTCCACCCATTCCACCATTTTGTAGACTTCAATCATATCCCCTCTCAGCCTTCTCTTTACCAAGCTGAAGCGCCCTAACCTCGTTAGTCTTTCCTCATATGAGAGCAGTTTCATCCCCTCTATCATTTTGATTGCTCTTCTTTGAGCCTTTTCTAATTCCGCTATATCTTTTCTGAGATATGGTGAGCAGAATTGAATGCAATATTTGAGGTGAGGGTCGCACCATGGAGCGATACAGAGGCATTATAACATTTTTTGTTTTATTTTGCATGCCTTTCCTAATAATTCCTAGCATCCTATTTGCTTTTATGGCCACCACCGCAACCTGGGCAGAAGATTTTATCATATTGTCTATAATGAGACCTAGGTCTTTTTTTGAATTCTGACTCCTAAAGTGGACCCGTGCATCAGATAACTATGATTTGGATTATTCTTCCCAATGTGCATCACTTTGCATTTGTGTTAACCCTACCCTCTGTTTTCTGCCCAATATCCAGTTCTTAATCCACAGAAGGACATTACCTCCTATCCCATGACTCCTTAATTTTTTCATGCGTCTCTCATCAGGCACTTTGTGAAAAGCTTTCTGAAAATCTAGATAGTAGTACATCAACTTGTTCACCTTTATTGACATGTTTATTCATGCCTTCAAAGAAATTACTACTACTACTACTACTATTTAGCATTTCTATAGCGCTACAAGGTGTATGCAGCGCTGCACAAACATAGAAGAAAGACAGTCCCTGCTCAAAGAGCTTACAATCTAATAGACAAAAAATAAAGTAAGCAAATCAAATCAATTAATGTGTACAGGAAGGAGCAAATGGTGAGGCAAGACTTCCCTTGGCTGAATCCATGCTGACTCTGTCCCACTAAACCATGTTTGTCTACGTGTTCTGTAATTTTATTCTTTATAATAGTTTCCACTATTATCCCTGGCACTGAATTCAGGCTTATTGGTCTGTAATTTCCCGGATCACCCCTGGAACCCTTTTTAAAAATCGGTGTCACATTGGCCACCCTCCAGTCTTCAGGTACTACAGACAATTTTAATGACAGGTTACAGATCACTAGCAACAGGTCAGCAATTTCATGTTTGAGTTCATTCAATACCCTGGGGTGTATAGCATCTGGTCCAGTTGATTTATCACTCTTTAACTTGTCAGTTTGGTTCAGTACAGCTTCCAAGTTCACCGAGATTTCTTCTTTTAGTTCCTCTGCATCATCACCCCTGAAAACCATTTCCGGTACAGGTAGATCTATTACATCTTCTTCCGTAAAGACTGAAACAAAGAATTCATTCTATCTCTCTGCTATGGCCTTGTCCTTCCTGAGTGCTCCTTCATGATAATGGTCCCACAGATTCCCCCGCAGCTTCCTGCTTCTGATATACCTGAAGTAAAGAGGTGTGGTAGCCGTGTTAGTTCACTCTTAAAGGTTATCAATAGAAATCAAACAAAATAAAACATGGAAAAGAAAATAAGATGATACCTTTTTATTGGACATAACTTAGTACACCTGAAAAAAGTGTTACTATGAGTTTTCGTCTCCGCAGCAAGTCTTTTTTCATATTTTCTTTTAGCCTTCTTTATCAATGCTTTGCATCTGGCTTGACAGTGCTTATGTTGCTTCTTTTTTTCTTCATTCGGATCCTTCTTCCATTTTTTTTGCAGGAAGTTCTTTTGGCTCTAATAGGCTATTACACCTCCTCACTCTTTAACCATGCTGGCTGTCATTTGCTCTTGTTTTCAGCTTTGTTAATACATGGAGCAGGACCGGTAGTGGGGGGGGGAAAGATGCCTGTACACGTTAGAGGTTTGGCACATTTCATTACACAATACGCTTAGCGAGTTGTGCACGTAAATTCTAATCAGTGCCAATTAGTGCTCATTATTGCTTGTTAAGTGCTATGACCAGTACTCATTAGCTTGTTAAGCTTATTAAGTTATGCACATTGTTACAGAATCCGCACCAATTTCGGCACGGATCTCTAGGCACACTATATAGAATCTGGGGGCATATGCTTTATGACAGACTACCCATAATTTTAGTAGATGCCCTCTGGACCGACTTCATCCTGTTTATACCTTTTTGAAGGTGTGATCTCTAGAACTGTACACAGTACTATAAATGAGTTCTCACCATAGACTTATACAAAAGTACTATCACTTCTTTTTTCTTGCTGTCCATTCTTCCCTATGCACCCAAGTATCCTGGCTGTTGCTGTTGCCTTTTCTACCTGCTTGGCCATCTTAACATCATCAGATATGATCACCCCCAAGTCCCACTCCTCTTTCATGCACAGAAATATTTTACCCCTCAACTGTATCACGTCCTAGGGTTTTTGCAGCCCAGATGCATTAGAGTTTAGGGAAGACAGATGGGGGTTTAAATGATGACAAAAAATGGCCAGACTACAAAAACAGGAAAAAAAACATTTTGTTTATTTCAATTCAGTGACCAGAATAGAGCAGCTTTGGGAATGTGTGTCTTTTATATCTGCTTCTTATATTTGTGCAAAGAATGTTTAAGAAGGAGCTTAAATCTCAAATGTGATCTCTTGCGCTTAAAGGGATCTCAAAATCAAAACCTATAATCATATATATATATATATATATAACATCCCCATATAAAGAGATCCTGGCAATCAGCTGACTTGAGCTAACCAGCGCCCTGCAGGGTCCTCAGGGACAAGCAGGCCTTCATGTTCTCACATCTGGGTGACGTTATCCAGTGGAGCCCGGTGTGGACGTTGACTAGTGAGTAAGTGAAAAATTCTAGCAGCATCCCACTACGCATGTGCTGGTGCCTTCCCACCTAACGCATGAGTGTGGTCCTCCAGTCTTTTTTCTGCAGAGCTGAGAGGACGCGTTCACATGTGCTCTCCTCACACTGTGCTTCTTTTGAGAAAAAGGTGCCTTCCCATGCGGGTTTCTTTTTCCCCTGTAGTCATTCTTCTCTCACTTTTTTGTTTTCATCAACATGAGTATTTGGGTTTTTTAAAAGAATTTTTTTTAAGTTTTCTTTATTTTTGGGTGTGGTTGCCCAGTTCAGGCCACAGCCTGACCTCAATTTGAACATGCCCCTTTTTTAAAACTGTTCAAGATTAAGGAGTTTAATTTAGGCAAGATACTTTTTTTGATATCACAGAAGACCCCCAGTTGCTTCAAGAGGTGTGCCAAGTGTAGACGAGTGATTTCTGCCATGGACCCGCACATTTGGTGCTTTGGGCCAGATCATGATCCCTCTGATTGTGATCTCTGTTTGAAAATGCAGGTGAGAGCTTAGCAGATGCCACTGGCTGAAATGGAGCATCTTTTTCGCCCCTTGAAGACCAGACCATCGACTTCAGCACTTGCAGCATTGACCTCCATGGCTGCTCTGACTTTGGCGTCCACTGGGAGTGCACCAGCATCGAGTGAGTCTCCACCTGCCTTGACACTGTGCGCTGGTAGCAAGCCTCAGAACCAGTCAGCATTGGACCCGAGTCTGAGGACCCATATGGATTTGGTGGCGTCCTCATTGGCACTGGGAGATTGAGGCTGTATGCATCGTGGGAAGCCAAAGAAGCATAAGCATCAGTCTTCCTTGATGCATGGTGCTGGGAACACGGACATCAATACCTGTGATACCCAAGAAGCGTCAGTGCTGGGAGGAGTGCTTCCCTCCTCGGAAGAGGTACCGGTGTGTGCAAGTCACCAAGCGACCTTGCTCCTGCCACTGATATTTACTCATAAGTACATTTTTTTTTGTTACATTTGTACCCCACACTTTCCCACTCAGGCAGGCTCAATGCGGCTTACATGGGGCAATGGAGGGTTAAATGACTTGCCCAGAGTCACAAGGAGCTGCCTGTGCCTGAAGTGGGAATCGAACTCAGTTCCTCAGGACCAAAGTCCACCACCCTAACCACTAGGCCACTCCTCCACATAAGTATTGCCATACTGGGAAAGACCAAATGTCCATCAAGCCCAGCATCCTGTTTCCAACAGTGGCCAATCCAGGTCACAAATACCTCGCAAGATCTCAAAAAAGTACAAAACATTCTATACTGCTTATCCCAGAAATAGTGGATTTTCCCCAAGTCCATTTAATAATGGTCTGTGGACATTTTCTTTAGGAAGCCATCCAAACTTTTTTTAAACTCCGCTAAGCTAACTGCCTTTACCACATTCTCTGGCAACGAATTCTAGAGTCCAACTACACGTTGAGTGAAGAAACGTTTCTCAGATTCGTTTTAAATTTACTACATTGTAGCTTCATCGCATGCCCCCTAGTCCTAGTATTTTTGGAAAGCATAAACAGACACTTCACATCTACCCTTTCCATTCCACTCATTATTTTTTGGACCTCTGTCATATCTCCCCTCAGTAGCCTTTTCTCCAAGCTGAAGAGCCCTAGCTACTTTAGCCTTTCCTCATAGGGAAGTCGTCCCATCCCCTTTATCATTTTCGTCGCCCTTCTCTGCACTATAGTAACATAGTAACATAGTAGATGATGGCAGAAAAAGACCTGCATGGTCCATCCAGTCTGCCCAACAAGATAAACTCATATTTGTATACCTTACCTTGATTTGTACCTGCCTTTTTCAGGGCACAGACCGTACAAGTCTGCCCAGCAGTATTTCCCGCCTCCCAACCCACTACACTTTTTTTGAGATTCGCCGACCACAGTGTTCGAGGGTGCAATCGCACCATGGTGTGATACAAAGGCATTATAACATCCTCATTTTTGTTTTCCATTCCTTTCCTAATAATACCTAACATTCTATTTGCTTTCTTAGCCGCAGCAGCAGACTGAGCAGAAGGTTTCAACGTATCATCAATGACGACACCTAGATCCCTTTTTTGGTCTGTGACTCCTTACGTGGAACCTTGCATGACGTAACTATAATTCAGGTTCCTCTTTCCCACATGCATGACTTTGCACTTGCTCACATTATTAGACGCCCAGTCTCCCAGTCTCGTAAGGTCCTCTTGTAATTTTTCACAATCCTCCCGCGATTTAACCACTTTGAATAACTTTGTGTCGTCAGCAAATTTAATTACCTCACAAGTTACTCCCATCTTTAGGTCATTTTTAAATATGTTAAAAAGCAGCGGTCCCAGCACAGAGCCCTGGGGAACCCCACTAACTACCCTTCTCCATTGAGAATACTGACCATTTAACTCTACTCTCTGTTTTCTATCTTTTAACCAGTTTTTAATCCACAATAGAACACTACATCCTATCCCACGACTCTCCAATTTCCTCTGGAGGCTTTCATGAGGTACTTTGTCAAACTCCTTCTGAAAATCCAGATATACAATATCAACCGGGTCACCTTTATCCACATGTTTGTTCACCCCTTCAAAGAAATGTAGTAGATTGGTGAGGCAAGATTTCCCTTCACTAAATCCATGTTGACTTTGTCTCATTAATCCATGCTTTTGAATATGCTCTGTAATTTTCTTCTTTATAATAGTAGTCTCTACCATTTTGCCCTGCATCGACGTCAGACTCAGCGGTCTGTAATTTCACGGATCTCCTCTGGAACCTTTTTTTGGCGTTATATTGGCCACCCTCCAATCTTCCGGTACCATGCTCGATTTTAAGGATAAATTACATATTACTAACAATAAATCCGCAAGTTCATTTTTCAGTTCTATCAGTACTCTGAATACCATCCAGTCCAGGAGATTTGCTACTCTTCAGTTTATAGAACTGCCCCATTACATCCTCCAGGTTTACAGAGAATTCATTAAGTTTTTCCAACTCGTCAGCTTCGAATACCATTTCTGGCACCGTTATCACACCCAAAACTTCCTCGGTGAAGACCAAAGCAAAGAATTCATTTAATCTCTCCACTACGGCTTTGTCTTCCCTGATCGCCCCTTTTACTTCTTGATCATTTAGCGGTCCAACCGATTCTTTTGCTGGCTTCCTGCTTTTAATATACCTAAAAAAAATGTTACTATGTGTTTTGGCCTCCAGCACAATCTTTTTTTCGAGGTCCCTCTTAGCCTTCCTTATCAGCGCTTTGCATTTGACTTGACATTTCTTGTGCTGTTTCTTATTATTTTCAGTCTGTTCCTTCTTCCATTTTCTGAAGGATTTTCTTTTAGCTCTAATAGCTTCCTTCACCTTGCTTTTTAACCATGCCGGCTGAAAAGTGAGGTGAAGGAAGCTATTAGAGCTGAAAGTAAATCCTCAGGCTGCCTCTTCCCTGGCTTCCATGCCTTTGGCAATGCCCACCTTTGATGAACGTTTCCACAGCATGCTCTGCGAGGAGCTGGTACAGTTGCTGCAGTGGGTTCCCACTTTAGCATCAAGGGTGCATGCGTCACTGGCAGAACTGCTCCAGGCTCTCTCTGAGACTCCATCAGTGCTGGTGCCCAGATTTTGATGTCAGAGGCTTGCCAGGGGTCATCGTTGATGTCTGGGCAGGCAGTACTGCCTTTGATATTGGGGGAGAAAGCTTACCCAGAGTCTTAGGGTAGGGCTGCACCTTGAAGTTCCTCAGAGCATGGACATTGCTCCACTTGCCGAGGCCGGTACAGACTCATTCACCTGCACCTGAGTATGGTGAAGAGTCTGATTGGGGCCGCTCATTGGAGTCAGGTGAGGATTCACATTACTTCTCAGAAGTGAAAGTCATATGGAATTCCATTTCATCCCTCCCCTCCTCAAGAGAGACAAAACTTTCCACCAAAGGCGCTCTCTTTCACTAGTTTTGTGAGGGATATGGATGCGGCCATCCCATTTAATTTGGAAACGGAGGAGGAGCCCAGAGCAGAGATTTCTGTTCTGGGCTATAATTCTCCCAAGGAATGCATTGTACCCATTGTACAATGCCTTAAGGAAAGGGTACACCATTGTACCCTAACCTTAAGGATGCACTGTTGAGGAACTGGGAGTCTCCCCTCACAGTACAGGTCACACCTAAGAAGGTGGACATGCAGTATCATATCCAGAAGGAAGAAGGCACAATTTCCACACAACTCCATGGTGGTTGAATATGTTCTCAGATGGGCCAAGAGTTCTCGGTCTCATGCCTCGGTGCGCCTGAGACGAGAGGCTAGGACTTTGGATTTGTTTGGGAGGAAGACTTTTCAGGCCTTGATGCTCATTGCCCACATTCAGTCCTACCAGCTCTACATTAGCCTTTACTTGGAGTCTCTGGTGAACAGTAGCCTGCCTCTGGCAGACTCTCCTCCAGAGCAGGGCACAGAGCTCCATCAGATGGCCAACAAACAGATGGAGTGTAGGCATTATCTAGCCAGGGGTGCCAGACTTGTAGTTGCGTGTCTCTGATCTTGAACCGACAGTTCAAGAGAGGTTGTCAGATGTGCCATGCTGAGGGGACAACTTGTTTGGCGAGAGAGTGGAGGAGGTCACTGACCTCCCTAAGAAACATACAGAGACTCTTTCTGCATACTCTACCTTCATCTTCTTCAGCAAGAAGATTTTCGACCGGACTTAAGCAGCGTTCTTACTACTCTCAAAGGTGTAGGTTCACGCTTCCTGCTCATTCCACTCAAGCCCAGCATCCCAGGTCTCACCAGCCCCATCATCAGATGTCCCAGCCAGCTCCCCAGTCAAAGCAGGACATGGGCTTTTGACTGGTTGCAGCAGAGCATAGCTGCACAAAAAGTATCCATCCCGGATGACCTTCTGGTTGGAGGAAAACTCATTTTTTACCAACATAGGTGTCCCCTTCTAACCTAAAATTGGTGGGTTCTTCAAATAGTCTGTCTTGGTGTGCACAGAATTGGCATCAAAGACCTCCAAATTGCCCACTGAGAGCGTCTTTCATCAGCTCTCAGCTCAAGCAGGTATATGCTCTACAAGCCCGAGCAGTCAAACCCATACCACCAGGGAAAGAAGGGAAGGGATTCTATTCCAGATACTTCCTTATGACCAAACAAATGGGAGTATATTGGCCCATCCTAGACCTAAGGGTCCTGAGCAAATTCCTAGTCAAGGAAAAGTTCAGGATTCTTTCCCTAGCACCCTTCTTCCTCTAATTCAAGAAAACGACTGGCTATCATCTCTGGACTTGAAGGATACCTATACCCACATTTTGATACTTCCAAGTCATTGGAAGTATCTCAGATTTCGAGTGGGGAAATGCTACTACCAGTATTACATTCTGCCTTTTGGCCTAGCATGTGCCCCCAGAATTTTCACCAAGTGTCTTGCGATAGTTGCAGAGTATCTACACAGACTGGGAGTGTATGGGTTTCCCTACCTGGGCAATTGTCTGATCAAGAGCACATCTCAGGAAGGCACTGTGGAGTCAATGAGGATGACTTTTCAGTTGCTGGAGCTACTGGGGTTTGTCATTAATTTGCACAAAATCCCATCTGCAACCAGTTCATCAATTGGAGTACATAGGACCCTTGCTAGATACAGCACAGGCTTGAGCCTTTCTTCCTCAAGCGGGAGTGGATACTTTAGTAATGCTTGCCTCACAGTTCCACAGCAGCCAGCAGGTTTCAGCTCTGCAAATGTTGAGACTAATGGGCTACATGGCCTCCACCATGCATGTCACTTGCATGACATGGCTCCACTTGAGAGCAGACCAGTGGAGTTTAGTTTCCCTGTGGTCTCAGGTGACAGGGAACCTAACAAATGTCATTTGCATACCACCAGAACTGGCTCACACCCTTCTCTAGTCAACAATTTTGTCCAATTTAACTCTGGGACTTCCATTCCAAATTCCACCACCTTGGAAGGTGTTAAAGTATGGACCTTCGTGCCACTTTCCTACCCAGCAAGAACAACTGCCTAGCAGACAGATTGAGCAGGATATTGCAACCGCACGCGTGGTCACTGAACATGGACATAGCCCAGAAGATCTTCCGAGAGCGGGGCATCCCCTCACTGGATCTTTTCACCACTCATTTCAATAACAAAGTCCGTCAGTTCTGCTCCAGGCTCGGGTCACACAGCAGACTAGCATCAGATGTCTTTCTCCTACATTGGAGGGGAGGGTCTTCTGTATGCGTATCATAGAGAAGACTTCGCTGAAATTCAGGCAACATCAGGGCACCATGATTCTGATCGCTCCTTACTGGCCGCAGCAGATCTGGTTCCCTTTTCTTCTGGAGTTGTCCTCCCTAGATCCGTGGAGATTGGACTGTTTTCCGACCTTCATCACATAGAACAAGGGTTCCCTTCTGCATCCCAACCTCTAATCCCTGGCCCTCACGGCTTGGGTAATGAGAGCACAGAACTCAAATCCCTGTATCTTGATGGCTTCCAGGAAAGATTCCACTAAGAGGTGTTACTCTTTTAAGTGGAAGAGGTTTGCCATCTAGTGTGAGGGCAAGGCTTTAGATCCCTTCTCTTGCCCTATACAAAAATTGCTTGAGTATCTCCTACACCTCTCTGAGTCTGATTTGAAAAACAACTTTGTAAGGGTTCATTTCAGTGCAATTGGCGCTTATCATCACCATGTAGGAGAAGAGTCCATCTCTGTACATCCTTTAGTTGTTTGCTTCATAAGAGGTTTGTTGCTGACAAAGCCCCCCCACCAAACCTCCCACTGTGTCATGGAATCTCAAAATAGTCTTCACCCAGCTGATGAAAGCTCCCTTTGAGCCTCTGAATTTTTGTCTTCTGAAGTTTTTGACCTTTTGAAGTTGTATTTCTGGTGGCAGTCATTTCAGCTCGAAGGGTCAGTGTGCTCCAGGCCCTAGTCGCTCAACCACTGTATAGTAAATTTCATAACAACAGAGTAGTCCTCCACACGCACCCTAAGTTTCTTCCTAAGGTAGTGTCAGAGTTTCATCTTAACCAGTCAATTGTTCTGCCAACATTTTCCCCAAAACCTTCTGCCCCTCCTGGCAAAAGTGTACTGCATACTTTAGACTGCAAGTAAGCCTTAATCATCTATCTGGAGTGGACTGAAGTCCACAGACAGTCCAACCAGCTTTTCATTTCTTTTGACCCCAACAGGTTGGGGGTGGACGTCGGCGAGCGCACACTTTCAAATTGGATAAAAGATTGTATCTCCTTTGCTTATACCCAGACTGGGCTGACTCTTGAGGGACATGTTGCAGTTCACAATGTCAGAGCCATGGCTGCGTCAGTAACCCACTTGAGATTACCCTTCATAGAGGAGATTTGCAAGGCTGCAACATGGTCTTCACGTTTCACTGCTGTTTGGATCAGGAAACCTGACGCAATAGTTGGTTTAGACAGGTAGTTCTGCAGAATTTGTTTGAGGTCTAGAATCCAACTCCACCCTCCTAGGCCCTGTTTTATTCTGTTCCAGGCCGCACCTACACAAATAGTATGTATATAGTTTAATGTCGATTGAACTTTTAGTCTCCATATTTTGAGACTCAAATTATCCTAGCTTTCTTGTTTTCTGTGAACCTGGCAGCTAGGGATTTCCAGATGTGAGAATATGAAGGCCTGCTTGTCCTCGGAGAAAGCAAAGATACTTACCTGTAGCTGGTGTTCTCCAAGAACAGCAGGCAGATTATTCTCACATACTCTCCCACCTCCCGTAGGAGTTGAATTTAGTTGTAGGCTTTTTGCTTTTTCACCTGACTGGAGGACCACACACACATGCTTCGGGTGGGAAGGCACCAGCGCATACACGGTGGGACACTGCTAGAATTTCCCACTTACTAGTCAGTGTCCACACCGGGCTCCATCAGATGACATCACCCAAACATGAGAATAATTGGCCTGCTACAGGTAAGTATCTTTGCTATATTATTTAATCACATCTTGCTACTTATACACTGAAAGTTGCAACAAAATTCAGTTAAAAAAAAAGCATAAAAATTCACAAATACTACTGTTCCTCGCTTGATCAGTTTGCTATATCTCGAGTGTTTCAGTTTGCTTCGTAAATCCAGTGGCAGTAAATTCCAGTTGTATGGTAAAAAATAACTAAATATTAGTAAGAACAATTAATCCATTTGCTACTGATATCTACCAATCTTCCTCGCCTAGATACCCATTTCAGTGTTCATCTTTACAGATACAATACAAACTGTATTTCTCATTGCTAATGGAATAAACAATAAAACTCACCATACATAATCAACACTATAAACATAGTTTAAAAAAAACAACTGAATGCTATCCCCATGTAATTTATAACCTTGTCTGTTTTGATGAGGTCAAAATCCAACAACTTACGGTTTTGAGAACAAAGGTGTCTGGCTGTTTCACAGCCACACCACAGATCTACTACTCGCTAACAAACCTTTATACAGGCATTTAGATATATGTATTCCATACTTGTCTATATCCTAATTTTAGAAAGTAAAAATATACATGTTTTTCAGTTTTAGACGTGTATCTGACAAGTGGGCATTGTCTGGATGTTTTTGGTGGGGCACAAGGGGAACGCACGCTAATGTCCAAATAGATCAACATCGGGATTTACACCTGCTACCCAGAACATCTAGATTTCAGAAACGTTCTCGTATTGAGCAGTGCTGGACTGGAGAGATTAGAGTAGTTTGTCCTCCTTCCCCTAAGCCGCAGTAGTGTTTTTAGCTCGCGGTAGAAATCAGCTGGTGGTAAATGCCAAGATGCCCATTATATTCCTATGGGCATCTCTGCTTTTACTGCCAGCTGATTTCTACCATGGGTTAAAATCACTACCGTGGCTTAGTAAAAGACCCCCTAAGTGAAACTGCAAGGAATTTTGGGCTCTGTGACAACACTGGGGAAAAATACATTTACGTCTTTCTAAAATGGCAGACATAAATGTATATTTACTGGCACATAAGCATGGTATGTTGTTTCAGAATAAATACATGCTCCTATCCTTTCTGACTCCAGTGATATTCTAGATATTTTTGATTCTAAAATAGATGCTTTCAACAATTCCTCAATGTATTTTAGCAAAAAATGTGACAAAGAGTCTGAGAGTGTCCTACAAAATCCTAAATGCCACTGATCAATGGACACAAAGAGGCTGTGCTTAACCCAAATTATATAATGAAAGTAATGGAACTGTCTAAAAGGTATTCCATACAAAGTGTTACAAGAACACTCATTCCCATTCAACTTGCATATATTCCACCCCCCCCCCCCCCCCCCCCCATACACACACACTAAAACTGAGAACAGCAAAAATGTATTTTCTTCTGGAAGTTCTGCTTACTGCACACAGCAGACAATAATAAGAAATTTGAGCTGTTCAAGATCTGTCAATCATTATGGGTCCAGTTCAAATTATTTACAATATGAGGCCTCACAGCTCATCTTCATTCATTGGAAAATGCCATACCTGTCAAGTGGATTGGTTAGTTTGACCTTCTCTAGCAAGATAAAACCAAAATGTAGACTGAATAAGTGGCCAAGCAATAGTTTGAATCACTACTGCCCATAATTATCTTTGCCCACCCCCACTCCAACAATCTTAGAAATTTGAAGCCCTGAATTTCTAGCAGCAGCTTAAACCTGTACTCCCCCCCCCCCCCCCCCCCCCCCCCCAGATTACTCAAATTTTCTCTATGGAATCTACAAAGTGGAACATCCACCCATCATTTCCCTTTTATTTCTCAGTTCCTTCTGTCAAATCATCTAGCAACTAGTTCCCCTTCTCTATCCCACAGTCCTTCAGAACAGAATGTTATATATGCAATAAACTGGAATGGAATAATTTGTAAATTTATAGTACATAGAGCCCAATATGCTGTATGTGATAGAATAATAGTTCAGTTTCAAATTACTAATTTATATAATTAAAAATATGTAAACATGGCTTTAGTTACAGCAATTTCTTCTAGGAATATCTCTCTATATAAAAGGCAACACCAACGTTCTATGAAGCCTCCAGCCGGAAGTGTGAAGGGGCGAGATATCCGGTTTCCCTATGAGTGTCTGCCCCGCCCTCTCTGTAACACAGTCAGTGAAGGAAAACAGCAGAGCACGAAATCAAATCGCTGGCTCTGTAACAGTGAAGGACTCAGAGGGGGGAGGGGAGAGAGGCCAGAGGGCAGGGACACACACACTCCCACATGCACACAGAAGAAAACATTGCTAGCCCCCGTTTCATTTGCATCAGAAACAGGGCTTTTTTACTAGTATTTAATACTTGCTCAAAGTAGCCAAATGTTGTTTCTTGGCTAACTGACCTGTATTCACAGGTAGGACATTTTCAATGAGATCTAATTGGGTACCAGTGGATTGTGGTTAAAAATGATCTTGGGCTCTTCACAGCAAGGATGTAAAATAGTAAATGGTTATATAACAAGTTAACCTAATTTAGTTATTTTGGGCCCCTGTTTACAGTTCACTTTGAATGGGCTGTGTTGGCAATGTCGCGCGGCAGCCACTAGCATGGCATTGTAAACGGAGTGGGGGTAGTGTTTTAGAATACAAACTGCCAACATAGAGCCTTTTCCTCAGATAGGCTGTGACAGCCAGAAAGTATTTGAAATCATCTTCAATAATTTTGTATACATACATTTTTATTCAAAGTGCTTGTTCTCCAGCTTGTGGCATTAGATTTGGGTTTTTTTTTTTTTTTTTGTTTTGAACTTTGAAACCAGAAAATGTAATCAGTCTAACCTGAATTTTTAGTGACACTTTATTCAGATAGTTATACTGGAAATCTGGGCAGTGCCAGGGATATCTGGATTCTGGAGCTGGGTTCTGGTCAAAGCTGGGAGTTATCCTGGTAGTGTCAATATTCAGCAGTAGTTGGACAGCTGCTTAGTTAATCTAGGGTAGAAATATGGTTGTTCTAAGTTATCTGCAAGCACTGGTAGCTCTTTGCAGCCGCTTAATATGCACATATTGCAGCAGAACATGTTTATCGATTCCTACCCTGAGATGATATTTAACCATCTCTCTGACCTCGTGCACTTTTCTTTAGTCACCTTATTTTCTAACTCGTCTTACTCGCTTACCTATCTATATGTTCCATCTTTGCTTATACCCTTCACTATCAATTAAATGTTCTATTATGTATTGTGTTGACATTGTAAGTGGTGTACTATGCCATACTTGTATTGTTATTTCAATATTTTTATTGCTTTTATTGTCTATTGTTTGATTTATTCTTACTGTACAACCCCTTCAGTTGTTCCTTCAAAAAGGCGGTAAATGAATCCCAATAAATAAATAAATAATACCCAGATATTCAGCTCTGTCATCTTAAAATGGCCTGGCACAGAATTTCCTAGTATAGAAAAGCCCCCGGAAGTCAGCGTTATTAATAATAATAATTAAAAAAAAAAAAAAACAGCTGACCACTGCAGGCTCAATATTGCCCCCTCTAGTGTAAAGTTCTGAGCATGTATGGCCTTTCATGCACACAGCGGTTTCCTCAGCAGTTCAGTGCCAGGGTCTTTCAGTGAAATGGAATTAATTGTGTACCTTATCAATCCTGCTGTCTATGGAAAACACCTGTCACAGATGAGTAACATTGCTTTTTCTATTACACAGGATAGGGTCAGGTACAATAAACTTTGAGAGCTAATTTTTCATATTTACCTAATCCCAGTGTGATTATTGATGAGGTCTTATAATTGTTTTATTTACAGTACACAAGCAAGTAACTCCCAAGTTTAGGGCTGTTCAACCAGATATTGCTTTAGTCTTTAGCAGCTTGCATAATCAGATGTGAGTTGTTAGATGATGGGGACCAATTGACCAAAGAAACTGTCTTGCACTAGGCTTGGTCCAAAACAGAATGTACAATAGAAGTATAAAGAGAGGACCAAGTAGCTGTTTTGCATGTGGAATTCAGCAAGGCAGAATTAAGAGGCCACTTGTTGCAATAGCCTTAATTTGATGAGACAAACTTCTAGCTCAAAGGAACATTCACCTGTTTGTAGCAGAATTGTATAGATGAAGCAAGCCAGATTGCTAAAGCCCTTTATACAACTGGCATACCAGGTCTGTTTGGTTCTAAAGAGATTTAAAAAAAAACTAAGTAGATTTTCTGAATGACTCAGTTCTTTTGAAGTAGCAGGCAAAAGCCTGTTCACAATATGGAGGGCTTTCCCATGAGGATTTGAATAGGTATGAGGGAATGTAGAGGAAAATACTGAGCCACCATAAGAAGCCTAGGTCTGGGGAAGCTTAGCCTGGAGGGCATGGTTCAGCCGGGGAGAGGGGGGGGGGGGGGGGAATAAAACCCTGGGTAAGGAAAGACAAGGAGTTCCAGAGCAGGAAGAGGCAGATCTCCAGATTACACCCACAAGATATACGTTTGAAGGACTAGTGGGCAATCATTTGAGACAAAACATTTTTACGTTACAAACTCCATGCACACAGGAATTCTTCTGTGGTCTAGTTGGGGAACCAGACTCTTTTTGCATGCTATTGAACTGCAAGTTAATTTATGTATACTTCTGAGCTAACACCCAGTGAAATAGGTTTCTGTATATTTTTCCTTTTTGAACCACACAGTTAGAGTTTTCTTCATTTTAAACCATGGTCTGACTGTGCTTTTAAAGACTTCTTGCTCTACTCCAGCTCACTGTTATAATGGGGCATTGGACAGAACAGAGGACACACTATTTCTTCATTTAGGTTAAAAGAAGTTGCCACTTTAGCCAAGAAATTGGGATATGAAGAACATAAGAACATAAGCATTTCCATACTGGGGACAGACCGAAGGTCCATCAAGCCCTGCAACCTGTCTCCAACAGTGGCCAATCCAGGTTACAAGTACCTGGCAAGATCCCAAACAGTACAATACATTTTATGGTGCTTATAAGCAGTAGAGTTTCCCCAAGAACATCTTAATAATGGCTTATGGACTTTTCTTTTAGAAAGTTATCCAAACCTTTTTTAAACCTCGCTAAGCTAACTGCTTTTACCACAGTCTCTGACAATGAATTCCAGAGTTTAATTACATGTGAGTGAAGAAATATTTTCTCCGATTTGTTTTAAATTTACTACTTTGTAGCTTCATTGTGTACCCCCTAGTCCTAGTATTTGGGAAAGCATAAACAGACGCTTCACATCTACCCGTTCCACTCCACTCATTATTTTTATAGACCTCTATTATATCTCCCCTCAGTCGCCTTTTTTCAAGCTGAAGAGCCCTAGCCGCTTTAGCCTTTCCTCATAGGGAAGTCGTCCCATCCCCTTTATCATTTTTGTCGCTCTTCTTCGTACCTTTCCTAATTCCACTTTATCTTTTTGAGATGCGGTGAAGACTGAAGCAAAGAATTCATTTAATCTCTCTGCTGTGGCTTTGTCTTCCCTCAGTGCCCCTTTTTCCCCTCGGTCATCTAGCAGTCCAACTGATTGTTTTGCTGGCTTCTTGCTTCTAATATACCTAAAAAAAGTTTTTACTATATGTTTTGCTTTCAACGCAATCTTTTTTTCAAAGTGTCTCTTTGCCTTCCTTATCAGCGCTTTGCATTTGACTTGCCATTTCTTGTGCTGTTTCTTATTATTTTCAGTTGGATGCTTCTTCCATTTTCTGAAGGATTTTCTTTTAGCTCTAATAGCTTCCTTCACCTCACTTTTTAAACATGCCAGCTATCGTTTGGCCTTCCTTCCTCCTTTTTTGATACATGGAATATAACTAGCCTGGGCTTCCAGGATGGTATTTTGAACAGCATCCATGCCTGATGTAAATTTTTGATCTTCACAGCTGCTCCTCTAAGTTTTTTTCACTGTTCTTCTTAGTTTATCATTGTTTCCATTTTGAAAGTTAAATGCTAGCATATTGGATTTCCTGTGTGCACTTACTCCAGATTTTTTTTCTAAGACAACTAGGCCCTTCTGTGCCTTTTAGAATCTATCTGTTAATGCTGTGGCAGAAAATTCAAGTTTTAAAACTATAGGGAAAAGGGTATGAAGACTACTTAATAAAGTTTAGCTTCTCTTTTTTTAAAATTCTTACTGTATTTATCAATAACCTACAAGTCTTCTTTTAAAACCCAGTCTTTAAATTACCAAACAAGAGCAAATAATGTCACTTACCCAGAGAATGTCCTCTTCTCTTAGAACTTCTCAGAAAGAAAGTTAGTAGACTTTCCTTTCCATATACTTTGGATTCTAAGGGGACTGCTTCAAACAGACCTTTGAAGCTAACCCATTAATCAGATTGCCCTTAGTAACCTTTGAAACTATTCTACTTCCTCACACCTTAATTAACACTTTATTCAAGTCAGTAGCAGTGCTACCTCTCCAGCAAGCAACTGAAAATTAATTTTCTTTTAGGACAAAGTTGGAGCCTTGCTACTTTCCTTTTTAATGCTCTTGGCTGTTAAGTTTCTACCTCTAGAGAAAGTTTCAGTTTAAAACTATGGGGAAAAGGGTTGAAACTAGTTAATGATTCTTGCTTCTCTCTTTTTTTTATTTTTTTCTAAGACTGAACAAGGCTCTACTGTGCCTTCTAGAATCTATCTGTTATGCTGTGCAGAAATTCAAGTTTTAAAACTATAGAGAAAAGGGTATGGAGACTGGTTAATAAAGTTTGCTTCTCTTTTTTTGAATTCTAACTGTATTTATCAATAACCTACAATTCTTCTTTTAAACCCAGTCTTTAAATTACCAAACACAGAGCAAAATAATGTCAACTTTCTTTCTGAGAAGTCTGAGAGAACAGGACATTTCTCTGGTAAGTAAGTGGACCTTTGCTATCTATATAGTTTGATTCTAAGGAGACTGCTTCAAACAGACCTTTTGAAGCTACCCCAATAATTAGATTGCTCTTCAAATAGTGGATTGATTACACTTCAAACAGACCCCAGAATACGAAATATAAGGTACTAGTTGCACACACATGGCTTTTATTATATCTTTCTTTCTATAAAAACCTTGTGTTTTTTTTTTAAAGGAGATAAAATACCTCAGGTAGTTGTGGCTGTCTTACCTAACTGGAGCAGGCAAACCTGCATAAGGTAGACATTTTATGATTTACACACAGCTCACAGTTTTCTATCATTGGTCTTAAAAACCTCCATAATTTTTTAATTCAAAGTGTAAACATAAATTCTTCTCAAATCTTCTCAACAAAGATGAGTATATACTATGCGTGCATGGAAAAAAAATCACTTAACAGCAGGAGTGGTCCTGTCTTCTAACTAGTGAGTGATGTTCCCGATGGAGCCCTGGTGCAGACGCTACCCAGTGTTCCCGGTATCTTAAAGAAGCTTTTGGTAGGCCACACTGTGCATGTGCAAGTGTCTTAGTAACTTTTGCAACTATTCTACTTCCTCACACCTTCCAGTGCTACCTCTCTAGCAAGCAAAGAACTGAAAATATAATTTTACTTTTTAGGATAAAGTTTGAGCCTTGCTACTTTCATTTGTAATGGCTGTAAAATCTGTCTGTTAATTCTGTGGCAAAAATTTCAAGTTTTAAAACTATGGGGAAAAGGTATGGAGACTAGTTAATAACGTTTGCTTCTCTTTTCCTTTTTTTTTTATTCTGTGTTTATTAATAACCCTACAATTTCTCTTTTAAAATCTAATCTTTAAGTACCAAGCACAGAGCAAAATAATGTCATTTACCCAGAGAAATGTCCTCTTCTCTCAGAACTTCTCAGAAACAAACTTATGGTGGTGGAATGGTGTGTAATTTGGTGTATTACCAGTGCCATGAAGTTCAGTTACTTTTCAAGTTGAAGCAATCGCATCTAGGAAAAAGCACTCTCTATTTTATGAAATTCGGAGCTGCAATGTCTAGAGGTTCAAAGAGAAAAGTCATGATTTTTGTTAATTATTTAATTTTTATTAAACTTTGCAATTGAAACATCGTATCTTAGTCTAACACATGAACAAAGTCAATATAAAGCAATCCATTGCAAGTACAGTATATAGCTTTCCCTTTCCCTGCCTTCCCCACAGGATGCAGATGAGACAGAGACAAAGTGATAGGATCTTCAAACTCCGGTGATTATAGTAAGGATATCAAATTATCAACTGAGCAAATGGGATATCAAAATGACAGCTTGATCTTGTTAGGGGCAGTGCTATAACTTTTCCAGTTAAGATTTCCCATAATGGATCTTCCCCCAGGTATACAAGGGATTATTAACAGTCCTACGAAGAACCACCCAGACATTGTTACCATGCAAATTTAGCCCATTTTTTTTCTCAAATTGCTCCCTTCGTCCTTTCAGTGCAACATTAATCTTTTCATATTTTTTCAGTCTGCACATATCTGTAGCCATAATTTTCACCAAGGGCCCTCTTGACTCTTTCCATACTCTTGCAAATATCATTTTTGCAGCTAGAAATAAGATTAATACTAAATGATCACTGGGACCATATGGAGGGATAGAGGGTAGAAAATCCTAGCAGGCAATCTCTGGTTCTAGAGGCCAGACCTCTCTACTCCAGATTTGGATTTGACCCCCAAACTGCCCTCCAGAAGGCCTGACTCTTTCCACATTCCCACCTAAAATGTTCCAAACTACTCATCTTCCCACAGTTCCTTCAATAAGACTGGTCCCTAGGCCTAGTGCTAGGTCCAGCTTGTTATCTTTGCTGGGTACCAGTACAACCTTATCACCAACATATATTGCATCTGTTGATAGTTAGTCACCACAGAGCAGTGATGAATATATTCATATACCCCTAATCAATGTCTGAGTCCAGGAATTTCCCAACATCTGCTCTCATGCCCTTTTGTGTGATTTTTCTTGGAGTATTGTAAGATTCAAGAGAGCTATACAGATTTACAAGAGTAACTCTTTATTAGATTGGTTCTTTAAACAATATAGCTTCTAGCTCCTTTGACTTCCTATCTAGGCTGGACAGAACCTCTTTCTTAAAGGACAAGCAGACTACCCATAGATGCTACCCAATTTCTCAGTATCTTGAGGAAGCTTTCGGTAGGCCACATTGTGCGTGCGCAAACTGCCTTCCTGCCTGCTTGAATCACGTGAGACTCTTAATTTCGCTTTCTCTGCCAAGCTTTTGTGTGGTAGCGAGTTCTGAAGTTTACTTCTGTTTTTTGCATTCTTGCCTCTTCTATTTTTTGTGATAGTGCAGGATTTTTTTCATTTTGTTAAAATAATTTTGCTCCCTTCCTATTTTTATTAGGTTTTCCAGCCCTTGTGATTGGTTTCATTTTTTTTTTTGCGGCTCCCAGATGTTTTTAGGCTGAGTTCTGAGTTACCTAAATTAAATTAATTAATGAAAATTAAATTGATCTAAATTTTTGGGTTTTATTTTCCCTTTTTCCATTATTGAGCCATTTGATTTTGCTATGGCTAATTTTCTCTTGATGTCTCAGAAACCTGCCATGGGTTTAAGAGGTGCACATGGTGTAATAGAACCATGTCTGTGACTGAACCACATGGCATGTGCCTATTATGTCTGGGCCCTAATTATGACAAGTCCTCTGATTTATTCTCAATGTGGTATAATGCAGAAAGAAGAAAAAAAGTCGAGAGGCCGGTAAGGTGAGAGATATTTCAGCACAAGAAAGTCCGATACATCATTATCAGCACTGATAGCATTGCACACTGATGGCCATGATTTTGAGCATCGGTAGCGACCATCTGGACTGAACATCTTTGGATCTGGCACTGAGGGCGTGCGTAGATTCTGTGTCATCCTTGTCAGCACCAGGGTACCCAGATTCATGACATTGAGGAAAGGCTGAGAAACAGTGGCATCAGTCCTCTTTAAAGCACAGTTCCGGGAGCTCTGGGGCACCAGCATTGTCAGCACCCAAGAAGCATTGGTGCTGGGAAGGCCGCTCCCCCTCCTTTCAAGTGTTGTCTCCCCAAAGCTACGACTGCGCTTCCATAAGAACATAAGTGCTGCCAAACTGGGACAGACCAAAGGTCCATCAAGCCCAGTATTCTGTTTTTAACAGTGACCAATCCAGATCACAGGTATATATGGCAGATCCCAAAAGAGTAAAACAGATTTTGTGCTGCTTATTTCTACAAATAAGCAGGTATATCAGCTATGCATAATACAAGGATCTTGAATGTTCATGCTGATTATCTGAGTAGAAACTCCTTGGACCCAGGAGAGTGGAACTCTCCAACGCAGTCTTCTCCCATCACAGAGAGATGGGGTCCTCCAGTTCTAGATTTCATGGCTTCCAAATGCAAAAATTAACAAGCAGTAAGTTCAATGACAAATGATATTAAATTTAATCGAGGTCTTGGTCTGAAATAGCTGTGCGCTATAAGAGATCTTGTAGTTTGCTTTCATTAGTATTTTACTACAGTATTTACCTTACCCTTTTTCTTTGTTGTTACTTTAGTTGGTGATTTTTTGGCTTTTTTCTTTATTCTTTTTGAGCTCTTTACCCCTTCTGAAGGGTCCAAGCTGGTAAGTAGAAAGCTCTGGTAATGGAGGGATGGGGGAGGGAATGATCTCAGAGAGGACTTTCAACACATTTGTATAGTATCTCCGTAACGTGTTCACTGGTGAAAAAAAATTAAGAAATGTCAAATTCACCATAATTATCAAGGACTCCGGCCCCATCTCTAAGGACGTCCCAGCGAAGGGGTGGGGAAACCCGTATTATTGAAACAAGATGGGCGTCCATCTTTCGTTTCGATAATACAGTCGGGGACGCCCAAGTCTCAACATTAGGTCGACCTTAGAGATGGTCGACTTTAGAGATGGTCGTCCCCGTTTTCGGCCATAATGGGAAACCGAGGACGCCCATCTGAAAATGACCAAATCCAAGGCATTTGGTCATGGGAGGAGCCAGCCTTCATAGTGCACTGGTCCCCCTCACATGCCAGGACACAACCGGGTACCCTAGGGGCACTGCAGTGGACGTCAGAAATTGCTCCCGGCTGCATAGCTCCCTTACCTTGGGTGCTGAGCCCACCAACCCCCCCAAACCCACTCCCCACAACTGTACACCACTACCATAGCCCTAAGGGGTAAGGGGGACACCTATATGTGGGTACAGTAGGTTTTTGGGTGGGTTTTGAACGGCTCACATTTACCAGCACAAGTGTAACAGGTAGGGGGGATGGGCATGGGGTCCGCCTGCCTGAAGTGCACTGCAGTACCCAGTAAAACTGCTCCAGGGACCTGCATACTGCTGTCATGGAAGCTGGGTATGACATTTGAGGCTGGCATAGAGGCTGGAAATTTTTTTTTTTAATTTTATTTTTTTTAGGGTGGGAGGGGGTTGGTGACCACTGGAGGAGTAAGGGAGGTCATCCCTGATTCCCTCCGGTGGTCATCTGGTCAGTTTGGGCACCTTTTCTGAGGCTTGGTCGTGAAAAACAAATGGACCAAGTAAAGTCGACCAAATGCTCGTCAGAGACGCCCTTCTTTTTCCATTATCGGCCGAGGACGCCTATCTCTTAAGCACGCCCCAGTCCCGCCTTCGATGCGTCCCCTGTGAACTTTAGTCGTCCCCACGACGGACTGCAGTTCAGGGCGCCCAAAATCGGCTTTCGATTATGCCGATTTGGGCGACCCTGAGAGAGGACGCCCATCTCCTGATTGTGTCGGAAGATCGGGCACCCTTCTCTTTCAAAAATGCCCCTGATTGTGTATCTGGATTTTCAGAAGGTGTTTGACAAAGTACCTCATGAAAGACTCCAGAGGAAATGGAGAGTCCTTGGTTAGGAGGTAGTGTCCTATTGTGGATTAAAAACTGGTTAAAAGATAGAAAACAGAGAATAGGATTAAATGGTCAGTATTCTCAATGGAGAAGGGTAGATAGTAGGGTTCCCCAGGGGTCTGTGCTGGGACCCGCTGCTTTTTAACATATTTATAAATGAATCTAGAGATGGGAGTAACTAGTGAAGCAATTAAATTGCTGACGACACAAAGTTATTCAAAGTTGTTAAATCACAAGAGGATTGTGAAAAATTACAAGAGGACCTTACGAGACTGGGATACTGGGCATCAAAATGGCAGATGACGTTTGATTTTGAGCAAGTGCAAAGCGATGTATGTGGGAATGAGGAACCTGAATTATATCTACGTAATGCAAGGTTCACTTTAGGAGTCTCCAACCAGGAAAGGGATCTAGTCGTCATCATTGATAAGTGAAACATCTACTCAGTGTGTGTCTGTGGCTAAGAGGCAAATAGAATGGTAGATATTATTAGGAAAGGAATAGAAAACAAAAATGAGGACATTATAATGCTTTGTATTGCTTCATGGTGCGACCGCACCTGAATATTGTGTTCAATTCTGGTCAATTCTGATAAAGGGGATGGGATGACTTCCTGAGGAAAGGCTATAGCGGCTAGGGCTCTTCAGCTTGGAGAAAATACGGCTGAGGGAGGTATGATAGAGGTCTATAAAATAGAGTGGAGTGGAATGGGTAGACGTGAATCGATTGTTTACTGTTTCCAAAAATACTAGCACTAGGGGGCATGCAATGAAGCTACAAATAGTAAATTGAAACGAATTGGAGAAAACCTTTCTTCACTCAATGTGTAATTGAACTCTAGAATTTGTTGCCAGAGAATGTAGTAAAAGCAGTTAGCTTAGCAGGGTTTAAAAAAGGTTTGGATGGCTTCCTAAAGGAAAAGTCCATAGATCATTATTAAAATGGACTTGGGGGAAATCCACTGCTTATTTCTAGGATAGGCAGCATAAAATGTATTGTACATTTTGGGATCTTGCCAGGTATTTTGACCTGGATTTGGCCACTGCTGGAAACAGGATGCTGGGCATGATGGACTTTTGGTCTGTCCCAGTATGGCAATACTTATGTACTTGTGTACCCTCTTGGAATCTTGGGGAAACAACATTGTTTCGGTTCAGCAGTCATCAGTGGTTGCCATGCTTCTGGATCCATTTATCCTGTTGCCCACTTTGTAACCTGCAAAATTAGAAATAGTCATCTACACCAGTCCACCTCGCTGCAAAGATGAGGGTAGGCCTGTTCTTAAATTACCCAATGCTTAACCATGTCAGTGGGAAAGTCAGCAAAGGAAATAATACTAGATTTCATTTTGATTGCTCCCTCAGATCCGCCATCTTGATCTCTTCAATATTTTATTATTATTGTTAGTCTGATGCATATTTCATTTGTTTGTGGTAAATTCTACTGTGAACCTAATGAATGAATTGTATACCTTTCTTAATGGTTGCTATATACTGTGACACTTCGTAACTGATCCATGTAGTTTGCTATTGGTTGCTATCCAGCTTATTTTCGACTGAGAAAAACGCCTATAGTGCGACCTAAATCGGGAGATAGACGTTTGTCTCGCAAAGGCGCCCAAATCGGTATAATCGAAAGCCGATTTTGGGCGTTTCCAACTGCACTCCATCGTGGAAACGAATAAAGTTGACGGGGGGTGTTGGAGGCGTGGTGGAGGCGGAACTGGGGCGTGGTTATCAGCCGAGGAGAGATGGGCGTCTTTAGCTGATAATCGAAAAAAAAGGCGTTTTTACCGTGATTTTGGGTCACTTTTTTTGGACCCTTTTTTTCACGAACAAGTCCCAAAAAAGTGCCCCAACTGCCCAGATGACCACTGGAGGCAATCGGGGATGACCTCCCCGGACTCTCCCAGTGGTCACTAACACCCCTCCCACCAAAAAAAAACCCCATTTTAAAACTTTTTTCCCAGCGTGTATGCCAGCCTCAATTGCCATACCACCTCCATGACAGCAGAATTGTGTTTGATCCTGTCACAGCTTTCCCTGGGTCAGATGTGGCTCTCGGTGGTGCAGTACAGGGTCACATCAGCATTGCATTGTGGTGGGTGTAGGGTATTGGGCTCCGTGATTTCATTCGCTTGTGTTACAGTCTCACAATGTTGGTAGTTGGTAGGCTCTCTTCTCCCATGGTGCTTTTCCCCCTGCCTACTAGGTCAGCAGTGTGCCCTGTTGTGTTTCCGTTGTAGTCCATGCAGTAGTGGCCATTTTTGTAAGCCAGTTTTAGTTCCCTTTCCTGTGTTAGCCAATTAGACAACTTAGTTCTTCCCTTGATGTGGCTGAATGAGGGCATTGTACAGCCTTCTGCCAGTTCTGACCTACTGCTCATCATCAGTACCAGGGAGGACTCGTTGCCGTGGGGCACAACCTCTGATCTGCAGTTAACTGTGAGTAAAGGTGGTTATTCCACTAAAGGACGTTTTCGTAGAGATTAGTCTTCAGGTGTCAACTGGTGTGCCAAGGTTATAAAGCAGCAACCAGTCCTAGAGGCCTGCGTGTATGCAGGTCCCTGGAGCACTTTTAGTGGGTACCGCAGTGCACTTCAGCCAGGTGGCCCCAGGCCCATCCCCCCCCCCACCTGTAACACTTGTGCTGGTAAATGGGAGGCCTCCAAAACCCACTGTACCCACATGTAGGTGCCCCCTTCACCCCTAAGAGCTATGGTAGTGTTGTACATTTGTGGGTTTTGGGGGGATGGGGGTTGGGTGTTCAGCACCCTTGGTAAGGGAGCTATGCATGTGGGAGCTTTTTCTGAAGTCCACCGCACTGACGTAGGGTGCCCAGTTGGTTGTCCTGGCATATCAGGGGGGCGAGTGTACTACGAATCGTGGCCCCTCCCACGACCAACTGGCTCGGATTAGGACGTTTTGAGCTGGGCGTTTTTAGTTTCCATTATCGCTAAAAAAAAACAAACGCCCAGCTCAAAAACGTCCATTTTCTGAAAATACGGTTCGGCCCGCCCCTTCATGGACCCGTTCTCGGAGATAAACGCCCATGGAGATAGGCGTTTCCGTTCGATTATGCCCCTATATGTGTACTGCCTTCTAGTGACAGGCAAGGATGGTAATTCCTGTTGCTTTGGTATAGAGGCATTCTGATTAAACTGTAAAATCCATTCTTTGACAGTGACATCTAATGGTTAGATATATTATTACACTTAGTTTCATTTTTATTATTTTCCAACCAATTGAATATTTTGGTACCATTCCATTGAAATTTCTGCTCTCCTCTCCCAGGTAAGAGATGTACATAGAGATAGCAAAGATAAATACACATGTGGAGGAATTTAAAATAATCCCATGAGCCATGCTTATCATTCTTTTCCCACTTGTCTCATCTACACTCTCTCTCTCTATTCAGATGTAGCAATCAGACCTGCACTCAGTTCTCCAGATGTTACTGCATCATATATCAATAGAATTGCATTGTTATATTCCCTGTTTTGTTACTGAATCATGGATCAGTACAATGGCATTGTTATAGGTCCCTGTTTGTTCTTTCTGAATCGTTTCTAGCATTCTATTGTTTTTATAGTGGCTGCCACACTGTTCTGAAGATTTCAAAGTATTGTCCACAAGGACTCCAAGATCAGTTTGCTGAGTAGTCACTCATAGTAGAGAATGCGGTATTGTGTACTTAGTGCTTGGTAAACATCTTCCCACCCTTGCACATTTGTCACATTCTGCTGCCTAAAAAAATATAGTTCAAAATGCATTAAGTTAAGAGTTTGTTACAGTGATATATAAAACATATTGTGTACTTTTTCAACTGGAAAGAAACATTGTAGAATCATTCAAAATGTAAATAAGTCTAAAGAACCAAAACCTCTTGAATGAGTTTTCACACCCTTTGTTATAGCAAACCAAAATTAGCTCTATTTCTAAAAATTGCATAACAAGCAAATATTTAATTAATCAAATCTCACCTGTGACAAATCACACTAGTTGACCTGATTCAAATGTACCTAAATAACAAATTGTTTCTGTTACGTGAAAATAATTTAAAATAGGGACTAAATATTCTAAATTAGGAACTGCCAAAAGTTATTCAAATTGGGGGAAAGTTGTAAGAAAGTTATAAGAAAACTTAAGTGTGTTTGAATATCACTCAGGGCACTGTCAAGTCAATCATTTGTAAAACCGAAACAGTTGGTACCACTAAGGTATTGCCTCAATCAGGCCTACCTTCTAAAATCAGTAGCAATGGGTTATAGGAACTGCTGAGGAAGACTGGTGAAAATGTTGAATGTTAATTTTTTTTTCCAATATTATTCAGCAAACATGGCATTTATAGAGAGTAGCAATAAGGAGGTCTTTGCTGAAGAAAAACCGTATGATATGCTGGATATCATTTGCAAATAAACACTTAAGAGACTTTTTTGGTGTTGGCCACTTAGCAATCTCTCTCCTTTTCAATCTGTTGAAATTTTGCTGCACGACTAATATTCCGCCAGTGTCGTTATGCTCATATTAGCCCTCTCCTCAGGTCACTTCACTGGCTTCCTATCTGTTTCTGCATACAGTTCAAACTCCTCTTATTGACCTATAAGTGCTTTCACTCTGCAGCTTCTCAATACCTCTCTACTCTCATCTCTCCCTACATTCCTCCCCGGGAACTCTGTTCACTGGGTAAATCTCTCTTATCTGCACCCTTCTCATCCACCGCTAACTCCAGACTCTGTTCCTTTTAACTTGCTGCACCATATTCCTGGAATAGACTTCCTGAGCTGGTACGTCAAGCTCCATCTCTGGCCGTCTTCAAATCTAAGGTAAAAGCCCACCTTTTTGATGCTGCTTTTAACTCCTAACCCTTATTCACTTGTTCAGAACCCTTATTTTATCATCCTCACTTTAATAGTCCCTTATTTCTTGTTTGTCCTGTTTGTCTGTCCTAATTAGATTGTAAACTCTGACGAGCAGGGACTGTCTCTTCATGTTCAAGTGTACATCGCTGTGTATGTCTAGTAGTGCTATAGAAATGATATGTAGTAGTAGTAGTAGTTGGTACTGATATACATGGTATGAAACATAAACATATACCTGCTTTACAGTATCAAGTATGGTTGTGGCAGCATTATGTTGGTCAATACTTATGCAGCAGCAGGAACAGGAAGGCTTGTGATGACTAAAGAAAAGATGGATGATGCATAGTGTCATCAGCTTCAGTCTGTAGCTTCCTGGCTGTCCCCTGTAGTCTTTTTTTAGGGGTGTGCATTTGGTAGTGTACATTCAGTTTGTTAAGGTACCTTAAAACAACACATTTGTGCAAAACTTCACAATAACCTATGAATGAATACATGTACAGTTGATTTCCATTCATAAAAAAGTTCTAATGTTACTTATTTAGTAGTCTGATAACAAGAGGCCTGTGGGCAGCATTTTGCAGGTAGGAGCTGCTAGGACAGGAGTGACTTGGATGACTCTTAACCCCCATCTTCCCAGCAAGGACACCATGGAAGATGTGAGGTGGAAATCAAAGGAGGGGAGTTGTGAATTGGATTTTTTTTTTCAAGAATTGGGGTGGAAGGTTACATCATTTTTCCTTATCATCAGCCTCACCTTTCTGAACAAGTAGATGTTATCCTCCCTCCTACCAGCAGATGAGGTAGAGAAAAAACTGATCTCTTTCCAATGACCTCACCTATATAAGGTCTGGTTCTTTCCTCTACCTCTAGCAGATGGTAGATCTCTTAGGTTGGTGCTCTTATCCCTGGCTGTTCTGCTGTCTACATCCACACAGCAAGGTTGCTCTAACAGCCGCTCCCGGGTTCTCATGTGCCAGACTGGACCTAGTTGAGTGCGTAGCTCAACTCCGCTGTCCCCAGGCGTGCTTAGCAACACAAAGTGAGACATTAGCTCTGCCCCATGTGGCCTTACAAGCGGGGTGCAAGTCCCCATTCCCCTCCCTTCTTTGCCCACACCTTGTTTGAGTATTATTCCTTTGGGTTCCTCTTCAGCTTTCAGACAGTTTTATTAGTTCTGCCAGCTTCATCTTTATTCCCTATTGCAGGGAATAGAGCTGTTAAAAAAAGAAAGTCTACTTTTGCAGCCTTGAAAAAGAAACAAAAAAAAACTTATTTGGAGCACATCCAAGTAAGCAGTGGAATGGCTGAGACGCTGGAGCCCTGGGTGCGAGTTGGCCCGAGTGGACTGGCAGGGACACCTGCACATGCTGGCCTCGTGTCCAGTCAGCCCTGTTTTGTGATCTTGCCAGGTACTTGTGACCTGGATTGGCCACTGTTAGAAAAAGGATGCTGGGCTTGATGGACCTTCGGTCTGTCCCAGTATCTCAATACTTATGTACTTATGCACTGTACTTATGTACTTTGCTAGATTGATTTTTTTTTAACTGTTAACTTTTATAGGATCAGCAATAAAATGCAATTCATGAATTTTGTGGACCATACAGGGCTGCTCTTCAGATGTTAATTTTGTTGGGGGGAGTCAATTGGCTCTTGGAAGGAGGTATGTGTAAGCTAATTTATGGAAGGAGCTATAGTTATGGCCTTAGGCTGAGAACAGTTGTGCTGATGGGACTGGGTAGAAGAATAAAAATACATGAAATACCTCAGGGTAGTTATAAAGATTTATTGCACTGTAGCCCAACAGAGACTCATTCTAATTGTGCTGGAACCCCTAAAAAGAGCAGGATGAAGCAGCTATGCCAAAAGAATTATATAATGCCACATAATCACATGTTTTTTTGGTTTGCATGTGTGTGTGAGTGTGTTTTCTTATTTGGATGTTCTTTTAAAAATAAGACATCTATAATATGTTATATGAAGAGCTTTAGTCACTAATCACCTATTTAACTTTTCAACATTTTTATTGATGACCAACAGTAAAATAAATTCACCATAATACATGAAAGAGAAAAATGTCAATAACAATATGCACACAAAGATTATCTCATCATCAATCAGCATTTAATTTCACACCACTCATTTAAAACCTTTATGCAACTGTTTGTGCAAAACATAAGTGGCTTTCCAGCTCATTTTTGAAGGAGATCGCCGGCCATCTCCGACACAAATCGGGAGATGGCCGGCGATCTCCTCAAGTCGGCCAAATCATATAATCGAAAGCCGATTTTGGCCGCCTTCAACTGCTTTCTGTCGCAGAGATGGCCAAACTTCAAGGGGGTGTGCCGGTAGCGTAGCGAATGCGGGACGTGGGCGGAACGAGGGCATGCTTTGAAATGGCCGGCTTCGCCCGATAATGGAAAAACAGAAGGGCGTCCCTGGTGAGAATTTGGTCCACTTTATTTGGTCCCTTTTTTTTCAGGTCCAAGTCCCAAAAAAGTGCCCGAACTGACCAGATGACCACCGGAGGGAATCAGGGATCACCTCCCCTGACTCCCCCAGTGGTCACTAACCCCCTCCCACCGTCAAAAAAACAACTTTAAAAACTTTTTGTGCCAGCCTGTATGCCAGCCTCAAATGTCATATTCAGGTCCATCGCAGCAGTATACAGGTCCCTGGAGCAGTTTTGGTGGGTGCAGTGCAGTGCACTTCAGGCAGGTGGACCCAGGTCCATCCCCCCCCCCCCCCCACCTGTTACACTTGTGGTGGTAAATGTTAAGCCCTCCAAAACCCACTGTACCCACATGTAGATGCCCCCCTTCACCCCTTAGGGCTATGGTAGTGGTGTATAGTTGTGGGTAGTGGGTTTTTGGGGGGGGGGGGTTGGGGGGCTCAGCACCCAAGGTAAGGGAGCTATGCACCTGGGAGCTATTTTAATTTTTTTAAAAACTTTTTAGAAGTGCCCCCTAGGGTGCCCGGTTGGTGTCCTGGCATGTGAGGGGGACCAGTGCACTACGAATCCTGGCCCCTTCCACAACCAAATGCCTTGGATTTGGCCGGGTTTGAGATCGCTGGCTTCGGTTTCCAATATGGGCAAAAACCGAGGCCGGCCATCTCAAACCCGGCCATCTCTGACATTGGGGCGGCCCCAACCGTATTATCGAAACAAAAGATGGCCGGCCATCTTTTTCGAAAATACGGTTGGCTCCGCCCCTTCGTGGTGCCGTCCTCGGAGATGGCCAGCGCCGTTTGAAAATGCCTCTCTTTGTATACTCCAGGAAAAAATGGCCTATGTTATTGGCCAGTCTTATTTTCTTTAATTCATAAATCTCTTCCATGTACTGTGCCAGCACATAGAGACATGAATCTCAAGCCCTTCGGATTTTGCTCAAAGCACAAATGAGAGAAAATTGCTGCATTAGTTGCTTTTTCAAAGATGTTCTATAAGGGAGAAACAACATTATGATTTTCAAGTGATCTATGATAATTGTCCATAAAACAAACACATTTGATAAGGGAGTAGCATGCTAACTCAAAAAAAGAACCTCAAGTTTTTAAGGACTATTGCTGTAAATGAACACTTAAGGTAAGTGATAAGACACAGTGATTTGGGAAACAAGTATGGTTTTAAAACGAGGCATTGTTTTATTGACTTTATTTTTTTAAATGGCTTATAGTGTGTTATTGTAGCAGTGGAACTCCAGCTTCTATGGAAATAAAGACACAAAGGGGTAATTTTATAAGTAGCCACCTAGTTTTTGGTGCTAAGAACATGCCCAAATTCTGATACTTTAGGCATTTATGCGTATAAGTGACTTCTTAGAAGATACAGGCTAGCATCAAAGTTTCATGACATATAGTTTCAATGTGGTTGTGCACAGTGAGTTTGGGCAGGGTCTGCACTAAGTACAGTTAACATCGGTTTTCGTTGACTTTGGTTATCGTCGGTTTCGGTTTTCGTTGATTTTTTCAGTGAAAAATTTGTCTCGGTTTTCATTGTGGCGTTGTTTCTCATTGTGTGACCATCACCCCACGCGTCTAACGCAATGCACGCAAGATAAAATCACATGTGCTCAAATCTCATTTTCCCTGTTAAGTGTTTCCCTTGCTAATAAGTTAACCCTTTCTCTTTAGCTCCATCATGGGACTATATTCATTCTCTATAAAATGTGTTTTTGGTATGTATTTTGGAGTGTCTAGAACGAATTAATTGGATTTACATTGATTCTTATGGAAATAATTGCCTCAGTTTTCCATGCTCTCCTAGTATGATTTTTGATGTGTGGTTCAAAGCATGATTTTGGTGTATCTGGACTACTGCAATGCCTTGTATATCTGCTTCGAGTATCAAGGTATTGCAAGTAGTCCAGAATGTTGCTGTAAGAACAATAGTAGGCCTGTTAAGGTTTTCCCATGTTACATCTGCTTTTAAGCAATTGCATTGGCTTCCTGTTGCACAAAGGCAGTGGCGGCTGCCACCCGGGGCGGTTCGCCGCTGCACCCCCCCCCCCCGGGTGCAGCATGACACCCCCCCTTGGAGCATCACCCAAGCCCCCCCCTTGGTGCATCAACCCCCCCCCCCGAGTGCATTATTGCCTGCCATGTGCACGCCGCTGGGGGGGGGGGGGGTATTGGTTCCGCTGGTTCCCTGCTCCCTCTGCCCCGGAACAGGAAGTAACCTGTTCCGGGGCAGAGGGAGCAGGGAACCAGTGGAGCCGACACCCCCCAGCGGCGTGCACCCGGGGCGGACTGCCCCCACCGCCCCACCCTTCCTACGCCACTGCACAAAGGATTCAATTTAAGGTGTTGACAATTGTTTATAAGGCGCTATTTGTTGCTACACCACTTTACTTGAAGCAAGCATTGAAAGTGTATGACATATGTTGCAGTCAGAGTCTTCTACAGTGGTGTGAAAAAGTCCTGCATCACCTGTGCGATAATGATAACTTTCATTTCTGTCTAGTTTTCTGCCCAAAAGTGAGGTGGAATCATTTGCCATTTTCAGAATTTGTTTGCATCAGTTGTATGTGTTTTTCTAATAGTTTTCGGCACCTGTAATGGTTTTTATCTCACCCATTGGTGTTCCATTAGGAACTTCAAAATTTGGTGCATTTTTGGATCAAAATGAACCAATGGCATTGCGAGTTTTCTGGCCAGTGAATATGCTTTAGGTTTTAGCCAAGTATTAAAGTTGATAAATTGTTTCAAATGGTATTTTTCAGGGTCACAGAATTAATATAAAAATAATTAATAAAAAAGTAAAAATAAATTTAACAGTGTTACTTTAACACTTGAACTTGTGATGTACATAATACACTTAGGGCCCTGTTTGCTAGGGTGCGTTAGTGTTTTTAGCGCGCCTACACTTAGTGCACACACTAACCATGTAGACGCCTATATGGATATTGTAGGCACGTACATGGTTAACGTGTGTTAAAAACATTAACTTGCCTATAACGCTGCTTAGTAAACAGGGCCCTTAGCATCATACTATACATGACTCAAAAAAATAGGATAGATGGCACTAAATAAAAAATTTCAGTGCTAAGTACATGCAAAATTGAATTTACAACTTACTTATGAACTTAATACTGTATATAAATTTGGTTTCATTAAATCATAGCAGAAAGAGAAATAAACGAAACAAATGATTTTCTGAACAGGTGATGCAGGACTTTTTCACACCACGATATGGGTCTCTCCATGCTGATATAAGAGCTTCAGCGTTTCTTTCAGCTGGAATTTCCTTGTGGAATGGGTTACCTGGCCAGCTTCGTCAATCCCCAATTTTATGCAGTAACTTTTGAAAGCTCAATTATTTGTGACTGTGACTCAATTATTTTGGTAACTGTACATGGATATGTCATTTTATGTAGGATAATGTTATTCTGTTTTCTTGGTCTTCTTTCTGTCATTTTATTGATTGCGAATATTTGTATGGAAACCACCTAGTCATAGGTGGTACATAAGTTTTTTAAATAAATAAATAAAATTACCATTGACATGCCTTCTCTTGACGTCACAGTAATAACACTACAGAGTTTCTTTAGTACAGTTAACATGAGAAGCTAGAATGCTACTTATAGGACCACATATGTTTTTAGTTCAATTTATTTATTATATACATACAAAAAAGACAGAGGGGCATAATCGAACGTCGCCGGCAAAATTGATCGCCGGCGATGTATTTTGGCAGCGGTGCAACAACTGGCCGGAACTGTATTATCGAAAAAGATGGCTGGCCATCTTTTTTTTTCGATAATACGGTTTAGCCCGGCCAAATGCCAGAGTTCGCCGGGTTTGAGATCGCCGGTTTTGTTTTTCAGCAATAATGGAAAAAAATGCCGGCCGTCTCAAACCCGGCAAAATCCAAGGCATTTGGTCATGGGAGGAGCCAGCATTTGTAGTGCACTGGTCCCCCTCACATGCCAGGACACCAATTGGGCACCCTAGGGGGCATTTCTAAAAAAATTTCAAAAATACCAAAAAAGCTCCGAGGTGCATAGCTCCCTTACCTTGGGTGCTGAGCCCGCCAAATCCCCCCCAAACCCACTCCCTACAACTCTACACCATTACCATAGCCCTTATGGGTGAAGGGGGGCACCTACATGTGGGTAGAGTGGGTTTTGGGGGGGGGGATTGGAGGGCTTAACATTTACCACCACAAGTGTAACAGGTGGGGGGGGGGGGGGGATGGACCTGAGTCTGCCTGCCTGAAGTGCACTGCACCCATTAAAAACTGCTCCAGGGACCTGCATACTGCTGTCAGGGAGCTGGGTATGACATTTGAGACTGGCATACAGGCTGGAAAAAATGGTTTTGATTTGTATTTTTTTTTAGTGTGGGAGGGGGTTGGTGACCACTGGGGAAGTATGGGGAGGTCATCCCCCATTCCCTCCGGTGGTTATCTGGTCAGTTGGGGCACCTTTTTGAGGCTTGGTTGTGAAAATAAAAGGACCAAGTAAACCCGGCGAAATACTGCTTAACGCCGCTTTTTTTTCCATTATTCGCGAAAGCTAGCCATCTGGTAGCCACGCCCATGCCCGCCCATGTCCTGCCTTCGCTATGCCACTGACACGCCCCCTTGAACTTTCGCTGGCGAGGCGATGGGAAAGCAGCGATGCTGTCAAAAAAAGCCACTTTCGATTATACTGATTTTGCTGCTTTTGAGAGATCGCCGGCCATCTCCCGATTTATGTTGGGAAATGGCCGACGATCACTTTCGAAAATAAGCCTGAATATTACCAAACAGTTACTAAGCAGGCCCTACTAACCTGCCAGATCAAACATTTAACAGTATAACAAAGCAGGGAATGTACAATGTAACACCAGTGTACTGATTTATGGGTGATTGCTAACAAAGGATTACTAATTCACTTTGGAAAAAGTCTGTCAAGGGTTGCCATACTTGGAATAATACATGCATACTATTTTTATTTCTCTCTGCTTCTGCAAGCTCAAATTTAGTTGTCAAACAGTTCCACCAGAAAATATAATTTAGCTTCATACACTTAAGTTCATCAGAATACTGGGGATCTGGGCTTATTTTATGTGCTGGGATTTACGTCTAATGTCAGCTGGTGTAAACCCTCTGGACATGGATTCTGATGTTGGGTACTATTCTATAGAGGGTACCAATCCCAGAACACCCTTTATAGAATTCCATTCAGTGCCATTTACTGAATCTAGTCCCTATTGTGGAAGTTAGCATTTTGGGTAATGAAATAGACATACAGTAGACTGCTATACAGTTAATGTGGCAGATAACAGAGCAGTTAGTGCCATTTCAAGAGTTGTGGCTAACTGCATTGCAGGGGCGTAGCCAGACACACAATTTTGGGTGGGCCTGGGCCCAAGATGGATGGGCTGAAGAGCCCCACCCCGTCCCACCTGGTCTATCCTCTCACCTGCATTCCATATGGTATCTCAAACATCCCCCCTCTCCTGCATACCTTTTCAATAGCAGATTTCCACCAGTAGTGAGCAGAAACTTATACACTCTGCTCATGTTGGCCACACAGCCTTCCCATGATGCAACTTCCTGTTTCTGCATAGGCAGAAACATGTTAGAGGGAAGGCCGTGGGGCCTGTGCGAGAAGTATGTATCAGTCACTGCTTGCTACAGGCAAAGATCTGCTATTTACAAGGTATGCAGGAGGGGCAGTTGTTGGGACTTCTTGGCTGGTGGGGCTTGGGGATCCCTGGCAGCCACATAGGTGTGCTGCTACTGGATGGGCCTGATCTCAAAGTAGGTGGGCCTGGGCCCACCCGGGCCCACCCTTGGCTATGCTGCAGCATTGCATGTTACTTGCTGTACAGTTACCCCCAGATTCTATATATGGCACCCAAAATTGCACTTTCAAATTTGAGTGTGAGCCTAATTTGCGTACGCAGTTTAATTGAGTAACAAGCCAATAACCAGAAATAATTGGGAGTCAACAATCAATTATTGCAGTTAATTGGCTCCAATTAGGATTTGTGTGCATATCTTGCTAAGCACTATTCTATAAAGATGCAGGTGTAAATCTTTTAGTGAACAACTGGAAATGAGCATGGCCATGGGAAGCAGTGGTGTAGCTTGAGAGCGCAGGGGGATCAGTTGCTCCCCCAAATAGATTTTCAGAGAAAGTGGTGCCTATTCACCAAAGTCACCTCATAGTAGTAACTTTTGCTCCCGACTGCTGCCTTCTTGAGTCCATGGCAGCCTGGAGAAACCGCGAGCTTCCCTTTCCTGCCACTCACTGACTGCTGCGCACTGCTGCCTCCCTGACTGACTTGGCTGCTTCACTGCCGCCTATGCCAATTTCCCTCCTCCACCCCCCCTGATGTAACTTCCCGTTTGGGAGGGAGCAGAGGAAGGAAACCGGCAGAGGTGACAGTGGCGCTCATAGGGCTGTGGCCCCTGCGCATGGCTTCATTTTTGCTGCTGCTAAGTTGGATTAAAAAGCTGAAAGCCATTAGGTATGTATTGTCTCCCATTCCCTCTCCTCTGTGCAGCCGCTGTCCTCATTTACCCTAAAGCAAGCAAGTAAATCTAAGAACTGCTCTATCTATGTTTATTGTAGGTAATATTTTTATTTGATCTCACTCATATTTTTAAACATTTCAGCTTGTGCAGCATACAGATGTATACAAAGGAAATATTGGTTTCATCGGTTAAAGTACTAATATGCTCTAAATTTTAAATAATTGTGGGGTCCTTTTACTAAGCCGCAGCAAAAAGTGGCCTGCGGTAGTGTGGGCGTGTGTTTTTGGTAAGTGCTGGGTCATTTTTTTACCATGGCTGGGAAAAATTGAAATCAGCGTGCACCTATTTATGGCTTGAGCTGTTAATGCCACCCTTTGATCTAGCAGTAAGGGCTCGCATGCTACACGTGCGGTGACCAGTCGGCACACACCAACTGGTAATTAACACCGGAAACTGTTCATAGTAGGAAATAAAATAATAATTTGTCTCAGTGGTATGGATGTGCTAAATCTAATATTACTGCAAGGGGGTGTGGTAGCCTGGTGGTAGTCTCGTTTTGGCACACACTGCACACACGTAGAGCTTTCCACACCTATGTAAAAGGGCCCCTGTGTCATTTGAAGGGGCTGGTTATAGAGACTCCCTGTATTTGTGCAGATATATTTTCAACTAATAAAAGGCCACCAAAACGGACATCATGTTATGAGAATCAGGTGCTTGACAATCAGATTTACTATTTAAAAGTACAATTTTTAAAAAATCATTCATTAGGTTGAAACCTGGAGCATTTAACATCTTTTTTCGTGTGCGTATATCGAAAGAAAAAGATGGCATGTGGGAACTTGCTCCTTTTGTTTTGTGGATTGCAGTGGTATATAAAAAAATGCACTTGCCTTTTTATTACTACTGTTTCACAGAGCTGTATTGAATAATGAGGAAAGGGCTTCCTTCATGCATAAGTTCTGTCCATTCAGTCTAGTGGAGGAGTGGCCTAGTGGTTAGGGTGGTGGACTTTGATCCTGGGAAACTGAGGAACTGAGTTCAATTTCCAGCACAGGCAGCTCCTTGTGACTCTGGGCAAGTCACTTAACCCTCCATTGCCTGCCGCATAGAGCCTGCCATGAGTGGGACAGCGCGGGGTACAAATGTAATAAAAATAAATAAATGTGCCAACATTGTCTAGTTCCACTCCAAAACAACAGTTTTATATACCACTATGGATTTAATAGCAGGGGAACAGTCTCATAATGTCAACTCGCTTTTGCCCTCAAATTTATCTTGGGACTTTTTAAGCTTCCGTGGCAACATATAATCACTGACTTGGACCCCCCACCACCTTTGTATCTTAAAGAAAGGTGGTGTTATGGTTTTATGTCAATTTTTTAATTTCTCTTTTATGTTTTTTTTGTTTTTTCTTTCTTTTCTGTTATAAGAACACTGTCCTCTTATTTGCATCGCTCATATGCTGAAAGACAATCAAACACTTATCTGCAAATTTTTCATATATCCACCGGACCCCAATAGGTTCCTGTTTCGCCTCGGCTTCGTCAAGGGGTCTGGATTCGTTTGCAGGTTCGCATCTTTCTCTCCTTGAATGCCAGGAGAGAAAGACGCGAACCTGCAAACGAATCCATACCCCTCAATGAAACATCAGTGCCAAAGAGATGTAGAAAAGGAAGAAGACTAGAGGAAAAGGAAGAAATGGAAAGGCCAACCGGTAAAAGAATTTGAAAAACTGACTCATGGAATATAGGAAAAAAAGACTGTGACCAGCCCAATTAGAAAATTAAATTCCAAGACAACAAAGGTAGAAAAGAAGAAAATATTTTTATGTAATACTTTGTATGGGCTGAGATGTACTTGCTTTGTAAATGTACATTTTTTTCTTTTTTTATTTTGTAAAGTACAAGTGAAAATACATTTCTGTTTCTCTTTTATTAGTATTGCACTGTTTATAGAGTCTGGCTTTGTTGGGCAGAGAGGAGGGGGTTTCTATTTCAGTTTTTGTTTGTTTTTTTGTGGCTTCCTATTCTGTATTAGATGAGGGTCTGTCCGCGTTCTGCATGTGCAACTGAGATGATAGAAATGTGTAACAGTGCAGCGTGTTCAAATTTCCTAATAGTAGGTATATTGGTGCTCTAGTGCCTAGTGTAACATATATAGCACTGTTTTTTCATGGGTGGGTTAGGGCTGTTATGGTGTGGTAATTTTGGTGTTCTATGGCAGTGTTTCCCAAGTTGGTCCTGGAGTATCCCATTGCCAGTCAGGTTTTCAGGATATCCACAATAAATATGCATGAAATTGATTTGCATATACTGCCTCCATTACATGCAAATCGTTTTTATGCAGATTCATTGTGGATAGCCTAAAAACCTGAATGGCAAGGGGGTACTCCAGGGAAACACTGCTCTAGGGCCCAGTGTAATATTTATAGCACTGTCTTTTCATAGGTGGGTTAGGGCTGTTATGGTGTGGTACGTTTTCAGGATAGGTTTTTGGTGTCATTTTGCAGGGTTTTGTGTTATTTCACAAAGAGGGGCATTTTCAATATGAGATCTAAGTCCGACTTTGGACATTTTGCAAAAAATTAATCATTGCTCACCACAGCTACTGAGAAGAACACAGGCACTGCCGACACCAACTAATGCCTATTTTATAAAAGTCTGCTCCCCCTGAAGTCAAAACCTGGCTACGCCTCTGATGGGATGGGCATGGGCAGGTCTGGAGCATTCAGTAAAAAGATATGTGCAGTGTTATAGTATTTGGGGGATCTGCACCTAACACACGTGAGGATTTATGCCAGGTTTCAGTTGGTATAAATGTTTGGGCGCAGGTCTCAACGCTACGTGCTATTCTATAAACAACACCCAACTCAAGAGTGCTGTTTATAGAATAGCGCTCAGTGCGTATTTTTTTTCAGCACCCAAATTTGGGCGCCATTTACTGAATTTAGTCCTTAATGTGCAGTAATTACTTCTTGGTGTTAATTATGTGGCAGCTGTCCCAAAAAATGCTGATGACCTGTATAGTAATGGAGGTTTTGAAGTTGCCATGCATTAAGGGACCCTTTTTACTAAGCAGTGTTAACAAGCAGCCTGCACTATCCCCAGCAGTGGTCTTTCCCACACACTATTTTTCTATTTCAGCAATAATGGCCGTGCGCTATCCCATTAGCGTATAACCACTTCCCTCACCTATTTTGTAGGCAGCAAGCGATTAGAGTAGAACACACCTACTCCTCCTCAGACCCACTCCCAGCACTAAAAAATAAATAATTCTTTAGTGTGTGGGTAATGCATGCACATGGAAAAACTACCATGTGACGCAGTAGTGCATTTTAACTTGTGGTACGCACAAGTTAGTACGTACTGTGGCTTAGTAAAAGGACCTCTAATTTTGGCAGTAACCTTGCATTGAGTGGAAAACTACTAGGACTAGGGGGGCATGCAATGAAGCTACAAATTAGTAAATTTAAAACAAATAGGAGAAAATGTTTCTTCACTCAACGTGTAATTAAACTCTGGAATTCATTGCCAGAGAATGTAGTAAAAGCAGTTAGCTTAGCAGGGTTTAAAATAAAGGTTTGGATGACTTCCTAAAGGGAAAGTTCATAGACCATTATTAAAATGGACTTGGGGAAAATCCACTGCTTATTTCTGGGGATCTTGCCAGATGCTTGTGACCTGGATTGGCCACTGTTGGAAACAGGATGTTGGTCTTGATGGACCTTCGGTCTGTCCCAGTATGGCAATGCTTATGTTCTTCATATCCCAATTTCCCAGCAGTAATCAGCAGCGCAGTCACATTGGCAGATGAGTAGCGCATGAGCCCTTACCGCTAGGCCAATGGGTGGCTGTAAGGGCTCAGGCAGTAAATAGCCAGGCGCTACTTTTAATTTTAGTGCACCGCCATTTACTACCCCATTAAAGAATGCCTTTTTTCAAAGCCAAAATGGCCCAGCATGCGCCAAAAACACGTGCCCACACTACTGCAGGCCACTTTTTACCGTGGCTTAATAAAAGGACCCCTCAGTTTGTAGTGACATTAGAACTATAATACTGTAAGCTGTAAAAGTAGACTCTGGAGCTCATTTTCAAAGCACCTAGACTTACAAAGTTACATAGATTACGATGCAACTTTGTATGTCTAAGGGCCCTGTTTACTAAGCCCCGCTATAGGCGCACTAGCATTTTTTTTAGCGTATGCTAATTTTTAGTGCACTCTAAAAATGCTAGCGAACCTTAGTAAACAAGTCCCTAAGGGGTCCTTTTACAAAGGCACGCTGAAAAATGGCTTGCAGTAGCGTAGGCATGGGTTTGGGGCGCACGCTGATCCATTTTTTAGTGTGCCTGTAAGAAAGGCCTTTTTAAAACTTTTTTGCTGAAAATGGATGTGCGGCAAAATGAAAATGGCCGTGCGTCAATTTTTGGTTAGAGACCTTACTGCCAGCCATTGATCTAGTGGTAAAGACTCACGCGGTAACTCAGTGGTAATGACCTATGTGCGCCAAATGCCACTTGGTACGCATCCGTTATGTGTGCCCAAAAATATGCGCATATTGGACGCATGCCAAAAATGAAATTACCGCAAGTGCTGGGTCATTTTTTTACCATGGCTGGGAAAAATTGAAATCAGCGTGCATCTATTTATGGCTTGAGCTGTTAATGCCACCCATTGATCTAGCAGTAAGGGCTCGCATGCTACACGTGCGGTGACCAGTCGGCACACACCAACTGGTAATTAACACCGGAAACTGTTCATAGTAGGAAATAAAATAATAATTTGTCTCAGTGGTATGGATGTGCTAAATCTAATATTACTGCAAGGGGGTGTGGTAGCCTGGTGGTAGTCTCGTTTTGGCACACACTGCACACACGTAGAGCTTTCCACACCTATGTAAAAGGGCCCCTGTGTCATTTGAAGGGGCTGGTTATAGAGACTCCCTGTATTTGTGCAGATATATTTTCAACTAATAAAAGGCCACCAAAACGGACATCATGTTATGAGAATCAGGTGCTTGACAATCAGATTTACTATTTAAAAGTACAATTTTTAAAAAATCATTCATTAGGTTGAAACCTGGAGCATTTAACATCTTTTTTCGTGTGCGTATATCGAAAGAAAAAGATGGCATGTGGGAACTTGCTCCTTTTGTTTTGTGGATTGCAGTGGTATATAAAAAATGCACTTGCCTTTTTATTACTACTGTTTCACAGAGCTGTATTGAATAATGAGGAAAGGGCTTCCTTCATGCATAAGTTCTGTCCATTCAGTCTAGTGGAGGAGTGGCCTAGTGGTTAGGGTGGTGGACTTTGATCCTGGGAAACTGAGGAACTGAGTTCGATTTCCAGCACAGGCAGCTCCTTGTGACTCTGGGCAAGTCACTTAACCCTCCATTGCCTGCCGCATAGAGCCTGCCATGAGTGGGACAGCGCGGGGTACAAATGTAATAAAAATAAATAAATGTGCCAACATTGTCTAGTTCCACTCCAAAACAACAGTTTTATATACCACTATGGATTTAATAGCAGGGGAACAGTCTCATAATGTCAACTCGCTTTTGCCCTCAAATTTATCTTGGGACTTTTTAAGCTTCCGTGGCAACATATAATCACTGACTTGGACCCCCCACCACCTTTGTATCTTAAAGAAAGGTGGTGTTATGGTTTTATGTCAATTTTTTAATTTCTCTTTTATGTTTTTTTGTTTTTTCTTTCTTTTCTGTTATAAGAACACTGTCCTCTTACATAAGTACATAAGTACATAAGTAGTGCCATACTGGGAAAGACCAAAGGTCCATCTAGCCCAGCATCCTGTCACCGACAGTGGCCAATCCAGGTCAAGGGCACCTGGCACGCTCCCCAAACGTAAAAACATTCCAGACAAGTTATACCTAAAAATGCGGAATTTTTCCAAGTCCATTTAATAGCGGTCTATGGACTTGTCCTTTAGGAATCTATCTAACCCCTTTTTAAACTCCGTCAAGCTAACCGCCCGTACCACGTTCTCCGGCAACGAATTCCAGAGTCTAATTACACGTTGGGTGAAGAAAAATTTTCTCCGATTCGTTTTAAATTTACCACACTGTAGCTTCAACTCATGCCCTCTAGTCCTAGTATTTTTGGATAGCGTGAACAGTCGCTTCACATCCACCCGATCCATTCCACTCATTATTTTATACACTTCTATCATATCTCCCCTCAGCCGTCTCTTCTCCAAGCTGAAAAGCCCTAGCCTTCTCAGCCTCTCTTCATAGGAAAGTCGTCCCATCCCCACTATCATTTTCGTCGCCCTTCGCTGTACCTTTTCCAATTCTACTATATCTTTTTTGAGATACGGAGACCAGTACTGAACACAATACTCCAGGTGCGGTCGCACCATGGAGCGATACAACGGCATTATAACATCCGCACACCTGGACTCCATACCCTTCCTAATAACACCCAACATTCTATTCGCTTTCCTAGCCGCAGCAGCACACTGAGCAGAAGGTTCAGCGTATCATCGACGACGACACCCAGATCCCTTTCTTGATCCGTAACTCCTAACGCGGAACCTTGCAAGACGTAGCTATAATTCGGGTTCCTCTTACCCACATGCATCACTTTGCACTTGTCAACATTGAACTTCATCTGCCACTTGCACGCCCATTCTCCCAGTCTCGCAAGGTCCTCCTGTAATCGTTCACATTCCTCCTGCGACTTGACGACCCTGAATAATTTTGTGTCATCGGCGAATTTAATTACCTCACTAGTTATTCCCATCTCTAGGTCATTTATAAATACATTAAAAAGCAACGGACCCAGCACAGACCCCTGCGGGACCCCACTAACTACCCTCCTCCACTGAGAATACTGGCCACGCAATCCTACTCTCTGCTTCCTATCTTTCAACCAGTTCTTAATCCATAATAATACCCTACCATCCGATTCTTATTTGCATCGCTCATATGCTGAAAGACAATCAAACACTTATCTGCAAATTTTTCATATATCCACCGGACCCCAATAGGTTCCTGTTTCGCCTCGGCTTCGTCAAGGGGTCTGGATTCGTTTGCAGGTTCGCATCTTTCTCTCCTTGAATGCCAGGAGAGAAAGACGCGAACCTGCAAACGAATCCATACCCCTCAATGAAACATCAGTGCCAAAGAGATGTAGAAAAGGAAGAAGACTAGAGGAAAAGGAAGAAATGGAAAGGCCAACCGGTAAAAGAATTTGAAAAACTGACTCATGGAATATAGGAAAAAAAGACTGTGACCAGCCCAATTAGAAAATTAAATTCCAAGACAACAAAGGTAGAAAAGAAGAAAATATTTTTATGTAATACTTTGTATGGGCTGAGATGTACTTGCTTTGTAAATGTACATTTTTTTCTTTTTTTATTTTGTAAAGTACAAGTGAAAATACATTTCTGTTTCTCTTTTATTAGTATTGCACTGTTTATAGAGTCTGGCTTTGTTGGGCAGAGAGGAGGGGTTTTTTATTTCAGTTTTTGTTTGTTTTTTTGTGGCTTCCTATTCTGTATTAGATGAGGGTCTGTCCGCGTTCTGCATGTGCAACTGAGATGATAGAAATGTGTAACAGTGCAGCGTGTTCAAATTTCCTAATAGTAGGTATATTGGTGCTCTAGTGCCTAGTGTAACATATATAGCACTGTTTTTTCATGGGTGGGTTAGGGCTGTTATGGTGTGGTAATTTTGGTGTTCTATGGCAGTGTTTCCCAAGTTGGTCCTGGAGTATCCCATTGCCAGTCAGGTTTTCAGGATATCCACAATAAATATGCATGAAATTGATTTGCATATACTGCCTCCATTACATGCAAATCGTTTTTATGTAGATTCATTGTGGATAGCCTAAAAACCTGAATGGCAAGGGGGTACTCCAGGGAAACACTGCTCTAGGGCCCAGTGTAATATTTATAGCACTGTCTTTTCATAGGTGGGTTAGGGCTGTTATGGTGTGGTACGTTTTCAGGATAGGTTTTGGGTGTCATTTTGCAGGGTTTTGTGTTATTTCACAAAGAGGGGCATTTTCAATATGAGATCTAAGTCCGACTTTGGACATTTTGCAAAAAATTAATCATTGCTCACCACAGCTACTGAGAAGAACACAGGCACTGCCGACACCAACTAATGCCTATTTTATAAAAGTCTGCTCCCCCTGAAGTCAAAACCTGGCTACGCCTCTGATGGGATGGGCATGGGCAGGTCTGGAGCATTCAGTAAAAAGATATGTGCAGTGTTATAGTATTTGGGGGATCTGCACCTAACACACGTGAGGATTTATGCCAGGTTTCAGTTGGTATAAATGTTTGGGCGCAGGTCTCAACGCTACGTGCTATTCTATAAACAACACCCAACTCAAGAGTGCTGTTTATAGAATAGCGCTCAGTGCGTATTTTTTTTCAGCACCCAAATTTGGGCGCCATTTACTGAATTTAGTCCTTAATGTGCAGTAATTACTTCTTGGTGTTAATTATGTGGCAGCTGTCCCAAAAAATGCTGATGACCTGTATAGTAATGGAGGTTTTGAAGTTGCCATGCATTAAGGGACCCTTTTTACTAAGCAGTGTTAACAAGCAGCCTGCACTATCCCCAGCAGTGGTCTTTCCCACACACTATTTTTCTATTTCAGCAATAATGGCCGTGCGCTATCCCATTAGCGTATAACCACTTCCCTCACCTATTTTGTAGGCAGCAAGCGATTAGAGTAGAACACACCTACTCCTCCTCAGACCCACTCCCAGCACTAAAAAAATAAATAATTCTTTAGTGTGTGGGTAATGCATGCACATGGAAAAACTACCATGTGACGCAGTAGTGCATTTTAACTTGTGGTACGCACAGGTTAGTACGTACTGTGGCTTAGTAAAAGGACCTCTAATTTTGGCAGTAACCTTGCATTGAGTGGAAAACTACTAGGACTAGGGGGGCATGCAATGAAGCTACAAATTAGTAAATTTAAAACAAATAGGAGAAAATGTTTCTTCACTCAACGTGTAATTAAACTCTGGAATTCATTGCCAGAGAATGTAGTAAAAGCAGTTAGCTTAGCAGGGTTTAAAATAAAGGTTTGGATGACTTCCTAAAGGGAAAGTTCATAGACCATTATTAAAATGGACTTGGGGAAAATCCACTGCTTATTTCTGGGGATCTTGCCAGATGCTTGTGACCTGGATTGGCCACTGTTGGAAACAGGATGTTGGTCTTGACGGACCTTCGGTCTGTCCCAGTATGGCAATGCTTATGTTCTTCATATCCCAATTTCCCAGCAGTAATCAGCAGCGCAGTCACATTGGCAGATGAGTAGCGCATGAGCCCTTACCGCTAGGCCAATGGGTGGCTGTAAGGGCTCAGGCAGTAAATAGCCAGGCGCTACTTTTAATTTTAGTGCACCGCCATTTACTACCCCATTAAAGAATGCCTTTTTTCAAAGCCAAAATGGCCCAGCATGCGCCAAAAACACGTGCCCAAACTACTGCAGGCCACTTTTTACCGTGGCTTAATAAAAGGACCCCTCAGTTTGTAGTGACATTAGAACTATAATACTGTAAGCTGTAAAAGTAGACTCTGGAGCTCATTTTCAAAGCACCTAGACTTACAAAGTTACATAGATTACGATGCAACTTTGTATGTCTAAGGGCCCTGTTTACTAAGCCCCGCTATAGGCGCACTAGCATTTTTTTTAGCGTATGCTAATTTTTAGTGCACTCTAAAAATGCTAGCGAACCTTAGTAAACAAGTCCCTAAGGGGTCCTTTTACAAAGGCACGCTGAAAAATGGCTTGCAGTAGCGTAGGCATGGGTTTGGGGCGCATGCTGATCCATTTTTTAGTGTGCCTGTAAGAAAGGCCTTTTTAAAACTTTTTTGCTGAAAATGGATGTGCGGCAAAATGAAAATGGCCGTGCGTCAATTTTTGGTTAGAGACCTTACTGCCAGCCATTGATCTAGTGGTAAAGACTCACGCGGTAACTCAGTGGTAATGACCTATGTGCGCCAAATGCCACTTGGTACGCATCCGTTATGTGTGCCCAAAAATATGCGCATATTGGACGCATGCCAAAAATGAAATTACCGCAAGTGCTGGGTCATTTTTTTACCATGGCTGGGAAAAATTGAAATCAGCGTGCATCTATTTATGGCTTGAGCTGTTAATGCCACCCATTGATCTAGCAGTAAGGGCTCGCATGCTACACGTGCGGTGACCAGTCGGCACACACCAACTGGTAATTAACACCGGAAACTGTTCATAGTAGGAAATAAAATAATAATTTGTCTCAGTGGTATGGATGTGCTAAATCCAATATTACCGCAAGGGGGTGTGGTAGCCTGGTGGTAGTCTCGTTTTAGCACACACTGCACACACGTAGAGCCTTCCACACCTATGTAAAAGGGCCCCTGTGTCATTTGGAGGGGCTGTTTATAGAGACTCCCTGTATTTGTGCAGAGATATTTTCAACTAATAAAAGGCCACCAAAACTGACATCATGTTATGAGAATCAGGTGCTTAACAATCAGATTTACTATTTATAAGTACAATTTAAAAAAAAAACATTAATTAGGTTGAAACCTCCATTTTGGCGCACGTTGGGCACGTGTAGATGCTGACGCGGCTTAGTAAAAGGACCCCTAAGTGCTTTGAAAATATGCCTCTATATATTTTGTATGATGCCTAAATGTATTTCCTCTAGACAGCTAAAATCATTGTGAATCTTGGCTTTGGCATTATGATCTTATGGGTGATGTTGAAGCTTTCTCTGAAGGGTCCTTTTACAAAGGTGCGCTAAGATTTTTAGCGCACACTAAAATTAAGCACATGCTAAACGTTAGAGACATCCATATATTTCTGTCAGTGTCTCTAGCATTTAACACACGCTGACCATTAGCGCGTACTAAAAACGCTAGCAAGCCTTTGCAAAAGGACCTCTAAGTTAGGCTTTAGTAATCCTTTCTGGTATTTTTCTTGGGTTCAATTTTTAGTTTTCTGTCTTTCTTCTCTCTGGTTTTATCGCTGGTATTCTTAATGGTTGTTCAGATAAAGTTCTTGGATGAACTCCTATGCATAGAAACGATCTTTTCTGGATTTTTTGGGGGGGAGTGGGGAAGATTTTGTTTTATTGGGTCATGAAAGGCCATATCCTTTGGGATACTGAATGTGCCAGATCCTCTCCCAGTAGAAAGTGGGTCGAGGACTCTTCCATCTGTCAGCTTGTCCATGTCAGCCTGTACAGTGAGCTAGCAATTAGTTTATTATCTTCAGTGTGTGAAATTAGCTAATTGGTGTTATCAACAATATTTTCACATGTTTTTATAAGCGAAGTGCAGCAAGATGTATAGATACGAATATGATTGAGACACACTGGATACACATACGTGTTCAAACTGCCAGTATTAGTACATTGGTGCACCAAAATAATTAATTTTAATAAGATCTTAATGTGCTTATGAGATCATAATGAGGACAAATGAATATTTTGATTAGAAATAGGATGCCCGAGTTTTGGCTCAGATCTATAATTCTTATAAGTTCCCACTTTAAAGCTTGTGATTGTCAGTGTTGGCTTTATTTTTTTCTCCTCAAACTAGAGACCTGTTAACATTTTAAAAATGATTAAAATAATGGAATTATAATAAGCTATATGGGTTATTCTCTGTTTTTTCATTACAGACAGCATTGCTGTATATCTTAATAAATGCTCATATTGTCTTTAAATGCTAAATTTATAGAGATATGCCAGAGCAAAAGCTGTTCCCAAGGACAACATTCATTTAAAACAGAAAGCATAAACATGTATATTTGAAACACATAATCGGACATTGGAACAATTACCCTCACATTACTTCCTTTCTATAGTGATTTCATATAATAATCACATAGCAAAATGAGCCCTCAACTTCAATCATTCATTCAAAATAAGCCAGATTTTTGTTTTGTAATATTTTTTAAACTTATGAAACTTGTGGGAGTTTGCAGAGAAAAAGGATTAAATGGCCTAAATGTAGTAAACATAACAAGTGCATTTTAAGCACTTGTATTTTCCATTATTGGAACACAATTGTGAATTATGCTTTTTGCATTTATAATTAGACGTCAGGAAAGATGCTATGATTTTGTTAAAAGTGATATTTCTTTTAAAATTCTCTCTGCTAGTCAGTCTTTTTTATTTTTAAATGCAAAGCTTTCATTGTAACATGATGTTCTGAACTAAAATATATTAAATATGAAAAATATATCAGCTAATTCAACATAACTATTTGCTGTAATGGGATGAAATGAAAAAAAAAATCCATATTTTTTAATGATCAAAAATAAGCCTGTAAGATTAATCCTGTATTGTTCAGAATAATGATCTTGGAGATTAAAAAAAATTGCCATTAAATTACCTTTTTGGTGCTTGTGTTTAGAATGTTCCTAATGAGCAAAGGATATGAATAGTGGTATACCTCACCCTTCAGGCTGCTATGGATTTTAACTGCAATCTAGTTAGCAGGGGCAGGGTTGATTCCAGTATTTTTTTTTTTTTTACATTTGTACCCCATGCTTTCCCACTCATGGCAGACAATGGAGGGTTAAGTGATTTGCCCAGAGTAACAAGCAGCTGCCTGTGTTGGGAATTGAACTCAGTTCCTCATGACCAAAGTCCACCACCCTAACCACTAGGCCACTCCTCCACTGCGATACCCACTCCTATGAACATATGGATCAGTTAATAAGAATGGACTTAGTTTAGACTGGAAACATGGCTGCAACTTTTTTAGATGACCTGACAGGGAAATCTAATTGGGTGCTCAAAATTAGCTTGCAATATAATCCCACCCCTACCCTTTCCTGATGGAGGTGCTATTTGGACTGCTGATCCTGCAGAGCATAAGGCCTGTTGCATTTAGCAAGACTCCAGCTACTATTACCATTAGGTCACAACTTTGCCTGTGTGAGGCAGCCTATTCCAAGTTTTGGATTCTTTTTCTACTGAGCATGCATCCATCTCAGACCCCCAGAGTGATTTCAAGCTCAAGCCTTCTGAGTGACTTTATGCAAACCAAGGCACCAGCCATAGCCAAACAATGTGAAATATTTGGACTTTATTCTTCACCTTCAAGCTTGAGCATCCTGCTGCAACAGAAAAGAACTTTTGCAATAACATAGATGAAAATGAGTTAACAAAGCAGGATGTAGTTGAGATAACTAGCACCTGAAAGACAATGAATAGGAATGGCCTAGTGGTTAGAGCACCGGTCTTGCAATCCAGAGGTGGCCAGTTCAAATCCCACTGTTGTTCCTTGTGATCTTGGGCAAGTCACTTAACCCTCCATTTTCTCAGGTACAAACTTAGATTGTGAGCCCTTCAGGGACAGAGAAATATCCAGAGTACCTGAATGTAACTCACCTTGAGCCAGGGGCATAACCAGACACCCACCTTTGGGTGGGCCTGGGCCCAAGATGGGTGTTCAGAAGAAAACCCTGTTGCACAAGTGATTTGGGGTCTCCCTCTCTTGCCTGCATGCCATATGGTCTCTCAAACATCCCCCTCCCCCACATACCTTTTAAATAGCAGATTTTCACCTTCAGCAAACAGCAACTAATACACACTGCATGTTGGCCTCACCCTTCCCTCTGATGCAACTTCTTGTTTCTGCATAGGCGGGAATACATCACAGAGAAGGCTTTGGTGCCGGTGCGAGCAGTATGTATCAGTCTGTGCTCTTTACAAGCGAAGATCTGTTATTTACAAGGTATGCAGAGGGACAGTTGTTGGGAGTTTTCAGTCGGTGGGGCTCGGGGATCCCTGCCAGCCACATCATAGGTGTGCTGCTACTAGGTGGGCCTAAGCCTAAAGTGGGTGGGCCTGGGCCCACCCAGGCCCACCCTTGGCTACACAACTGCCTTGAGCTACTACTGAAAAAGGTGTGAGCAAAATCTAAATAAATAAAATATCAATGGTACTGATTTTGATTATGCACACATTTCTGTAATACCTAGGTGAAAGGTTATAATTGGCAAGGTTGGATAGGAAACAGCTTCCGGGAACAGATTTCCTGGTGCTATTTCTCTTGTCTTTGAAATGGGGATGAGCAATAGAGTACTGAGATATAAACCCTTGGGCTTATGAAAACCCTTGTTAATTAATCTGCAGTCACAGTGCATTTGTGTGCTATTCCCTCTTCTTTACCCACGGCGTCCATTGCTGCTGGCACTGATGTAGCTGTGCGATTGGACACTGAGGTTTCACTTGCCCTGGTGGTCCTGCGATCTCCAGCTGAGATGACAGTGCCTGTGGTTTGAACAGAACAATTGACTAGCCTTGAAAATATGCCTCCACATCTCTCAGAACTAAACTTTCATATATTTGTATAAACGAGTTTGTGGTTCAAGGTGGTTGCCATCTACTGTCATTTTGCACAATAGACATGTCTGTATTGCATGCCGTTTTGTTAGAAAAATAATCTATGGTCATTAGCTTCCTGACAAATTTGAGCACTTCAATGCGGGTGTTGAAAGTATTATATCATGATGTTGAAGCAAAACAGAGTCCTCTATTAAGAATTTTTTCTTTCACTTCATTCAGACTAGCATACCAATGGGCTAATAAATAATAGGGTTGTGAATATCTCATAATTAACAACCCTATTATTAGCCCATTGGTATGCTAGTCTGCTGTGGCTATGGGTCCATGTTCTGTCTTCTCTGTATCTTAACAGGAGCAAAGAACAGAGTGGAAAAGACCACACAAAGGGCAGGCGAGCCAAATAAACTGTCTTTATTATGAGACAACTGGTAAAATCAATAAAAAAAAAGTCCTTGCAGTAAAGCAGCTAGTAAATATGTGAAGATTGGATTAGTCACTACACCAGCAGTCTGTGTGACTACTGATTGAGTTGCTTGCTGTTTCACTTTCAAGTAGTTAATGGACTCGATGAAGGCAGTAGTGCTGAAACACTGCCTGTGTCTAGTCCAGTCTTTGAAAAATCTACTAGTTGCTTTACTGCAAGGACTTTTTATTGATTTTTCCAGTTGTGTCACCTGCCCTTTGTATTGTCTTTCCCATTCCATTCTTTGCTCTGTATGACTTTTCTGTCCTGTACTATATTGATCTTTCTCTCCCTCTTCCTCTGTATTGAAAAACACATCTTTGTTTTCCCTGATTTGTACTGTCTGTTGTTGAATACTTTTTCCAGAGTTGCACAGCAGAAAAACCTGATGGTTAACATTTGTTCTAGGTGGGGTGATATATAGTGAATTTGAGGGGTCAAAGACCTCCTCCAAATCACTACACAATCTTTTCTTTTCTCTGACTGAGATGGGACTATTTATATTTCTAATTTGTTTAAGCTTATCTGTTGGTGCTGGCTTATTGTGTACTTTTCTTTTATCTGGAAAAAAAATTCTCTCCGTTTTGGTGATTCTGTTCTTTGTGCCATAGGTAAACATTTCCATTTTTATAATCCATCTTGATCCTACGGAACTTCTCATATTTTTCTAGCTTGAGTTCCTTTCTAAACCCATCTAAACTTTTGTATAGTTTTCATACAATGAATCAAAACACATATCATTGTCTCATAGGCGGTCGGTGGCCCAACTGTTTGGGGAGGCTAAATGGGGCAGGGTCAGGGGCGGTGCCAGGGGTGGGGCTTACATCCATAATTATCTGACACAGAAAAAAAATAAGTAAAATAGTAACAAGTAATACCTTTTATTACATTTAGATATTAGATATGTATCATATGTCAAAGAATAAAGTGGTTGCTCAAACTGTCTGAGAGCTTGATGGCTGAACAGTATAGTTGGAAGGAAAGTGTATTTCTATAGACTAGGCAGTCAGAACTTTTGGATGACACAAAAGCACCAGTGCTAAGGTCCAGTTTCCAGAGTGCAGAGATAGCAAGGGTGTCCCATCCCAAACGTGAAAAGTACCATCCCAATTATTGAGGTTCAAGGTTAGCAAGTGAAAGTTGAGCTACTACTGAGAATGCTATGAGCTAAATTAAGTCCAAATTCTAATTTTAGGCATATTGAAAAGTATTGCAAAACCTTTAAAAAGTCACTCAGGACCTATAAAGCAAATTGACTGTAACATAAGAATAGCCATAATGAGTCAGACCAACAGATTTAAATTTCAGAAACTGACACAATCCACTCACTAAATTAAAAAATGAATAAATATTTGAAACAAATCTGAAGTCCTTGTCTCCCTAGTGGACGTTCGGGTAACTGGTCTACTCGTCACAACACCAGTGGTGCTGAACGGTGGGAATACTGTTGGTAACACAGGTGGAAGGAACACAACACTGCAGGTAACACCGGAAGAGATAACACAGTGCCGCGGCAACACAGATGAAGATAACACTATGCTACAGGAAACACAGGAGGAGGCTAATTAAAATATCCAGTAGTTGCAGGGAGAAATCTGGTAAGAGAAACAGCCTTGGTTCTGGAGCTGAGTTGGCAGTTGGAGGTAGATGTTGGAAAAAAGGCTCCTTGAGACTGAGAGCTCCAACTTTATGGTCAAAGGCAAGTGCTCCAATAGATGGTGTTCAGGTGATGTTCCAGACTACCAAGTCTCCCTGAATCAGAAATTTATAACTCTGATCAAAGGCAAGGGTGTGAACAAGATGGTGGTGAAAGAATATCACATGCAAGTAAGTAAGTAAGTACAGGCACTAGTTCCGTGCAGGGAGGGTGAGGGCATATTTATCCACAACCGTCGCGATTGATGTATACTCACTATGGTAGCGACGGGGTCAGGCTGGCTACTGGATCAATGACAGGACTTGCACCAGGCGATCTCTCGATATGTGGTGCCCCGCTCATCCATCGCTTCAATCAGATCTTGGAGGTGGTTGGGTGCACGACGATCCTTCGTCTACAAATGCGCAAGTGGAACGCATGCTTTTGAAATCGGGCCAGAAGTCCTGACCTTCAGAGCCGCGATGCAGCTGTAGGAAGGAAGCCGTCTCAAATGATTCACCCGCCTGGGAGGAACCGTCGCTGGAAGAAGTCAATGACCTCTCGTCTTACGGCCTGCAGAAGAGCCCGCTATCCGAGAGCAGGGGAATCCAATCAGGCCGGTCACCCTCTCCTCTCCCTCCAATCACTACCAATCAAGGGAACAGTGGAGCACTCAGCAGGACTCGATGCCAGCCCGGAAGTGAGTCACGCAGCCTGTGCAGGGGAGGGAGAGAGCGAGGATAAACCACCAAGGGGCACTACAAAAAAGAGAGCGGACTGGCTGGGGAGGCTTAGCCTCCCCAAGCCTCTTATACCGGGCGCCTATGCATTGTCTTAAAAAAAAACAATTCTTTATCCAATTCCTCTCTTACCGTTTCCTCTTTTATTTTACAAATCTGTATCATTAGGTCAAGAGAACATTTGTTAAGGATAGTCTTCCACTGTTTCATAAATGCATCATCATTCATAAACATCTTTGGTGGCTTAGAAATATTTAAACCCTTAGGTATTCTTTTATACCTGCAATAGTCCAAGAGCGTGGATCCATGCAATTCCATGCGTGTTGTTCATTTACTCAGTTTTATTGCTTCCTCCCAATGTGTTATGTATGTGCACTTCAATACTTCACTCTTTTTTGTTATTTAAAGAAAGCAGTTCAGGTGGAAACAGACTATTGAGTTAATCATCTTTAAAACTTAAAATGTCCTTCCACGGGGAGACGAACACAATGCTTAGCAGTGAAAGTCCCAAAAAACAAGAGGGCAGATTATCTGCAAGATCCAATATGGTGCAAAGACACAGAAATTTGAGGCATATTTTCAAAGCACTTTGGGAGGCTAAGTTCCATAGGTTTCTATGGAACTTTGGGAGGCTAAGTGCTTTGAAAATATGAAAGTCTGTAAAAATATTTATTCACCACAGCATTCAAAAATACCTCATAGCCCAGTGCCAGGCAGACTTCTGTGGTCCGTTCCAAAAATGGCAAAGACAGGACAGGATCAAGTATGCATATTTTATATTACATTTATATCAGATGCTATGAATGTCGGTGTTATGCATCTCTATGGAGAAGGGGAAGACAAGGTTGAAACTAGAGAGTAAACTGTTGTTAATTAGCAATATGGTTTGATTGTTGGTTTAATCGTTCTCATAATCACTGAGACTATGCTGATTCCATAGTGATAAAACTACTCTTCAGACTATTGGCATAGTGTTGTGTTATTGTGGCATCATATAAAACTGCTTTTATGTGATAGGGATGGTAATAAATTGCTAATTGCCCTGGTGGTGAAGGAGTGTAACCTATACAGAGTGGAAGGTACAGCTGTGGCCAAAAAAGCACACATACAACTAGGGTTTTCAGCGACCTCCCACTTCTTTCCGGGGTTGTCTTATCTCATATACAGTATTGTTCTGTAAGTTGCACAAACGGTGCCCGCAGTTTGTGTCTCATGAGCAGGAACACCATTAGTATGACTCAGTGGTGCTTCACAGGGAGGTGAATGCTGTGTGGGGTTTCCTTTTCTGATTTGGAGGGGGGGGGGGCAGACATGTGCAGTGCTCCCATTGGTTGTGCGTACTTTTTTGGTGACTTTTGTAAGAGAACTCTGAAGGCAGGTGGGAGGCAGCTGATAAAAAAATCCTATATAATTAAAGCACCTCCAATGTTCTGAAGCTGACTGCGTGGACATAAGCCCAATCACAACATAGCAGCGTTTGGAACGTTGGAGGTGCAGATTAAGGCTTTCACCATGCCCCCCCCCCGAGGACGCCGCCCCCCCCCCCCCCCCGAGGTCGCAGCAGCCACTACTCCACCCTCCCCCCCCCCCCCCCCCATCCAACATCAGCTCACCTGCCATTTCCGGCCACTGCTGCTTCTCCTGTCGAGCAGCAGCGGCCGGTACAAAAACAAAACAAAAAAATAAACCTGCAGAAACGCTTTCAAAAAGGAAGCGGGGCACCGCAGGCAGGCTTTGGCTGTCAGCTGTGCATCCGCTCCGCCTCTCACCTCTCACGTCGCTGCGCTCCTCCGGGGTTCTCCTCCAGGGCTATACAAACCTGGCATCATTGGGAGGCATGTTGCCATCACATATAATCCAGACCCGCGTATAAGTGGTTTCACTGTTTCTTGAGTAGGATGTAGTTTGCAGGTGTGATGTCTCTTCAAATACCTTGTAGACATAGGCGTAGTTTGACTGTTTTATTTGGGGGGGCAAAGAATGGGCGGAGCATATTAGCATATCATTTGCATATATAAATATGCAAATGAATATGCTAATATGGAGGAAGGAAATGAAATTTACAGGCAAAATATCACAGATGCACATTTCAAAAAGCTGACACATTTCAATTAATAAATTATGAATAAAATACTTTTATTTACCTTTGTTGTCTGATCATTTAGTTTTTCTATTCGCTTTGATCCCAGTGTCTTCTGTTTTATGCAGTGTCTTCTTTCCAGTAGGCTTCCCTCTGCTCCCCACCCCTCCCAGTCCCATTCATCTCCTGCTCCTTCCCTCTGCTTCCCACCCCTCCCAGTCCCATTCATCTCCTGCTCCTTCCCTCTGCTTCCCACCCCTCCCAGTCCCATCCATCTCTTGCTCCTTCCCTCTGCTTCCCACCCCTCCCAGTCCCATTCATCTCCTGCTCCTTCCCTCTGCTCCCCCCCCTCCCAGTCCCACCCCTCCCAGTCCCATTCATTTCCTGCTCCTTCCCTCTGCTTCCCACCCCTCCCAGTCCCATCCATCTTCCCTCTGCTCCCCCCCCCCCCCGAGGTCCAAGATGGTGACTCCGTTTACCCCCTCTCTTCCTCCCTCCCTCCCTCCGGTGCAGGCAACAGTCTTCAGCTTTTTCAGCGTTCCTGGCAGCGGTAGCGATGTACACGCTGCCTTCGGTCTGCCCCGGAAGCCTTCTCTTCAAGTTCCTGTTCCCACCTATGCGGGAACAGGAACTTGAAGAGAAGGCTTCAGGGCAGAGCCAAAGGCAGCGTGTACAACGCTACCGCTGCCAGGAACGCTGGAAGACTGCTGCCTGCGCCGGAGGGAGGGAGGAAGAGAGAGGGGTAGACGGACACGCTCCTCTCCGTCCGCTTGGCTTCCCTGCCCTCTCTGTCTGCGTCCCGCCCGAAAGGAAATGACGTCAGAGGAAGGCGGGACGCAGATAGAGAGGGCAGGGAAGCCAAGCAGATGGAGAGGAGCGCGTGCCTGCATGTGTTTTTTTTTTTTTAACTAATGGCGCGGCGGCACCTCGCGTCGTTTGGGGGGGCATTGCCCCCCCTCGCCCCCCCCAGTCTACGCCTATGCTTGTAGAATACTATAGGTTATTGCCCTATTTTTATATAGTGCTCTACAAGTTAGGCATCAATTAGATGCCTAACTTTAGGCACTCAAATGGAAGTTATTATTATTATTTGTTACATTTGTATCCCACATTTTCCCACCTTTTTGCAGGCTCAATGTGGCTTACATATAACCGTTAATGGTGTTAGCCAATTCCGGTCTGAACAAATACATAGTATGAATGAATACAAAGTGATATTGTAGTAGAATGAGGTACATGTATGGTAGGTACAATTGGGGGGAACTTAGGGAAGGAAAGGGGGAAGAAGAGTCCGGTAATGTCCGTTACGGTCTTTGGTTACATTGTGTCGCAAGTGTCCAGGTATTTTTATGTTGGGTCGGTGGGGTATGCTCTTCTGAACAGATCTGTTTTTAGTGCTTTCCGAAAATTTAGGTGGTCGGGCATAGTTTTTACTGCTTTTGGTAATGTGTTCCATGTGCGCTTAGGTAGGAAAAGCTGGATGCATAGGTGGATTTGCTGCTTGGGTAGAGGAGGTTTAGCTATGATAGTGCAGATTTTGTGGTGTTTCTGGTTGGCAGGTCGATAAGGTCTGTCATGTATCCCGGTGCCTCACTGTAGATAATTTTATGGACAATTGTGCAGATTTTGAAAGTGATACGTTCTTTGATTGGTAGCCAATGCATTTTTTCTTGGAGTGGTTTGGCGCTGTCAAAACGTGTTTTTCCAAATACAAGCCTGGCTGCTGTGTTTTGGGCGGTCTGGAGTTTCTTTATGATTTGATCCTTGCATCCCGCATAGATTCCATTACAGTAATCTGCGTGGCTTAGTACCATTGACTGTACCATGTTATGAAATATTTCCCTCGGGAAAAATGGTTTCACGCGTTTGAGTTTCCACATTGAAAAAAACATTTTCTTTAAGGTGGAATTCGCTTGGGTCTCTAGTGATAGGTTACGGTCGATTGTTACTCCGAGAATTTTCAGACTGCCTGAGATAGGGAGAGTGTATCCTGGGGTGTTAATGTTTGTGGGTTTGTATGTATTGTATTGGGATGAGATGATGAGACAGTGTGTTTTGTCAGTGTTGAGTTTTAGTTGGAATGCATTTCCCATGAGTTCATGATGTTTAAGCTTAGCTTGATTTTGTTGGTGATTTCTGCCAGATCATGTTTGAAGGGGATGTATAATGTGACGTCATCAGCGTAGATAAATGGGTTAAGTGCCTATGGATTATGTGCCTAACTACAGTTAGGTGCTATTCTATAAGTTACTACTACTACTTAACATTTCTATAGTGCTACTAGATGTACGCAGCACTATACACCGGACATGAAGAGACTGTCCCTGCTCGACAGAGCTTACAATCTAATTAGGACAGACAAACAGGACAAATAAGGAATAAGGGAATTACTAAAGTGGGAATGATAAAACATGGGTACTGAACAAGTGAGAAAAGGGTTAGGAGTTAAAAGCAGCACAAAACGGTGGGCTTTTAGCCTACATTTGAAGACGGCCAGAGATGGAGCTTGACGTACCGGCTCAAGAACTCTAATCCAGGCATATGATGCGACAAGATAACAGGAAAGGAGTCTGGAGCCAGCAGTGGCGGAGAAGGGTGCAGATAAGAGAGATTTACACAGTGAATGGAGTTCCCGGGGAGGAGTGTAGGGAGAGATAAGTGTTTTAGCATTTAAATGCAAAGGGAGTGTGCATGTGGATGGGGCATGGACGGTTCCCACATTAGGAATGCTGTAAGCTGTGTGCCGAGGTGCAAACATTTAGGCACCTACAGTTATACCTGCCTTTTATATGGTGTAAGTGTGGGTGCCTAAAGTTAGGTGCTTAAATGTTGGTGCCCAGATATCAACTTAGTCTCTATTGTATAAGGGAATCTGTGTTCACAGGTGCCTGTATGGAATACTTTCTTAGTGAACAGATTTTGGGCACCTAATTTGTAGTGTCCTTTATAGAATTGCCCCCTATCCCTAGATTCTGTGTATGGCACTTTGAGTTGCATGCTCAAATTTGGATGTGCGTCCAATTTGCATGTGCAGCGTAATTGATTAATGGGGCAAATGGCACCAGTAATTGAGTAATAACTAGCAACTACCAGCACTAATTGGCAATAATTTGAATTTACTGACACATCTTTTTCGGTGCATTCTATAAAGAGGTGCATGTACATTCTAGTGCATGGATCCAAAAAGGAGGTGTGGCCATGGGTGGGTTGAAGCATTCCTAAAATTTGTGCGCATTGCTATAGAATTAGTGGGATCCATGCTTAATTTATGTGTGGGGGTTTTCATTGGTGTAAATGGTCATGGGCCCTGGCTCTAAGCATTATTCTAAACTGTGCCTAACTGTAAGTGTGGTTTAGAGACTAGCGCTAAGCACTATTTTTTTCAGTGCAAATTTTTTAGGTGCCATTTATAGAATCTAGTCCTATGTGTGTATTGTGGATCTGAGGCAATGGAGGGTTATGTGACTAGGCCAAGGTCACAAGGTGCTGTAGTAGGAATCAATCCCAGCTCACCAGTGTCAAAGGCTAGTATACTAACCATTACGCTAATCCTCCACCTTATGTGTGTATTGTCCAAAATTGAATGTGAGCATTTACACCAGCTCTCTGGCTGGTGTAAGTGCTTGTGCCAAAGTGCATTTGTGCTTATATACCCAGTTATGCTAACATTCTTTGACGAAAATTAGGTGGTTATGCGCCAATCATGCGCTCTCTGGGTGCCTAGGTATAGGCATACAGTTACAGAATTACTCCCGTAATATTTACTTTTATGTGAAATATCTGAAGGTATTCCCATGGATGAAGAATAGACAGAGTGGGGATCAGCACTGTGCCTGTGTTACAGAATATATGCATAAGTGCTAAATTTTGTCACCACTTACAAGCACAACATTATCCCTACCCTCCTACCTTGGAGAAGGTATAGCTTTGTACAAAATCTTTCAGGGAAACAATTTAATAAAAATTTATAGGCACATGTTAGAAAAAGACTTGCTTAGTAAATTAAAAATAATGAAGATGCAAACAGCAGATTCCAAAGATGTGAATCAAAACCAAAAATGAACTTCACATATAAGTATTAGCAAGAGTAAGAAAACTCAATATTAAATTGTATCGTTCAGAAAATGCTTGTTAAAATATTTTCAAGCTGTCATATAGAGCTGCTAAAGCTAACTGTGTAACACAGCATGCCAGTGTTGTATCAGCTAGATCTAAAACATGCAGCCTTGACTGTGTAATCTAGCCCAGTATTCTGTTTCCAACACTGGCCATTCCAGGTCACAAGTACCTGGCAGAAAGCCAAATAGTAGCAACATTCCATGATACCAATCCCAGGGTAAGTAGTGTCTATCTCAATAGCAGATTGTGGATTTTTCCTCCAGAAACTCGTCCAAACCTTTTTAAAACCCAGATACTCTAAATGCTATTACCACATCCTCCGGCAATAAGTTTCAGAGCTTAGCTGGTCGTTGAGTGAATATTTCCTTCTATTTGTTTTTAAAGTATTTCAATGTAACTTCATTGAGTGTCCACTAGTCATCGTACTTTTTGAAAGAGTAAAATATCGATTCACGTCTACTCGTTCTCACTTGTGATTTTGTAGACCTCAATCATATCTCTTAACCGACTCTTTTCCAAACAGTATTCAAGGTGTGGTTGCACCATGGAGTGATACAAAGACATTATAACATTCTCAGTTTTGCCTTCCATTCCTTTCCTAATGATTCCTAACATTCTATTTGCTTTCTTAGTCACTGCTGCACACTGAATAGAGGGTTTCAACGTTATTATCAACATCCTTTTCCTGGGCAGTGAATCCTAATGTGGAACTTTGCATCACATAGCTATAGTTTGGGTTCCTCTTTCCCACATACATCACTTTGCACTTGCTCACATTAATCATCATCTGCCATTTGGATTCCCAGTCTCATTAAGATCCTCTTCTAATTTTTATAGTCCTCTTACTACTTAACAACTTTGAATAACTTTGTGTCATCAAGAAGTTTAATTACCTCACTAGTTATTCCCATCTCTAGATCATTTATAAATATGTTAAAAAGCTACAGTCCTAGCACAGACCCTTGAGGAACCCCCTATCTACCCTTCATCATTGAGAATACTGGCTATTTAACCCTTCTATCTTTATCAAATGCCTTTTGAAAATCCAGATACACAATGTTGACTGGCTCACCTTTTTCCACATGTTTATTTACCCCTTCAAAGAAATGTAGTAGATTGTTGAGGCAAAATTTCCATTGACTAAATTCATGTTGGCTTTGCCAGATTAAATTAGTTTAGTGGTTTGGAAACCACTGTCTTATCTAGAAGTCTTTTATTCTCTGTTGTAAAGTGAGCATTTGTATATCTTCTAGAATTTAGTGCATGGGCACTTTTACTTATTCCTTAGGGAGCTCAAGAAACTCACATATATCCAACATTTATTCGCTGGAGAAAATCTAAAAAACTAGACAAGAAAGACAACAAATATGGGGAAAACTGGAGGATTTAGAGTACAGAAGCAGGAGATGCAACATATGATTTCGCGGACTCCCAGAGGTGCCTATATATGGGGACTGTGAAGCAGTAGCACAGAAGATATCAAGTGCTCTTCTTGCAGAAACGCAAATTAATACAGACCCGCTAGAGATCCAAGTGGTTCGAGCACATCGGGTGTTGGGAGCCCCAAAGGCAAATAAACCACAAGACCTCGTAGCCTGCTTCAGCGACTTTAAGTTAAAGGAGAAAATCCTACATGCCTCCCATGTGGTACCAGACTTTAAATGGGATTCATACTCAATAGAATGCTATCAAGATCTGGCAGCAAGCACCCTAAAAAGGAGAGTGGAATTGAAACCCGTTACCCAGTTACTACACTCGGAGGGAATCAAATATCGCTGGGGGCATCCCTTCACACTGCGCTTCTATAGAGATGGCAGACTGCAACATTTGCGATCTATGGAAGAGGCGATAAAGATCTTTCCAGAAGAAGCTCTTAACAAGGAGGTCAACTATATCTGGAAAACTGTAACGCCGAAACCCATGAAGTCTAGTTGGCAAAGAGTGACAACAGGCAAGGGCCGCTTACAGTGACAACAATCAGAATCTCGACTAAACAAGCCTGAGGAGACAGTCAAGAAATGATATAAAAGAAACATTGCCTAGATAAGCATGGTAAAGCAGGACACTAGTCTAGAACCTGACTTGCTCTGGGTAGAAATTGTTGGAACGCCCAGCAAGATAATCAAATTGTATGTAAGTTGGGGATGGTAGCCCATTTAATGATATGTTTTGTTTAGAAAAGATGTAAGTGAGGGTTGTATGCATGTTAATTATTAATATAGAGAAGTGGGGTGGGGTCGCTCTCCTCCAAGACACACTTATGCAGGTGATGTGGGTGTGCCACCAGGACGGGAAAGGAGGGGGGATCATCGGGGGGGGGGGGGAGGAGTGAGAATATAAGTAAGGAACATATGAGTGGAGGAGTGGCCTAGTGGTTAGGGTGGTGGACTTTGGTCCTGAGGAACTGAATTCAATTCCTGGCACAGGCAGCTCCTTGTGACTCTGGGCAAGTCACTTAACCCTCCATTGCCTGCCACATTGAGCCTGCCATGAGTGGGAAAGCGCAGGGTACAAATGTAACAAAAAATAAAAATAGACCTCTATCATATCTCCCCTCAGCCATCTTTTCTCTAAGCTGAAGAGCCCTAACTGCTTTAGCCTTTCCTCATAGGGAAGTTATCCCATCCTCGTTATCATTTTTGTTGCCCTTCTCTGTACCTTTTCTAATTCCACTATTTCTTTTGTGAGCTGCGGTGACCAGAATTGAACACAATATTCGAGGTGCGGTTGCAACATGGAGCGATACAAAGGTATTATAACATCCTCATTTTTGTTTTCCATTTTTTCCTAATCATACCTAACATTCTATTTGCTTTCTTAGCCGCCACAGCACACTGAGCAGAAGGTTTCAACGTATCATCAACGATGACACCTAGATCCCTTTCTTGGTTGGTGACTCCTAACGTGGAACCTTGCATTACGTAGGTGGTTGTCAGCTGAGCAAAGGCAACGAAGAGGAGTGTAGGGGATAAGGAGGCTGTTGAGGTGTCAAGGGTAGGATGGAAATCTGGATTTGTAGACAAGTATGAGGATTTTGAAGTTGATGTGGGCAGAAACTTGAAGCCAATATTCTAAACGGAGCAGTGGAATAACATGATCAAATCTGTGGGACTTGTGTAGGAGTTTCACAGCGGTTGATTGCACCAGTTGGAGTCGATTAAAAGAGTATAGGGTTAGACCTGCATGAGTTCATTAGCAGTTAAGATATTTACATGAGTAATAATGATTACTGTTTACAAAATGCGGCAAAGCCTATAGGAATTGAATGGGCTTCATCGCATTTGGTGCACTGTTAATCGCTATTGCAGCTTTGTAAAAGGAGCCGTAAGGATCTTGTTCAAAAACCAACATCTAAAAAGCCTAATGGGTAAGACTGCATGATGTTTTGTTCTTGATTTGATTATTATAAGAAGCCTAGTATGGACTTAATAGATGCTGTTTTTCCTTTTCATGTTTCTAAACATGAGACGGGCCAATATTCAGTCCATCAGGCTTATTTTTGAAAGGGATCGCCGGCGATCTTCCGACACAAATCGGGAGATGGCCAGCGATCTCTCAAAATGGCTAAATCGGTATAATCGAAACCCCCTTTTTTGACACCATCGCCGCTTTCCCATCGCCGAGCCGGCGAAAGTTCAAGGGGGTGTGTCGGTGGCGTAGCGAAGGCGGGACATGGGCGGGCATGGGCATGGCTAACAGATGGCTGGCTTCAGCGCATAATGGAAAAAACAAAAGCGGCGTTAATGAGTATTTCTCCGGTTTTACTTGGTCCTTTTATTTTCACGACCAAGCCTCAAAAAGGTGCCTCAACTGACCAGATGACCACCGGAGGGAATGGGGGATGACCTCCCCGTACTCCCCCAGTGGTCACCAACCCCCTCCAACACTAAAAAAATAAAAATAAAAACCTTTTTTGCCAGCCTGTATGCCAGCCTCAAATGTCATACCCAGCTCCCTGACAGCAGTATGCAGGTCCCTGGAACAGTTTTGTTGGTTGCAGTGGACTTCAGGCAGGCGGACCCAGGCCCATACCCCCCCTACCTGTTACACTTGTGGTGGTAAGTGTTCAGCCTTCCAACCCCCCCCCCCAAAACCCACTCTACCCACGTGTAGGTGCCCCCCTTCACCCATAAGGGCTATGCTAATGGTGTAGAGTTGTGGGGAGTGGGTTTTGGGGAGCTCAGCACCCAAGGTAAGGGAGCTATGCACCTGGCAGCTATTTGTATATATTTTTTTAATTTTTAGAAGTGCCCCCTATGGTGCCCGGTTGGTGTCCTGGCATGTCAGGGGAACCAGTGCAGTACAAATGCTGGCTCCACCCATGACCAAATGCCTTGGATTTAGCTGGGGTTGAGATGGCCGCTTTTAGTTTCCGTTATCGCAGAAAAACAAAAGCGGCCATCTGAAACCCGGCAAACTCTGGCATTTGGCCGGTCTAAACCGTATTATCGAAAGAAAAGATGGCCGATCATCTTTTTCGATAATACGGTTCCGGCCAGCTGTTTGCGGCGCCGCCAAAATAGATCGCCGGCAATCTATTTTGCCGGCGCCTTTCGATTATTCCCCTCCATGTCAATCAGTGATAGGAAAATATGTATATGTGAAAATTAGCATTGCTGGAAATGTATATGAAACAAATGTACAACCAACTGCTCTTTATGGCTGTAGTTTTCAATACAGTTTATATTTTATTTAGATTTTGATATACTGCCATTTGGAATAACTTCACATTGGTTTACAATAATATTCTAAATAAAGAATGAAAAAAAATACAATTCTTTATAAAGTTTAGGAAAAGAGAGAATAGTTGCCATGTTTCTCAGATTCACCAGTGCCTGACTGCTCAATACTCCCAGTCTATCATAGGAGTCATTGTAGGAATTCAGGGGTAGTGTTAAAATTAGTCTGTACCAAAAGCATTTTCAAAAAGATATGATTTAAGGCTCCTTTTAAATACCTGTTGGGAAAGTTCTAATCACAAGAAATTAGGTAGATTGTTCGTAGTGAAAGGCTGACTATACTAAAATTAGAGTGATAAATTGTGTCTTGGTAAATATGTTTAAACGAAGGTACCACAAGGCGGTTTTGTGTTGTTGACATTAGTGTTCTCAGTGAAGAATAATGCACTAACAGGCAAGATATAATGGTGAAGTTTGAATGTGTTCCTGTGATAAATTGGTAGCCAGTGTTCATTTTTCAATAATGGGGATAAATGATCCCTATTTCATAGCCCCTTTATTGAGTTTAACTATTTTGGATGTTCAATAGATGTCGGATGTCAATTTGCCAAAAACTGGTGAGCAAGGAATTATAATAACCAGTATTCCTGATGACTAGTGAGAGTATTAATGTATGCAAAATATTACCATCCTTAAAGAAACAATTTTTTTGGATATATAGGAAATATGTGGTTTGAAGGGTAACTACTTCTTTGGAAAAAAAAAAGCTAAGAGTGGCCTAGTGGTTAGTGCAGCAGGTTGCAGACCTGGGGAACTGTGTTCAATTCCCACTTCAGCTCCTGGGTGAGCCTGGGCAAGTCACTTAACCCTCCATTGCCCCAGGTACAAAAGCAGTACAATGTACTACTTAGACTATGAGCCCACTAGGGACAGACCCAGTACCTGTAAAATGAAACTGTAAACCACTTAGGTCTAAGCAGTATATAAATACTAAAATGAATGAAATTGGAGACCATCATAACTGGAGAATCAGTGATAGTTAAAGTTAAGGTCAAATTTGGTGATGTCTTCCTACTAAACGTTATGCAGTACAATAATATATCACATAAATGCAATACCAGATTACATCACACAGGTGCTTATTGTATTTTAGAGGTTCCTCTTGCCTTTTCCCTTACCATATGAGGTGTAGCAGAATTCATGGATGACGATGACCTTAGTCAGTGATCCTTAGCCCTTCCATAGGCATGCAGACTTTGACCTTGGTGTTGTAAGAAGTACGTTAAAAAGCTGTGCCAAGGTGCAGTGTGCAGCATTCTAACACATACACTAAAAAAGAAAGAAAATTTGTATCCCCAATGTTGTAAACTAATAGCATTTAAATGACGAGACTTTAATCCGGGGCTTTTTTTTGAGGGAGTACTTGGGGGTACTGGCACCTTTTCCATTGTCTGATAAAATTGGCCCATGGTCCTCATATTTTAATGAAAGAGCTCAGGCTCTACATACAAATTCTGCCTCATCATAGATTCTGTGACTGGTTGCAGGGGGTCTGGCTATTGTGGGGTGGGTCCCTCAGTGATCACCACACCCCTGAAGGATGGCCTGGCATTTGAGTACCGGCACCTTTTTCACTAGAAAAAACACGTTGCTTTAATCTGAGCACCCGCATTGAATATCTGGGTCTTGGCTAGCTGCTGGAAGTTATTCGAGTGCCAACTGATATTCCAACTAGTGCCCAGATAAAGTTAGGATGCTTTTTTGCTGTCCTAACTTTATCTGGGAACTTACCATGTTATCAGTCTGAAAATTGCCAGTAACTGGGTAAATCCCAGGCTATGCTCCAGCCTGCCCCAGCCCTAACTGAACAGTGCCATGGCAGTCTTCTCATATTTTCAGCAGCACTGTATGGGTTATGTGCTGCTGAAAATCTGGGGATCACACAGCCATTGTAGTTTAACCAGACAGGAGCCTTTCTAATTTAAGGAGGTCTTTTACAAAGGCACAGAAGCATTTGTAGCGTGCAGTAATGATTAACACATGCTAAATGCTACTGACACCTATAGGAATATATGGGCATCTCTAGCATGTAGCACACGCTTATTTTTAGTGCATGTAAAAATACTAGCATGGTAAAAGGACCCTTAAATGATACAGGCTCCAGCAGAAAAAAATACAAACACAAACACACACACACTTAACTCTTAATCTGGCCTTGCACACGGCAGCAGCTAATTGCGGATTGTGGTATTTTTTTCTGGATTTTTTTTTGTATCAAGTACTCTGCTTGATTTATTATTTAAAGAAAGGGGGGTGTTAAATTGTAATTTTTATTGTTGAGTTAACTGTTGCTTTATTTTTTTCTACTTTTAGTAGAGAGGACTTGGTTTATTTTTCTTTTTAAAGAGCTTGTTTGCTTGCTTTCTCTAGGGATTTCTTTTTTACCTCCATTTCAAAGGGAGAGGTATCCTATTTAAATTATTTTGAAGTCCCAGCTGAGGGTTAGATATCACACAAAAAAAGACTAGCTGCTTCTTTTGACTTACAGAAGAGCTGAGGAACAGATCGGGGTTACATGATCAAATCTGACTTAATATCTGGAGTGAAGTCACTAAGGAAATCTACTGTAGCAGCATTTAATTGTTGAAAGGGCAATTATAATAAAATGAGGAAATTGATTATAAAAAGCTAAAAGATCAGCCACTAAGATTGGGCTTTAAATCAGGCATGGATGTTGTTTAAAAGTACCATCTTGGAAGCCCAGACCAGATGTATTCTGTGTATTAATGAATAAGGGAGGGAGAGCACACAACAACCAGCATGGTTAAAGGGAGAAGTGAAAGAGGCTAGTAAGGCCAAAAGAGCATCCTTCAAAAAATGAAAAAAGGATCCTAATGAAGAAGAGAAAAAGCAATATAAGCAATGGCAAGTTAGATTTAAGGTATTGTTAAAGAAGGCTAAAAGAGAATGCAAAGAGAAACTTGCCACAGAAGCAAAAAATCATCATAATAACCTTTTCAAGTATATCAGAAACAGAAAGCCTGTGAGGGAATCCATGGGACCGTTGGATCATCAAGGAGTAAAAGGGGCACTCAGGGAGAACAAAGCCATAGCAGAGAGACTGAATGAATTCTTTGCTGTGGTCTTTACTCAAGAAAATGTAAGAGATCTACCTGTACCAATTTTTTCAAGAAACTGAAATAAATCTTGGTGAACCTGGAAGATGTACAGAGCCAAATCAACAAATTAGAAAGTAGTAAACCACCTGGACCTGATGGTATACACCCCAGAGTATTGAAAGAACTCAGACATGAAATTGTTGTTTTGCTTTTAGTGATCTAACCTGTCATTAAAGTCACCCTTATTCCCTGAAGATTGGAAGGTGGCCAATGTAACACTTATTTTTAAAAGGATTCCAGAGGTGATCTGGGAAATTACAGACTGGTAAGCCTGATGTCAGTGCCAGGCAAAATAGTGAAAACTGTTATAAAGAATAAAATTACTGAACACAGACACAAACATGGTTTAATGGGACAGAGTCAGCATGAGTTCAGCCAAGGGAAGTCTAGCCTCACCAGTTTGCTTCATTTGTTTGAAGGCGTGAATAAACATGGATAAAGGTGAGCTAGTTCATGTAGATTTTCAGAAAGCTTTTGACAGAGTCCCTCATGAGAGACCCCTGAGAAAATTGAAAAGCCATGGGATAGGAAGCAATCCCTTCTATTTGGGAGTAGGAACTGATTAATGGATAGAAAAAAGAGGGTAGAGGTAAATGGCCATTTCTCTCAGTGAAGGAGGGCGAATAATGGAGTGTCCCAGGGATCTGTATTCCGTCCAGTGCTATTGAACGTATTTATAAATGATCTAGCAATGGGAATGATGAGCAACATGACTAAACAAAGCTTAGCTTGAATTATCTGCATCAGGGTCCATAGGAATAATTAGGGCCCTGCTTCAGTTAAGTTGAGCTAAGCTTTAGTAAAATACCCCCTAAATTTGCAGATGACACAAAACTATTCAAGATAGTTAAAATACATGCAGACTGTGAAAAATTGCAGGAAGTCCTTAGGAAACTGGAAGAGTGGCCATCCAAATGGCAAATGAAATTTAATGTGGGCAAATGCAAAGTGATGCACATTGGGATAATTAATCCAAATCATAGTAATCTGATGTTAGGTTCCATTTTAGGAGTCAGCACCCGAGAAAAAGATTTAGGTGTCATCGTGGACAATGCACTGAAATCTTTTGCCCAGTGTGTGGTGGCAGCCAAAAAAAGCAAAAGGAACAGTGGCGCTCCTAGAGGGGCTGATGTGCCCCGCCCCCCGGGTGCAGCGCAACCCCCCCCCGGCGAAAGGACACCCCCCACCCCAGTGAAAGAACCCCCCCCTGGGTGCACGCCGCGGGGGGGGGGGGTGCCGTGCGCCGGTCAGCGTCGTTCGTTTCCATGCTCCCTCTGCCCTGGAACAGGTTCCTGTTCCGGGGCAGAGGGAGCATGGAAACGAACGACGCTGACCGGCGCGCAGCACCCCCCCCAGCGGCATGCACCCGGGGCGGACAGCCCCCACCGTCCCCCCTTGGTACGCCACTGAAAAGGAATGCTAGGAATTAGGAAAGGAATAGAAAATAAGAGCAAGAATACTATAACGCCACTGTATCACTCCATGGTGCGACCTCACCTTGACTATTGCATGTAATTCTGGTTGCTGTATCTCAAAAAAGATACAGCGGAATTAGAAAAGATTCAAAGAAGGGTTACCAAAATGATTAAGGGGATGGAACTCCTCTCATATGAGGAAAGGCTTCAGAGTTTAGGACACTTTAGCTTGAAAAAGAGACAGCTGAGGGGGGTATGACAGAGGTCTGTAAAATCCTGAGTGTTGTACAATGGATAAACGTGACTCGATTGTTTATTTTTTTAAAAAGTAGAACGACTAGGGGATACTCAATGAAGTTACATGGTAACACATTTAAAATGAATAGGAGGAAATATATTTTCACTCAACAAATAATTAAGCTCTAGAACTCATTACCAGAGGATGTGGTAAAAGTGGTTAGCGTATCTGGGTTTAAAAAGGTTTGGACAAGTTCCTGGAGGAAAAGTCCATAATCTGCTATTGAGATAGAAGTGGGTAAAGCTGCTGTTGTCCCTGGGATTGATAGCATGGAATCTTTCACCAGCTGCTTGTGACCTGAATTGGCCACTGCTGGAAGCAGGATACTGGGCTAGATGGACCACTGGTCTGCTTCAGTATGGCTATTCATTTTCTGCTTGACATTTCTCCTTTGCCGAGTCTCCTGGGCTTTTGGAGGAAAACTTCAATCCCTGGCAAATATAAGACATTGGTGGACTGGCTTCTACTAACAGTGAAATTTACCATTGTGATGAGCACCCTCTGTGTGGCTCATTGGCTTAGGCAGTCCAGGGACTTGTCATTGATAGAACACGTTTCCAATAATGTCAGGAGGATTTGGTGAGATATAAAAATATTTGGGGGCTCTATTTGAAAGTTTACAATATTATCTAATGTTTGTTCATATAGACCCTTGTGTCTGTTTTTGTGGTGTGACAGGTGGCAGTGTTCTTATTAATGTTTCTGTGTGCGATAACATTATTATTTTCTGTTGTTTGCACCAAAATAGTTTAAAAAGGAACATCAAGAAATGCTTTTTCATAGAAAGAGTGGTGGATGCTTGGGAACAAAGACAGTGATAGTATTAAAAAAGGCATGGATAAACACAGAGAATCCTTGTATATTTAAAGTGTACAGGCAAAACTTAAAGGACCTTTGTACTTCAAACAGCAGGTTCAACCCCAAAGAAGGGCATAGAGAAGTGTGACCTACATGGGGAAGCAGGTATAACCCAAATCAAACGTATAGAAGGGTGTAACCTGCGTGGAGCAGCAAGTACAAGCCCAAAGAAGGGCAAAAGGAGTGTAACCAGCATGGAATGGCAGGTACAACCCTGAAGAAGGGCAGCAGTAGGTGTATCTCAAGCCACCTTACTAGATGGACTGTGCTGGACTTTATCTGCTCTCATTTATTATGTTACTGTGTTAAAAATATATTGAAATAATCAAAACATGCATTACAAATATAGGGACCCTTTTACTAAGCCGCGTAAGTGTCTACACGCGCCCAACATACACCAAAATGGAGTTACCACACGGCTACCGCGTGGCTCTTGCGGTAATTTCATTTTTGGCACGTGTCCAATTCACGCGTCTGAAAAATTATTTTTATTTTCTGCTGCGCGTATTGGACACACACCAAGTAGCATTTGATGTTCGTAGGTCATTACCGCCCGGTTACCACGTGAGACTTTACTGCTAGGTCAGTGGCTGGATGTAAGGTCTCAGACCTAAAATGGACACACAGCAATTTTTATTTTGCCACACGTCCATTTTTGGCAAAAATTTTAAAAAGGCCTTTTTTACAGCTGCGCTGAAAAATGATTCTGTGTGCGCCCAAAACCCATGCCTACACTACCGCAGGCCATTTTTCAACGAAACTTAGTAAAAGGACCCCATAGTTTACAAGTTTTCAAATAACCATTGATCCCCCTATGTCTTCCTCCGTGCGACAAGGGAATACCAATAAAGTTATGCATTTGGGGACCCTTTTACTAAATGGTTGCCATGTGGCAACCTGGAACTACCGCCAGCCCAACACGGCTGCCGGCAGTAGTTCTGCCTTGGCGTGCACCATTTCCGGCGCTACAAAAAATACCTCCATAATTTCCAGTGTGGCGCTAACCCGTCGGTAATTGGGCAGTGCCATGTGCTGCTCAGTTACTACCGGGTTACCATGGAAGCCCTTACCGCCACCTCAATGGATGATGGTAAGTGCTCCCCCCCCCCCCCACACACACACAATTTCATGTCTTTTTTTAGGGTTTTTTTTAACCTACTGCAATAAAACGGTCCCCACCGCTACCACAGGGTCCTTATTACCACAGCTTGGTAAAAGGAGCCTTTGATGAGGTGATCTATTCTGGAACACAAATGACGGGAATGAGGGACTTGACTTAAATCTCCACTGAAGTGCAATGAGTGAAATGAATTTATTTGGTAGACAGAGCAGGAAAATGTTTGGTTAGGTTTTCTTAATTTAAAAACACATGCCGTTATAGTGCTCCATGGTGCGACCGCACCTGGAGTATTGTGTTCAGTTCTGGTCGCCTCATCTCAAAAAAGATGTAAAGGAATTGGAGAAGGTGCAGAGAAGGGCGACAAAAATGATAAAAGGGATGGGACGACTACCCTATGAGGAGAGGTTAAGACGGCTAGGACTCTTTAGCCTGGAGAGAAGGCGGCTGAGAGGTGATATGATAGAGGTTTACAAAATAATGAGCGGGATAGAGCGGACAGATGTGAAGCGTTTGTTTACGCTTTCTAACAATAATAGAACCAGGGGACACAAGATGAAATTAGAATGTGGTAGGTTTAAAACAAATCGGAGAAAGTTTTTCTTTACTCAGCGCGTAGTTAGACTCTGGTACTCATTGCCGGAGAAGGTAGTGACAGTAGCTGGCCTTGCTGAGTTTAAAGGGGGTCTGGATAGATTTCTGAAGGAAAAGTCCATTGATCGTTATTAAATTTTGGGTTTTTTGCCAGGTTCTTGGGGCCTGGATTGGCCGCTGTCGGAGACAGAGTGCTGGGCTTGATGGACCTTTGGTCTTTTCCCAGCATTGCAGTGCTTATGTGCTTATGACTCTCTCTCCTAATTGACAGAACTGGGTGGCACTTTATAGACTAACCAGATTTTTGAGACATGAGCTTTTACCCCGGATTCAATATATGACACTAAAAATTGCATGTGCAATTTGAGTGCACAATTTAATTGAATAATAAACCAATTAGTGTGAATAATTGGGTGCTAACAATCAATACTGACATTAATTGGCAATAATTTGGATTTATGTGCATCTTTTAGCATGGGAAGAGCATGGGTGGGTCATGGGCATTCACTAAGATGCACGCAATATTGTAGAATTTGAGGGGATTTACACCAGGTTTCAGTTTGGGTGGAGATCCTGGCGCTATATGATATTCTATAAATGGCACCCAACTTTGAGTTCAATAACGGTCAGTGCTCACTTTTTTTGGTGCCCAAATTTTGGCGTCATGTACTGAATCTAGTCCATCATAACATAAGACTACTGCTAGAAGTCATCAGCACCATTTTGAACCTGCTACTTGCAAGAGCAGGAGCAACTAAATACCAGGGATTAGGAGTCATAAGCAGGACTGGGGGAGAGGGTCTTTTGGGGAAAGGGGGAGCACATCCTTTCTACATGCACCGGCCCCTTTTAAGATCCCACTCAGTATAATCAGGCCACAAGTTAGTGGCCTGATGCTCCCAGACAGAAAAAATGTAATTGTATTATTGAATTTACATAATAATGATGATGTTCTATATGTTTTGCACCTCATTATGTATCCCATGGTAACTTATATTAGCACGTGATACAATAATAAAATGCATGTTATTGCCATTCAATGCGTATTAAGGGGGCAAATAACGTGTTGTTATTGTAATACCCCCTAATTACATGGCATTATGGTTATATTCTGCAGTTACCTATTGGGTTCATTGCAGATAACATCAAGCAACCAGTTGAGTTAAACCGGGAAGTTACAGACAAAATAACATACACAGCGTAGTAATAATTAGCCCCTTAATGATAAAATTCCTTTTTCTCCCATCTCATATCCCTGAAGTAAAATGCAAGGATATTTATAATTGGATAAGGATAATAGTAACTAAACAGACCACTAATAAGAATTTTTGATAGGCCAATAGCACTCTCTCCCCTTGCCCCTTCCCCCCAAAATTTCAGGTGTTTACCCTATTAGTAAACAAAGTTTAAAATGCATAACTTCCTTTTCAAATCATCTCTCAGTTTTTAATTAACTTATATGGATACAGAAGGATTCTTAGCAAAAGCTTGTTCGAAGCTCAATGCCCTCTACAAAATGTTCTCTACTATTCACTCACTCATTACCTATTCATCTATAGCTAATACAAAGCACCATGGTTGCAGATGTTAAATCATGGAGGCTATATAAATCAGATTCTGTTCAAGAATTGAATTTTTACTTAATTGAAAACAATCCCAAACTTGAATCATGGTTGTGCACAAAATATGTGATAGTTGGAGCTTTCAAATACATTGATGATACGTTGAAACCCTCTGCTCAGTGTGCTGCAGCAGCTAAGAAAGCAAATAGATGTTAGGTATTATTAGGAAAGGAATGGAAAACAAAAATGAAGATGTTATAATGCCCTTGTATCGCTCCATGCTATGACTACACCTCGAATATTGTGTTCAATTCTGGTCACCACATCTCAAAAAAGATATAGTGGAATTAGAAAAGGTACAGAGAAGGGTGATGAAAATGATAAAGGGTATTGGACGACTTCCCTATGAGGAAAGGCTAAAGCAGCTAGGGCTCTTCAGCTTGGAGAAAAGGCAGTTGAGAGGAGATATGATAGAGGTCTATAAAATAATGAGTGGAGTGGAATGGGTAGACGTGAATCGTTTGTTTACTCTTTCAAAAAATACTAGGACTAGCAGACATAGAATGAAGCTACAAAGTAGTAAATTTAAAATGAAAACTTTTCTTCACTCAATGTGTAATTCAACTCTGGAATTCTTTGCCAGAGAATGTGGTAAAGGCGGTTATTTATTTGTTACATTTGTATCCCACATTTTCCCCACTTATTTGCAGGCTCAATGTGGCTTACATAGTACCGGAGGGGCGTTCACCGACTTCGGTGTGAACCAATACAAACTGATGTTACAGTAAAAAGGTTCATGTGGAACAGATACATTAGAGAAACGTAGAGCAGAAGAGTTATGTTATGCCGTTGCGTGCTTTGGTTTCATTATGTTGCGGAGTTCAGGCATTTAAATTGGATCGGTAGAGTATGCCTTTTTAAACAGGTTGGTTTTTAGATATGATACTCATGCTGTTCATACACTATAATAAAGCATCTTAGTAGGCAGCCGAGGGGGCAAGTGGAGCTAAGATATAAGATAGGACAAAATGGATAGTAGAAAGTCATTGGGCTAAATAGATGGGTGGCTAAACTAAAGGCAAATTATATGTACAGTTGAATAAGATATAAGGTGTATAAGACTTTGATAGTAACCTACTAAGGAGCCCTTTTACTAAGCCGCGTAGGCGCCTACGCATGCCCAATGTGCGTCAATTTGGAGTTACACTGCGTGGCCTAGTCGGTAATTTAGATTTTTACATGCATCCACTATGCGTGCCAGAAAATAAATTTTATTTATTTTCTGGCACGCAACAGAAACCTGGCAGTAATCAACATTCTACATGCGTAGACCATTACCGCCCGGTTAACGCGTGAGACTTTACCGCTAAGTCAATGGGTGGCGGTAAGGTCTCAGGCCCAAAATGGATGCGTGCCAATTTTTGCTTTGCCACATGTCCATTTTTGGCCAAAAAAAAAAAGGCCTTTTTTTTGCAGGTACGCTGAAAAATAGACCTGCGCATGTCCAATACATGTGTCTATATCAGCGCAGGCTATTTTTCAGCGCACCTTAGTAAAAGGACCCCAAAGTGCTTTATGGAGGTTCACCCGCCTATTTGGTGCCTTTGATTCAGCTTTATCATCCACAATGAGTGCTGTGCTTTGTCGATGCTGCTTCATTGACTCTCCCCTAGCACGCAGCTTAGCGGAGTTTAAAAAAAGGTTTGGATGGCTTCCTAAAGGAAAAGTCCATAGACCATTATTAAAATGGACTTGGGGAAAATCCACTGCTTATTTCTGGGATAAGCAGCATAAAATGTATTGTACTTTTTTGGGATCTTGCCAGATATTTGTGACCTGGAATGGCCACTGTTGGAAACAGAATGCTGGACTTGATCGACCTTTGGCCTGTCCCGGTATGGCAATACTTATGTACTTATCTACTTATGTACGAAGAAAGTAGCTCAGAAAAGGGGAGTCTGTAGTGTATCTTTGTGGGGAGCATTTAAGAGATGCAGCAAAATGAAACTGGTTTTCCCATCAGTCCAAGGAAAAACGAACAAAAACAAGCCATTTGGATGTATGGGGAGCCAGCATTCGTAGTAGATTGGCCACAGAGACATCCCAGTAGTGCAGTGGGGCACCCTAGAGGTCACTGCATTAGTCTTCACATAAAAGGTCCAAGGTACACATGTCACCGTTACCCCCTTATATTGTACGAGGAGCCTCCCAAATCTCACGAAAAACCTACAGTACCCAACTGTACACCACAACAAAAGCCCTTATGGCTGCAGATGTCATCTATATGTGGGTACAGGAGGTTTTTGATGGGCTTTGGAGAACTCACACTTTCCACTACAAGTGTAACAGTTAGAGTGGGATATGGGCCTGGGTCCCCTTCTCTACAGTGCACTGCACCAACCACTAGGCAACTCCAGGGACCTGCTTGCTGCTCTAATAGGACTGGCCATAACAGCTGTCATAGAAGCTGGTATGTACTGTTTCTTTCAAATCTGGGGGGTGGGTGGGTGGGAAGGGGTCAGTTACTACTAGGCAGTGGCGTTCCTAGGCCCCCCGGGTGCAGCACCCCCCCCCCCGATGCAGCGCGGACCCCCCAGGTGCACACCACTGGGGGGGGGGGTGCTGCAGCGCACGCCTGCTCAGAGTTCCCTGACTTCACGCGTTCGCTGCAGCTTCCTCTGACCCGGAACAGGAAGTAACCTGGGAGGGAGCTGCAGCGAACGCGCGATGTCAGCGAACTCAGAGCAGGCGCGCGCCGCGGCACCCCCCAGTGGCGTACACCCAGGGTGGACCGCCCCCACCGCCCCCCCCCCCTTGGTACGCCACTGCTACTAGGGGAGTAAGGGAGAGTCATGCCTTAATTCCTCCAGTGGTCATCTGGTCTTTTAGGGCACCTTTTTGTGACTTAGTCATTATTGAAACAAGTCTAGACCAAAATATCTAAGTTTTAGCCCTGGATGTTTTTGCTTTGCTCTATTATGGGAACACCCAAATCCCGCCCCTAACATGCCCCCCTTGAGATTTGGATGCGCTGCAGATGAACTGCATAGAAAAACGACTTTAAAATGTATTTGAAAATAGCAATTTGGCTGTCTTGTACCACTGTTTGGATGTTTTTCTGATTTGAAAATGAGCCTCATAATCTATTGTTAATAGAAGAAGGTGTGATTTGCTTGGATCATTTGGTTCTGCAGTGATGACCTAAGAAATTTCATTAGAAGTAGTGTCTTAAAATAAGTATGTTTTGTGCATGCTACAAAAAAGAATGACCCTCATTTGTAAGCCAGGATTTGGTATCAGCCTTTAAAGATTATTGCTAGTTTTTAGAGGTTCCTTATGGAACTCATGTTGTGTCCTTTACCCAAGCAACATATCAAGGTGCGTTTGGCGGTTCTTATTAATCAAGCTGGTGGCACTCATTACAACTGGAACTTCTGTAGCTTTCTGACACATTTTCCTGGTCTCTGTTTGTATCTCATCTAATCTAAGCTTATACTTAAATGCTGTGGAAATGTTTGTGAAACTCCTAGGCTGGTTTGTATTTTAGCATATTTTATCCTAATCTAAACTCTGAGAAGAAACATAACCCCACTGAATAAACAGCTTAGACAAAAAGGATATATTTTGATTGTTCCTTTCAACAAAAAGATTCAACAATAAATATCTTTATGGAAGAAAAGTTTAGGAACTCTTCATTCAGTAACTATTAGCAGCAGTAACTTCAACCAAATGTTTCTTGTAACTGTTAATCAATCTCTCACATCACACTTGAGGAATTGTGGCCTATACTTTCAGTCAGACAATGTTTCAGCTCTGAGACATTTGAAGGCATCCTTGCATGAGCAGCTTGCATTGGGACTTGCCATAGCATTACAGTAGGGCTTAGGTGGGGACTTTAACCTGGTAGAATGCAAAACATGAAATCTTTCAGGTCAGTGTCCATATACCATGGTTAGTGGGTTTTTTTTAAATGTCAGCTGTGGAGTTTAATTATATTAGGCATATTCAGTGCTCCTATTGGATAGCAAGCAGCACTGAATATACATTGACAGTGGTACATAAGTATTGCCATATTGGGAAAGACCAAAGGTCCATCAAGCCCAGCATCCTGTTTCCAAAAGTGGCCAATCCAGATCACAAATACCTGGCAAGATCCCAAAAAAGTACAAAACATTTTATACTGTTTATCCCAGAAATAGTGGATTTTCCCCAAGTCCATTTAATAATGGTCTATGGACTTTTCCTTTAGGAAGCCGTCCAAACCTTTTTTAAACTCCACTTAGCTAACCGCCTTTATCACATTCTCTGGCAACGAATTCCGGAGTTTAATTACACGCTGAGTGAAGAAATATTTTGTGCCTGAAGTGGGAATCAAACTCAGTCTAGAGTCCAACTCTACCCTCCTATGCCTATTTTTCTTCTGTTTCAGGCTCACTCTCACAAGTCTGTATATATAAGTTAAATTTGATTGTGTTTTGATTGCCCTTGCCATTGCAAGTCCCTACTAACCCTTGGTTTTTGATTTTGGTGAGCCTGGGAGCTAGGGATTCCCATATGTGAGATACAGGTGCTCATTTTCAAAGTAGATGGATGTCTTAAAATGCATTAAAAAAGGTCTATCTGCTAATAACGTCCAGATCCTGATTCGGAAAGTCAGCATTTGGATGTTTCACAATGCATTTTGTCCAAATAACAAGGGGGAAGGTTGTGGGTGGGACTAGGGAGGGCCCAAAAGTCAGATTTCCGACAGGGATTTTTGATTGGGAAGAAACGTCCATGTCTAAAAAAGGAGATTTTTATCTAGACCTGCTTCATTCACATTCAAGTTACAAAAAGTTACTCTAATTGAGCAGCTGACCACTGAAGGGATTAAGGCATGACCCCTCCTTAATCCCCCAGTGGTTGCTGTCCCGCTCCTTCTCCCCTGAAAGTGAAACTGGAAAGGAAGACCAGGCTGTATGTCATGCTGCAAGTATTATGGCCATTCTGAGCAAAGCAGTCAGAGGATTAACCTAGTGGTTAATACAGTGGACTGTGAACCCAGAGTCTCAGGTTTGAGTCCTATTTCAACACTTTTTTTAAAAAATCAGAGTCTTCCAGAAACAGAAAAAGAAACCTACTGTACCTAAATATCAGTGGCGTAGGAAGGGGGTGGGGCGGTCCGCCCCCGGGTGCACGCCGCTGGGGGGGTGCCGGCTCCGCTGGTTCACTGCTCTCTCTGCCCCGGAACAGGTTACTTCCTGTTCTGGGGCAGAGAGAGCAGGGAACCAGCGGAGCCGACGCAGTTCCCAGCAACGTGCAGCCAGGGCGGATCGGTCTCGCTGCTCTCCGCCGCTCTCCGCTGTAAGTATGCGCTCCGGGGGGTGGGGGAAGCTCCAGAGGGGGTGCCTTGTTGCACCCGGGGGGGGGGGGGGGGTGCGCAGCGGCGACCCGCCCCGGGTGTCAGCTGCCCTCGCTATGGCACTGCTAAATATATAAGACACCTGCTAGCCTGAAGGCGTTAAGTGGTGTACATTCAGGTACAGTAGGTATTTGTCAGATCCTGGAGGGATCACATTTATTAAAAAAAAAAGTTATGTGTAAAAAAAAGTTATGTGTTTTGAACCTGTGTAGGTTATGCCTCTGTTTTGCAGGGATGTCTGTGTAGCCATTTTTTTGAAAATGATGCCAAACAAGACATTCATGTCTTTGTTTTTTTTGTCCTTCAAAAGTTGAATGTTTCACTTTGGAAAGTGGTTAATCATTTTGAACATTTTCAGTGCAAAACATCCATCTCACAGTCATAAACAGGAAATCTAAACATTTTTCCTTTTTGGTTATGGCTGTAAAGTGGATGGGTGTTTTGAACGTTATGAGCAGGACGTTTTTTTTCCTTAGATGTTATTTGAAAATTTCCCTCAGTGTCCTGCTTGTCCTCAGAGAAAGCAAAGTTACTTACCTGTAGCAGATGTTCTCTGGATAGCAGGACATGTGTCTCACATCCCCTCCCTCCTCCCCTAGGAGTTGCATTCTGTCTGCATTATTACTATACTGTTGGTCTCACATGCTCACGTTTGGCGGGAGGGCACCCATGCATACATAGTATGGTGCCACCAAAGGCTTCACGATTTTTCCTTGGGCTGCATCTGTGCCGGGACTTCATCAGATGATATCACCCATATGTGAGAATCCATGTCCTGCTTTTCTTGGGGAACACCTGCTACAAGACAGGAACTTCGCTTTTCCTTAGGTTACTCCTGAGTCTGTCCCCTTTCACCTTCATTCTATTCCCTCCTCACTCCAGAGCTTCCTTTCAATTGAAAGAGATTCGTCTCCTGTGTATTTAAGCCACAGAGGTCTTTAAATGTCTCTATTATATCTCCCTTCTTCTGCTTTTCTTCCAAAGTATACATATTGAGAGCCCTGTTTACTAAGCCGCATTATAGGCACATTAGCATCTTTAACATGTGTTAAACATGTACGTGCATTAACCATGTAGGCACCTACAATATCCCTATAGGCGCCTACATGGTAAACGCATGCACTAATTGTAAGTGCGTTAAAACGCTAACGTGCCTTAGTAAACAGGGCCCTGAGAGCTTCAAGTGTTCCATATGCTTTATGATGAAGACTACACACCATTTTAGTAGCCACTTTCTGGACTGATTCCATCCTGTTTACATCTTCTTGAAGGTGTGGTCTCCAGAACTGTACACATCACTCTAAATGAGGTCCCATCAGAGACTTATACAGTGGAATTATCACGTTTTGTGTTCTGATTTTCAATTTCCATTTATAATTCAATTTCTCATGTAAAATTCTATTACTATAAATGAAGAATATGTATTCATTAATACATTAATATTAATGTTTGCAAGTTATGTGTATGATGGAGAGCTGGAAGGCTGAAGATTTGCCTAGAGCACCTAAAACACCAGCCTTGCAGTCACACACTTGTTAGTACAGACTATCCTAAGATTGTAGAAAGCACCAGGACATTTATAATTTGATACCTATTGCCATCTTTGGCTAAGTAGAGGAACTGCCTTTACAGTCAGACCCAGATGAAGAAGCTTGATCATTAGAGCCAGGCCAAGAGGAAGAATTGCCACGGGGTTAAAAAGGAGGAGAAACTGGGAAAGGAAGAGATCAGAAAGAGGAGCACAAAAGTTTAAAAACAAAGAAAAAGTAAAAGAAGAAAGATCATCTATAGAGAGACTCTTCTTGTGACCCCTAAAACCAGATTAAGATCATTAAAGGAACATATAAGGGGAGCAATTTTCAAAGTGCCTGCATAGCTTCAAAATCAGCACAGGGGCTGATATTCAGACCGCGGGAGTTAGCCCAGCTATCTCTCATGGTCAACTTTAAACCCGGATATTCAATGCCGGGCCTTTTTCGGTGACCGACAATGAATATACGGTTAATTTGTTGGCCAGTTTGAACATAACTGGCTAAGTCAGACTTAGTTGGTTATATTCAGATCAGCCAAAGATATCCTATGTTTTCATGCTGCCAAATATTGCTGCTAAAGTAGGGCTGAAAAATCATCGGATAGCCGGTTATCAGGCATTTGAATATCGGGGGGTGGGGATATTTTTTCATTCTGGGATTTTCCACTACTTTTCAAAGTGAGAGAATGCTTTATGTCCTATTTGTGTCCCTCAATCTTTGAACCTTTTCCTGCTGTGCTCTGGGGTTTGCTGAATAGGAATACCATGCTGGGAGAGATGTATGGCAGCCAGATTTGGCTGCATGAACAGGGAGTGGGAGCCACTGCTAGTTGACATGAGAAGGAGGTAGCACAACCTAAAACAGTTGAACAAGAAGCATGTACTGGGTTGCAAGGGTGAGTTCACACAAACAATACAGTGAGGTTGGTAGGACAAGGCAATTCATGTTAGGCAGATGGGGGCTATACTGTCAGCCAGGGATGTGGCTAGCACAGAAAGATTGCCAGATGCCTCTGTGCAAGCATCCTGGGACTGAATCCTTTTCAAACTATTTAGGAATTGATTAAGATTGAGCATCATCAAAATGTATTACAAGTCACAGGTCTCTCCCATATCTAAACAAGCTGAGAAATGTATGCTTAATATAAAGAAGGTGGTTATGTTGTTGTTGTTGGGGGGTTTTTTGTAGTCTGTGATCTTCTACTCACTTCTGTGAATTCAGTGTGATGAACTGGCTCTTCTATGGTCTTTGCTGAGATCCTTTTTTCTGGATAAATTTAGCTGAAATGTGGCAGGAATGTCAGAATCTCAGTAAAAGACCCCCCATATTAAATTTCAGCTATGGAAAAGGCCTTCTAGTGCATTCATGTGGATATGTGAATAGAAAGATATGGTGATGACAATCCTGCTTATTTTCAAAGGAGATCGCCGGCCATCTTCTGACACAAATCGGGAGATGGCCGGCGATTTCCTGAACCCGGCCATATTGGTATAATCGAAAGCCGATTTTGGCCGGTGCCAACTGCTTTCTGTCGCGGAGCCAGCCAAACTTCAAGGGGGCGTTTCGGCAGGGTACGGAAGGCGGGACGGGGGCGTGGTTACAAGATGGCCAGCTTCGCCCGATAATGGAAAAAACTAAGCCGGCTCTGATGAGCATTTCATTGGCTTCACTTGGTCCCTTTTTTTCAGGACCAAGCTTCAAAAAGGTGCCCCAACTGACCAGATGACCACCGGAGGGAAACCCCATCCCACCCAAAAAAAATATATATATTTTTTTTCCAGCCTCTATGCCAGCCTGAAATGTCATACCTAGCTCCCTGACAGCAGTATGCAGGGGAGCAGTTTTTGTGGGTGCAGTGCACTTCAGGCAGGTGGACCCAGGCCTATCCCCCCTACCTGTTAAACTTGTGGTGGTAAATGGGACCCCTCCAACCCCCCCCCAAAACCCACTGTACCCACATTTCTCCGAGGACAAGCAGGCTGCTTGTTCTCACGACTGGGTTGACGTCCACGGCAGCCCCCACCAACTGGAACAAAATTTCGCGGGCGGTCCCGCACGCAGGGCACACCCACCGCGCATGCGCAGCTGTCTTCCCGCCCGTGCACGACTGTTCCCGCTCAGTTTTTTCTATTCCGCGCTGGAGAGAGACGTGTTACCGTCTCTCTCTCTGTCAGCCCCGGAAACTGGATCGCGGCCTAGCCGCGAGTTTTTTCTATTTACGAACGCGTTCGCGTACTTTTTCTTTCTTCTGTAAAAAAAAAAAAAAGAAAAGTTTGTCCCCTTCTCGTCTTTTACCCGCGGGGGTGCCTCGTTGCGGCCTTGTGGCCGCGCGGTCGTTTCTTTTTCAGGTGTGCTTTTCACCGCCACCATCGACGACTTTGACTTTGCCGATGCGATTTTTCCGTCGATGTCCTCGAAGGTCCCGAGCGGATTCAAGAAGTGTGGTTGGTGCGGCCGGCAGATCTCGCAAACCGATACCCACGCTTGGTGCCTCCAGTGCCTTGGGCCGGAGCATAATACCAAGACGTGCACCTTGTGTCTCGGCTTGCGGAAGCGGACACAGGTGGCGAGGCAAGTTCTTCGGGACCGTCTTTTTGGAACTTGCACCGGCCCCTCGACGTCGACGGCATAGGTGTCGACGGCTGGATCTTCGGTACCGGTACTGATGTCGACGATGGCACCGACCCCAGGAGTACAGGTACCGTTGGCCCGCCGGCCTGACGGCGGGGGTGAGCAGCCGTGCGGGCAATCGGCCCCGGCCACTCCCTCTACCCAGGGCCATCGGGACCGAACCCTGTCAGACCCGATCCCTCGAGGCCAGGGGGGTTCTACCTCCTTTTCATCTCTACCACCGAGCGCCGATGACGGGCACCAAAAGAAAACCAAGAAGCACCGTCATTGGTTGCCCACGGCGCACGGAACTACCAGCTCCGGCGCCTCGAGAGATGATTCGACGCCAAGGAAGCGGCAGTGCCGAGAGGAGCGTTCCCCCTTGGTTGAAGAGGTGTCGCTGCGTCAGTCCATGGGTGCTTCGGTACCATCTCCTGGACCCGAGCAGCTTCCGGCACCGACACCCACACCGGCCCCCCTGCCTTTCCCGACAGCGGGCCTTGACGAGTGCCTCCGAGCCATCCTTCCAGGGATTCTGGAAGGGCTGATGCGCCAGGCTTTGCGGCGCCGTTGATGGAGGCGCCGGTGTGCTCTAGCTTGACACCGAGGCCTCCGACACCAGCGCCGCTTGCGGCACCGGTGTCGACCCACACGCAGGTGGAATCCCCGTCGATGTCGATGGAGGGAGCTTCATCCCCGCCGGCGCGGGAGTCCACCGCTCGACGCCATCATGAAGGACATGATTCCTCGCAGTCGAGCCGGGCCCGGTTCAGGTCTGAGCTGCAAGAGCTCATGTCCGACACCGAGGAAGAGGCCTCGTGAGGGGAGGAGGAGGACCCCAGATATTTCTCCTCAGAGGAGTCTGAGGGCCTTCCCTCCGACCCCACTCCTTCACCGGAGAGGAAGCTCTCGCCCCCTGAGAGCCTCTCCTTTGCCTCCTTTGTCAGGGACATGTCTATTTGCATTCCCTTCCCCGTGGTCTCTATGGATGAGCCGAGGGCTGAGATGCTCGAGGTCCTCGACTATCCATCACCACCTAGAGAGTCTTCCACGGTACCGTTGCACAATGTCCTCAAAGAGACACTGCTTCGAAACTGGCTGAAGCCCTTAACATAGTAACATAGTAACATAGTAGATGACGGCAGAAAAAGACCTGCACGGTCCATCTAGTCTGCCCACGATAAACTCATGTGTATACCTTACCTTGATTTGTACCTGTCTTTTTCAGGGCACAGACCATATAAGTCTGTGCAGCAGTATTTCCCGCCTCCCAACCACCAGTCCCGCCTCCCATCACTGGCTCCGGCACAGACCCCGTATAAGTCTGCCCTCCCCCATCCTAGCCTCTCAACCACCAACCCCTCTTCCCCCCGCCACCCAATTTCAGCTAAGCTTCTGTGGATCCATTCCTTCTGCACAGGATTCCTTTATGCCTGTCCCACGCATGCTTGAATTCAGTTACCGTTTTCATCTCCACCACCTCCCGCGGGAGGGCATTCCAAGCGTTCACCACCCTCTCCGTGAAGAAATACTTCCTGACATCTTTCCTGAGTCTGCCCCCCTTCAATCTCATTTCATGTCCTCTCGTTCTACCGCCTTCCCCTCTCCGGAAAAGATTCGTTTGCGGATTAATACCTTTCAAATATTTGAACGTCTGTATCATATCACCCCTGTTCCTCCTTTCCTCCAGAGTATACATGTTCAGGTCAGCAAGTCTCTCTTCATACGTCTTGGAACGCAACTCCCATACCATCCTCGTAGCTTTTCTTTGTACCGCTTCCATTTTTTTAACATCCTTCGCAAGGTACGGCCTCCAAAACTGAACACAATACTCCAGGTGGGGCCTCACCAACGTCTTATACAGGGGCATTAAAACCTCCTTTTTTCTGCTGGTCACACCTCTCTCTATACAGCCTAGCAACCTTCTCGCTACGGCCACCGCCTTGTCGCACTGTTTCATAGCCTTTAGGTCCTCAGATACTATCACCCCAAGATCCCTCTCCCCGTCCGTGACTATCAGGCTCTCCCCACCTAACACATACGCCTCCCTTGGATTTCTACTCCCTAAGTGCATCACTTTGCATTTCTTCGCATTGAATTTTAATTGCCAAACGTTAGACCATTTTTCCAGCTTCTTCAGATCTTTTTTCATGTTTTCCACTCCCTCCGGGGTGTCCACTCTGTTGGAAATCTTGGTGTCATCCGCAAAAAGGCAAACTTTACCTTGTAACCCTTCGGCAATGTCACTCACAAATATATTGAACAGAATGGGCCCCAGCACCGATCCCTGAGGCACTCCACTACTCACCTTTCCCTCCTCCGAGCGAACTCCATTCACTACCACCCTCTGGCGTCTGCCCGTCAACCAGTTCCTAATCCAGTTCACCACTTCGGGTCCTATCTTCAGCCCTTCTAGTTTATTCAAGAGCCTCCTGTGAGGAACCGTGTCAAAAGCCTTGCTGAAATCTAAGTAGATGACGTCCATAGCACGTCCTTGATTTAATTCTCCCGTCACCCAGTCAAAGAATTCAATGAGATTCGTTTGGCACGACTTCCCTTTGGTGAAACCATGTTGTCTCGGATCTTGCAACTTATTGGCTTCCAGGAAATTCACTATCCTTTCCTTCAGCATGGCTTCCATTACTTTTCCAATAACCGAAGTGAGGCTTACCGGCCTGTAGTTTCCAGCTTCTTCCCTATCCCCACTTTTGTGAAGAGGGACCACCTCCGCCATTCTCCAATCCCTCGGAACCTCTCCTGTCTCCAAGGATTTATTAAACAAATCTTTAAGAGGACCTGCCAGAACCTCTCTGAGCTCCCTCAGTATTCTGGGGTGGATCCCGTCCGGCCCCATGGCTTTGTCCACCTTTAGCTTTCCAAGTTGTTCATATACACTCTCTTCCGTGAACGGTGCTCTATCCACTTCGTTTTCAGGTGTACTTTTGCCAGTCCCTCTCGGTCCTTCCCCAGGATTTTCTTCAGTAAAAACAGAACAAAAGTATCTATTTAGCAAATTGGCTTTTTCTTCATCATTTTCTACATAGCGTTTTGCTGTATCTTTTAGTCTCACAATCCCCTTTTTAGTCTTTCTCCTTTCACTAATATACCTGAAGAAGTTTTTGTCTCCCCTCCGTACATTTCTAGCCATTTGTTCTTCCGCTTGCGCCTTCGCCTTCGCCAGACGTACCTCTCTCTTGGCTTCTTTCAGTTTCATCCGGTATTCCTCCCCGTGTTCCTCTACTTGAGATTTTTTGTATTTCTGGAACGCTAACTCTTTAGCCTTTATTTTCTCAGCCACTTGCTTTGAAAACCATATCGGTTTCCTTTTTCTCTTGCTTTTATTTACCCTCCTTACATAAAGGTCTGTGGCCCTGTTTATTACTTCTTTTAGCCTGGACCACTGTCCTTCCACTTCTCGTATGTCCTCCCAGCCCATCAGCTCCTTCCTCAGGTATTCTTCCATTTTGTTAAAGTCAGCTCGCTTGAAATCCAGGACTTTGAGTTTGGAGTGGCTGCCATCCACATGAGCTGTTACATCAAAACAAACCGTTTGATGGTCACTGTTTCCCAGGTGTGCAGCCACTCGGACATTTGACACACTATCCCCATTCGTGAGCACCAGATCCAACGTGGCTCCCTCCCTCGTGGGTTCGTTCACCATTTGTCTGAGCAGAGCACTTTGGAAAGCATCCACAATCTCTCTACTTCTTTCCGATTTTGCAGACGGAACCTTCCAATCTACATCCGGCAGATTAAAATCTCCCAACAGCAGCACCTCTCTTTTCTTCCCCAACTTTTGAATATCAGTGATCAGATCTTTATCTAGTTCTTCCAATTGTGTCGGGGGTCTATAGACAACACCCACGTGGACCAAGGTTCTATCCTCTCTTTTTAAGGTGATCCATATTGCTTCTTCCTTTCCCCACTTCCCTGTCATTTCAGTTGCTGCGATATCATCTCTCACATACAGAGCTACTCCTCCACCTTTACGTCCCTCTCTATCCTTCCTAAAAAGATTATAGCCTGGTATGTTTACATCCCATTCATGGGAACCATGGAGCCATGTCTCTGTGACTGCAACTATGTCCAAGTCAGTCTCCAACATCAGGGCTTGAAGGTCATGAATTTTATTGCTTAGACTGTGAGCATTTGTGGTCATTGCTTTCCAACTACATTTCCTAGTATGTGTTTTGGGTTTAGTGATTTGTGAGTGTCTTTTGTCTTTGGGTACCTTCTCCTCTTTTTGTTCCCTCTTCTTTGCTTTTTCTTTTTTTTCTGCTTCAATTTTAGTTTCAGAAACATCACAGTGCTGTAGTGGAGCAAAAGAATTTTGTAGTGGCAACACTTGTGCGGGTGGATGCTTCTGTGTCACATGACGAATTCTGCCTGAGCCTACTGTGAGCCATCTGTTCCTTTGTGGTTTTATTCTCTGAGGCAGTGGTGAGAAGTTATGATTCTGCACAGTCCTATAAGTTGCTTTAATTGCATCTAATTCTTGCATTACTTTATATAGCTCTTGTTTTAAAGTAGATAGCTGAAGGCAGATAGGACAAGCTTTAAGTTTCCAGATGATTGGCCTTGAAACCAAAGTAGCACAATTATTGCAGCGAATAAAAGTCATCCTGATTGGTTGAAATGGGTATGAACAGGTGTACTATGTTGGAGTATCCGCCTGCAAGACTGCCTGTGTATGACTGTGGAGTAAAGTTAATAAGGTTTGGTTTGTCTATAAATGAGTGGACAACCCTGGGGTGGGTGGGTTGTGGGGAGGGTGGGTGGGATTATAAGTCCCAATGGGTGAGCTTAAGTGCTGCTATCAAGGGAATTCTCTAGTTGAATGGACCAAAATGGTAGTGTCTGATCCAGCACTTTACAATTTATTATACTTTTTAAAACTGCTCTAAGATATTAATAACTTTCCTTTTAAATAAATCTAGATATTGCCAATAATTATAGCAGTGTCAGCTATGTAAAAATGCCCCTCCCCTCTATCAGAGTTTGGCAGGAACAGAAAGAAAGACAGACAGACAGACACAGAGAGGTTTCCCAGTGCTAATTAAATTGATTAAGCAACAAGCCTTAAAAATTGTAGACAATATCAGGTAGGTTTCTCACCTAATGCCAGTCAATTTGAGAAGAGTCTGGGATTTAGGGGTCAGAATAAACCTGTCCTTTTTGTAGGAGCTTGGTTCAGTCCCAGCACCTGGAAGGTGGAAGTAAAAGTGGAATGACCTTTAGTTTGAGTCCAACCCTGCTTGCCCCCAGCTGTGGGGGTGCTTAAGTCCCGATGGGTCAGCTTAAGTGCTGCTATCAAGGGAATTCTCTAGTTGAATGGACCAAAATGGTAGTGTCTGATCCAGCACTTTACAATTTATTATACTTTTTAAAACTGCTCTAAGATATTAATAACTTTCCTTTTAAATAAATCTAGATATTGCCAATAATTATAGCAGTGTCAGCTATGTAAAAATGCCCCTCCCCTCTATCAGAGTTTGGCAGGAACAGAAAGAAAGACAGACAGACAGACACAGAGAGGTTTCCCAGTGCTAATTAAATTGATTAAGCAACAAGCCTTAAAAATTGTAGACAATATCAGGTAGGTTTCTCACCTAATGCCAGTCAATTTGAGAAGAGTCTGGGATTTAGGGGTCAGAATAAACCTGTCCTTTTTGTAGGAGCTTGGTTCAGTCCCAGCACCTAACCCCACCATCCCCAAGAAAGCGGAGTCCCAATACAGGATCCACTCTGACCCAGAGTTGATGCGGCCCCAATTGCCTCATGACTCGGCGGTCGTGGACTCTGCTCTCAAGAGAGCACGGAGTTCGAGGAATACCGCCTCGGCGCCCCCGGAGCGGGAGTCTCGCACTCTGGACTCGTTTGGGAGGAAGGCCTACCAATCTTCCATGCTCATGACCCGTATCCAGTCATACCAGCTCTACACGAGCATTCACATGCGGAACAATGTGAAGCAACTGGCGGACCTAATTGACAAGCTCCCTCCGGAGCAGTCCAGGCCCTTTCAGGAGGTGGTCAGGCAGCTGAAGGCATGCAGAAAGTTCCTGTCCAGGGGTATCTATGACACCTGTGATGTGGCATCTCGAGCTGCGGCCCAAGGTATAGTGATGCGCAGACTCTCCTGGCTGCGTGCCTCTGACCTGGACAACCGCACCCAGCAGCGACTGGCGGATGTCCCTTGCCGGGAGGATAACATCTTTGGCGAGAAGGTCGAGCAGTTGGTGGACCAACTACACCAGCGGGAAACCGCTCTCGACAAGCTCTCCCACCGGGCGCCTTCAGCATCCATCTCAGCAGGTGGACGTTTTTCCTGGGCCAGGCAGGCTGCGCCCTACGCCTACAGCAAGCGTAGGTACACCCAGCCGGCCCGGAGGCCTCCTCAGGCACAGGGACAGTCCCAGCGCGCTCGTTCCCATCAACAGCATGCGCCTAAGCAGCCCCCTGCGCCTCCACAGCAAAAGCCGGGGATGGGCTTTTGACTGGATCCATGGGAACATAGCCGCCATCAAAGTGTCCGTACCGGACGACCTGCCGGTCGGGGGGAGGTTGAAAGTTTTTCACCAAAGGTGGCCTCTGATAACCTCCGACTAGTGGGTTCTCCAAATAGTGCGGTGCGGATACACCCTGAATTTGGCCTCCACTCCACCAAATTGCCCACCGGGAGCCCAATCCTTCAGCTCCCATCACAGGCAGGTACTTGCAGAGGAACTCTCCGCCCTTCTCAGCGCCAATGCAGTCGAGCCCGTGCCACCCGGGCAGGAAGGGCAGGGATTCTATTCCAGGTACTTCCTTGTGGAAAAGAAAACAGGGGGGATGCGCCCCATCCTAGACCTGAGAGGCCTGAACAAATATCTGGTCAAAGAGAAGTTCAGGATGCTTTCCTTGGGCACCCTTCTACCAATGATTCAGAAAAACGATTGGCTATGTTCCCTGGATTTAAAGGACGCTTACACTCACATCCCGATACTGCTAGCTCACAGACAGTATCTCAGATTCCGTCTGGGGACACGGCACTTTCAGTATTGTGTGCTGCCCTTTGGGCTCGACTCTGCACCACGGGTGTTCACGAAGTGTCTCGTGGTGGTGGCGGCTTACCTATGCAAGCTGGGAGTGCACATGTTCCCGTACCTCGACGATTGGCTGGTCAAGAGCACCTCAGAGGCAGGAGCTCTTCGGTCCATGCGGTGCACTATCCACCTTCTGGAGCTGCTGGGGTTTGTGCTAAATTACCCGAAGTCCCATCTCCAGCCAGTCCAATCTCTGGAATTCATAGGAGCGCTGCTGAATTCTCAGACGGCTCAGGCCTTCCTCCCTGAAGCAAGGGCGCAGAACCTTCTATCCCTTGCCTCTCAGACCAGAGCGTCTCAGCAGGTCACAGCTCGGCAGATGTTGAGACTCCTGGGTCATATGGCCTCTACGGTTCATGTGACTCCCATGGCTCGCCTTCACATGAGACCTGCTCAATGGACCCTAGCTTCCCAGTGGTGTCAAGCTACCGGGAATCTAGAAGATGTTATCCGTCTGTCCATCAGTTGCCGCAATTCGCTGCACTGGTGGACCATTCGGACCAATTTGACCCTGGGACGTCCATTCCAAATTCCACAGCCTACGAAAGTGCTGACGACGGATGCATCTCGCCTGGGGTAGGGAACTCATGTCGATGGACTCCACACCCAGGGTCTGTGGTCCCTCCAGGAACAAGATCTTCAGATCAACCTCCTGGAGCTCCGAGCGGTCTGGAATGCGCTGAAGGCCTTCAGAGATCGGCTGTCCTACCAAATCATCCAAATTCGGACAGACAATCAGGTTGCAATGTATTACATCAATAAGCAGGGGGGCACCGGATCTCGCCCCCTGTGTCAGGAAGCCGTAGGGATGTGGTGCTGGGCTCGCCAGTTCGGCATGCTTCTCCAAGCCACATACCTGGCAGGCGTAAACAACAGTCTGGCCGACAGACTGAGCAGAGTCATGCAACCGCACGAGTGGTCGCTCCATTCCAGAGTGGTACACAAGATCTTCCGAGAGTGGGGCACTCTCTCGGTGGATCTTTTCGCCTCTCAGACCAACCACAAGCTGCCTCTGTTCTGTTCCAGACTACAGGCACACGGCAGATTAGCGTCGGATGCCTTTCTCCTCCATTGGGGGACCGGCCTCCTGTATGCTTATCCTCCCATACCTTTTGTGGGGAAGACCTTACTGAAGCTCAAGCAAGACCACGGCACCATGGTTCTGATAGCGCCTTTTTGGCCCCGTCAGATCTGGTTCCCTCTACTTCTGGAGTTGTCCTCCGAAGAACCGTGGTGATTGGAGTGTTTTCCGACTCTCATTTCGCAGAACGACGGAGCGCTTCTGCACCCCAACCTTCAGTCTCTGGCCCTCACGGCCTGGATATTGAGGGCATAGACTTTGCTTCGTTGGGTCTGTCTGAGGGTGTCTCCCGGGTCTTGCCTGCCTCTAGAAAGGATTCCACTAAAAAGAGTTACTTTTTCAAGTGGAGGAGGTTTGTCGTCTGGTGTGAGAGCAAGGCCCTAGAACCTCGTTCTTGTCCTGCACAGAACCTGCTTGAATACCTTCTGCACTTATCAGAGTCTGGTCTCAAGACCAACTCAGTAAGGAATCACCTCAGTGGGATTAGTGCCTATCATCATCGTGTAGAGGGTAAAGCCATCTCTGGAGAGCCTTTAGTCATTCGATTCATGAGAGGCTTGCTTCTGTCAAGGCCCCCAGTCAAGCCTCCTGCAGTGTCATGGGATCTCAATGTCGTCCTCACACAGCTGATGAAACCTCCTTTTGAGCCACTGAATTCTTGCCATCTGAAGTACTTGACCTGGAAAGTCATTTTCTTGGTGGCAGTTACTTCAGCTCGTAGAGTCAGTGAGCTTCAAGCCCTGGTAGCTCATGCTCCTTATACCAAATTTCATCATAATAGGGTAGTACTCCGCACTCACCCTAAGTTCCTGCCAAAGGTGGTGTCGGAGTTCCATCTTAACCAGTCAATTGTCTTGCCAACATTCTTCCCCAGACCACATACCCACCCTGCTGAACGTCAGTTGCACACATTGGACTGCAAGCGAGCGTTGGCCTTCTATCTGGAGCGGACACAGCCCCACAGACAGTCTGCCCAATTGTTTATTTCTTTCGACCCCAATAGGAAAGGGGTCGCTGTCGGGAAACACACCATCTTCAATTGGCTAGCAGATTGCATTTCCTTCACTTACGCCCAGGCTGGGCTGACTCTTGAGGGTCATGTCACGGCTCATAGTGTTAGAGCCATGGCAGCGTCAGTGGCCCACTTGAAGTCAGCCACTATTGAAGAGATTTGCAAGGCTGCGACTTGGTCATCTGTCCACACATTCACATCACATTACTGCCTCCAGCAGGATACCCGACGCGACAGTCGGTTTGGGCAGTCGGTGCTGCAGAATCTGTTTGGGGTTTGAATCCAATGCCACCCTCCAGGACCCGATTTTATTCTGTTCAGGCTGCACTCTGTTAGTTGTTCTTCGTAGGTCAATTTCTGTTATGCCCTCACCGTTGCGAGGTTCAATTGACCTGGGTTCTTGTTTTGAGTGAGCCTGAGAGCTAGGGATACCCCAGTCGTGAGAACAAGCAGCCTGCTTGTCCTCGGAGAAAGCGAATGATAAATACCTTTAGCAGGTGTTCTCCGAGGACAGCAGGCTGATTGTTCTCACCTACCCTCCCTCCTCCCCTTTGGAGTTGTGTTTTACTCATTCCTTTGCTTGTCATTCAACTGAGCAGGAACGGTCGCACACGAGCGGGAAGATGGCCGCGCATGCGCGGTGGGCGTGCCCTGCGTGCGGGACCACCCGCAAAGTTTTGTTCCGGTTGGTGGGGGCTGCCGTGGACGTCAACCCAGTCGTGAGAACAATCAGCCTGCTGTCCTCGGAGAACACCTGCTACAGGTATGTATCATTCGCTGTAGGTGCCCCCCTTCATCCCTTAGGGCTATGGTAGTGGTGTAGAGTTGTGGAGAGTGGGTTTTGGGGGGATTTGGGGGGGCTCAGCACCCAAGGTAAGGGAGGTATGCACCTGGGAGCAATTTTTGAAGTCCACTGCAGTGCCCCCTAGGATGTTTCCAACAGTAGCCAATCCATGTCACAAGTACCTGGCAGAAACCAATTAGTAGCAACATTCTAATGCTATCAGTCCAGGGGCAAGCAGTGGCTTCCCCCTTATCCATCTCAATTATAGACTATGGTCTTTTCCTCCAGGAACTTGTCCAAACCTGTTTTGAAATCCAGATACACTAACTGCTGTTACCACATCCTCTGGCAGTGAATTTCAGAGCTTAACTATTCTTTGAGTGAAAAAATATTTCCTCGTATTTGTTTTAAAAGTATTTCATTTGATACTATGGGGCGTATTTTTAAAGCACTTAGACTTACAAAGTTACATAGGGGCCCTTTTACTAAAGGATTGCCACATGGCAACCTGGAACTACTGCCAGCCCAACATGGGTGCCAGTGGTAATTCCACCCCCAGTGCGCACCATTTCTCGCACTACTGAAAATGAGTTACCTCCGGGTTAGCACGGGAGCTTTTACCGCCACCTCAGTGGGTGGCGGTAAGTGCTCCCCCCTAAATGACCGTGCGGCAAGTGCGAACTTACTGCATGGCCATTTCTTTTTATGGGCTTTTCACCCTCTGCAGTAAAAGGGGCCCCGGTGCTCATCAAAGCCAGCCACCACAGCTAACATAGGGCCCTTTATACCACCGCTTAGTAAAATGGCCCCATAGTAACCAATGGAACTTGGCAAGTCTAAGGGGTCCTTTTACAAAGGCGCGTTGAAAAATGGCTTGCGGTAGGTGCGTGCCAATCCATTTTTTAGTGCGCCTGCAAAAAAGGCCTCTTTTTTGTAAAAAATGGATGGCCTGCAAAATCAAAATTGCCGCACGTCCATTTTGGGTCTGAGACCTTACCGCCAGCCATAGACCAAGCGGTAAAGAATCTTAGCGGTAATGACCTACGCGTGTCAAATGCCACTTGGCGCGCATCCATTATGCATGCCCAGAAATAAAAAATATTTTTCAGGCGCATGTAGCAGATGCACTCCAAAATTGAAATTACCGAAAGTGCCACACAGTAACCGGGCAGCAACTCCAATTTGGTGTGCATTCTTCACACGTAGACCCCTACGCGGCTTAGTAAAAAGAGGCCCTAAGTGCTTTGAAAAATGAACCCCTCTATCAATAGTTTTAGCAGACTCGAAATGAACAAAAAACAAACATGATTCCCATATCATTTGGAGTCTGCTAAATGTATTGATATAGTATTTCATGAAAGCTTAAATAAGAAAATGGTGGGTGTTTAAGAATAATATTTGTAAATGAGTTAGTCTTCCTTTTAGCCAGTCATTATAAGGAGTTCTTGAGGGCCACACATTAGTCAGGTTTTCACTCTTTCTATAATAGGTATTCATGAGATGCATGCATACAGCCTCATTTTTATGCACAACTGTCTAATGTATATCAATTATAGTCATGCATGCTCAAAAAGCTGCCTAAATTTTAAAAAACAATGAAAGAATGACCACAGGAGTGGAGGAGTGGCCTAGTGGTTAGGGTGGTGGACTTTGGTCCTGAGGAACTGAGTTTGATTCCTACTTCAGGCACAGGCAGCTCCTTGTGACTCTGGGCAAGTCACTTAACCCGCCATTGCCCCATGTAAGCCGCATTGAGCCTGCCATGAGTGGGAAAGCACAGGGTACAAATGTAACAAAAAAAATAAGTTAATCAAGAAATCAGTACCAATGCTGAAAGATTGTTCAGACTATTTGCTATTTACTGAAATAAATCTATGAAACTGGATAATATCGGTAAATGGACAAATCAGAGAGGAACAAATCACCGCAGAATACTGAATGAACTCAAAAATGAAATTGCAGACCTACTATTAGTAAATTGTAAACAATAACTTAAAATCATCTACTGTATCTGAAGATTGGAGGGTGGCAAGCATTATGCCAGTTATAAAGAAAAGTTCATAGGGACTATCTAGGAAACTACATACCTGTAAGCCTGACAAGTGCTGGTAAAAATGGTAGAAACTAAAATAAATAACAAATTTGATTTAATGGAACAAAGTTCACATGAATTTAGGTTGAGTAAAGGTATCAATAAGGTGAGCCAGTTGATGTGGAATGGCATTTTAGAATGAACATTAGACATCCACATCAGGACGTCTGGAATTCCCCTGTAATTTTGAATAGAACCTGTTCTAAAATGCAAGATGAAGTGGACAACTATATGCCACTGTGGCACTTATTTTTGAAGCATATAGATGTCTTAAAATGCCCAGATGGACGTCCATGTGCTTGAATTGTCCAAATCCCAATTTTCCAAAGGCAGAAAAGGGACATCCATCAAGGGGGAGTCTTGTGGACATGTTTTGTGTGGGACTAGAGAGAGCCCAAAATCAGGATGTCCAACAGTGTTTACCAAATGGGAAGAAATATCCAAGTCTAAAAAGATGGATATCGTAAGATGAACCTGTGTCAGTTATGTCCAGGGTACAAAAAGGTGCTCTGATTTAGCAGCTGATCACTGGAGAAATTAAGGCATGACATTTATTTAATCCCTCAGTGGTTGCTGTCTCCCTTCCTGTCTCCTGAAAGTGAAACTGGAAGGGGATGCCAGGCTCTATGTGTCAGACTTGTGAGTTCTTGTACCAAGTAGAACGCTGCTGAGCCCGGTACTCGGACCAGGTTCTGCTTGGCAGCTGGACAACCGCGGGCTTCACCTGCACTGACCGCTGTTCCCCAGAGGTTGAGCCCCTAGGTGTGGGCAGCCTGCACCCATTGACTTAGCGGTAAGGTCTCACGCATTAACCGGGCGGAAATCGTCAGCCCGCATGCACTGCCAATTACTGCCGGGTAAGTGCCATGCGGTAGAAAATTTCTACCGCGTGTTTTGGACGCGCATCAAAATGAAGTTTTTCCATTTAAGTAGTTCCATTTTGATTCACGTTATACATTATAGTAGCATATTGTAGAAAATATTTTTTTTACTCAGTGCACAGTTAGGCTCTGCAGTTTGCTTCTCGGGGATTGGTAAAATTAGTTAGCATAACTGGAATTTTTGAAAAAGAGGTTTGAACAAGTTCCTGAAGGAAAATCCATAAACTGTTGTTAAGGTAGATTTGAGGAAAGCCACTATTTATCACTGAGGTTAAGGAGCACATGGAATCTAGCTACTTTTTGGGACCCTGTCAGGTATTTGTGATTTGGATTGGGCACTACTGGAAACAGGATACTTGGCTTGATGGACCATTGGTCTGATCCAGTATGACAGATCTTATGTTCTTACTTACATTAGATTACATTTGTTTTAATGTTTTACATACTGCTTTTTGACTCTGAAAATTATCCAAAATAGTTTTAACAATAACAAAATACTAAAACCACCAAAAATAGTAAACATGTTATATAAACCAGTGATACACAATAAGATGAATACGTAGCATTAAAATCCAAAATAGTAATAACGAAAAGATCCAAAATAATAATGACTAGAAATAAAGAACAATTAACAAAATAATACAAATAGCTAATAAAAACTAAACGCCACAAACCACTGACAAAGTGACACCAAAATTCCTGAATTAATCCCATTCCACTGAAGGCCAGAGATTTCACATATGCTGAAATCTCCAAGGCCAATCTACCACAACACCCCAAACCCAGTTACTGTCAGTTAACTTGCCTAACATGCACCCCACATTCTGCATTCCATCCTGTTAACCCAATAAGGTCTCCAGTACTCAAGATACCTTGAGAATATTAAGATCGCATCCGCCCAATGAAAAACATAATCTGTCACTAAACAGATTTCTTTTGGAATCCCACTGCAGGCATTGGCAGCCACCCCTGTCAACGAGCATGATTTGGCCTTCACTAATATGTCTAACTCAGAGACTACCTCTATTTCAGAAAACAGGTGAAAGCCTGGCTCTTCTCCCAAGCCTTTAATGCATTTGGGGGGGGGGGGGGGGGAGGGAAGGAGATAGGATTCAGTAAATGGCACCCAGAGTTAGGGTCCAGGAAGATCCATGCTAAACTAGTATTCTGCAAAGGGCGCTCTGTAGAATACTAGCTTAGTACAAATCTTGCGCCTAACTTTGGGTTCTAGATTTATGCCTGTCAAAACCTGGTGTAATGCTGGTGCCCAACTTAGACGCAGAAATGCAATTTATTTTGTAACACCTTGCCTAAATTCTGTGAATGCCCCTGACTCACCAGTTCCCCTCCCATGGTCATGCCCCCTTTTGTGTTGCGAACCATAAACTTAGGTGCACATGTTTTAAATGAGTGCCAATTAACACCAATTATTGATTGTTGATGGCTCATTAACTAATTAGTTTATGTGTGGATCTGGACTCTGTGCCCAAATTTGGGGAACCAATATAGAATCTAGGGGATTGTGACTAACTATGCATTCATTCCGCACCTGGACTAGTTTTCTGTACACCCTGTAACTTAAACCAGTTCCTCATATCTTGTGTAACTATATGAAGAACTTGCCTTGAGTTTAGCTATCCATCTGTTTGTCCCAACTGACTCTGTACTACCACCTTGTCCCCATCTATATAGCTACACTTGGCTCCTCAGCTACATAGTAAGGTGCATTGTAGGAAAAGCATTAGCATCGTATCTATGTTTTTCGAATGTTCTAATGTGTTCTTATTAGGTATTTCATTGGTATCATGCTGACATCATATCTATGTTATTTGAATGTTCTTCCATGCTGTCTGTTATGGTATTGTTTGCATTGTACTGACATTTATCATATTTCTGTTATATGATTGTTCTGTAGTTTTGTTAAATGTGTATATTTTTTATACTGTTTCATGTTAGTCATATTAGTAGGTTTCAATTTTTCACGTCTAAGTTTACTTCATTTATTGTATTTATTTTTATATTTGGCCATTTTACTATTATTATGCTGTTAACAAAACTGTAAGATTTATATTAAATTGTACTTTCTGCACACTACCTTGGACAAATCTCTTCATAAAGGTGGTTAATAAATCCCAATACATAAATACTAAAGTTTCCTGTCTGCTCATTTTCTCTAGATAATTTAGGTCCATCTCATGCAACAGTCTAAAATTCAAAGATAAGATCTTGAATACAATTGAATGTCAGCTGCAGAATTTTTTTCCTATCCACACCTAGCAATCACTCTTGAAATTTAGGAGACAATCTAATACTATGGGGCTCATTTTCGAAAGAGAAAAACATCCAAAAAGTGTCAAAAAGCACCAGGGGCGTAACCAGACTTTGGCGGGAAGGGAGTCCAGAGCCCGAGGTGAGGGGACACATTTTAGCCCCCCACCGGCGCCGCCGACCCCCCCCAGCCATTATTGACCCCCCCTGCCATTGCCGACCCCCCCCCCCTGCAGCCGCCAACTTTGACGACCCCTGCCAACGACCCTCTCGGCCCCCCTCCCGCCGCCAACCCTCCCTTGCCATCGCCGTGGGCTACTTTTGCTGGCGGGGGACCCCAATCCCCGCCAGCTGAGGAGGTCCTCTTCTTCCCACGAAGGCTTCGTTCTGTTTCTGACGTCAGAAACAGAACAAAGCCTTCGTGGGAAGAAGAGAACCTCCTCGGCTGGTGGGGATTGGGGTCCCCCGCCAGCAAAGATAGTTCCCGGCAATGGCAAGGGAGGGTTGGCGGCGGAAGAGGGGTCGCGAAGGTCATCGGCAGGGGGATCCAGGGCCAAATCTACAGGGGCCCAGGCCCCAAGTAGCTACGCCACTGTAAAGCACCATTTGGACGTTTTTCTTCTCAAAACGTCCAAATTGATATTTTCGTCTGCAGTGCATCTAAATCACAAGGGGGCGTGTTGGGGGTGATTCGAAGGTGGGATTAGAGCATACCTAACACTTGGACATTTTACAGCCATAATGGAACAAAACAAAAACATCCAGGACTAAAACTAAGACATTTTGGTCTAGACCTGTTTTCAGAACGAATAAGGCACAAAAAATTGCCCTAAATAACCAGATGACCACTGGAGGGAATCAGGGGTGACCCCCCTTACTCCTCCTAGTGGTCATTGACTCCTCCCATCCCCCCAAAATGTGAATAAAAATATGACTTACTAGCCTCTATGACAGCCTCAGATATTAAAGTCAGGTCTATTAGAGCAGCATGCAGGTCCCTGGAGTAGTGTAGGGGCCAGTGCAGTGCATTATGAAATGGGGGACCCAGGTCCTGTGTTCCCTCTAAGATGAGCGTGTGAGCGATCGCTCATACAAATCTAGAGCGTCGCTCACTTAAGATCATTGTGTGCTCACTTCAGAGGGATGCAGGACCAAAAGTTTTTACTGCCCTGCTGAAACGGTAAAAAGTTTTGTTCCCCTTTCCGTCTTCCTCCCTGCAGGTCTTACTTATTGGCAGCGATTCACAGAGACTGTGTCCGCGGTATGCCTCATGCCGCAACCCACTCTCTACTGCAACTTCCTGTTTAGCATCAAAACAGGAAGTTGCAGTAGAGAGAGCGGGATGCAGCAGAAGGAAAGCCAAGGAGACAGCCTCTGAGTGTGAATTGCTGCTGCCTGCCAGTTCCATCTGCAGGAACCCAATGAGGTTAGATAAAAACAGCAGACGGTCTGCTGCATCCATGTTGTTGTTCTTTATTGCTGGTTGCATTTTTATTTAATCTCACATATTTTTAAACATGCCTGCCTGTGCGGTATTTGGACGTACACAGAGGAAGTATAATAATAGAATAACTTTTCATAGGTAGAGTAGTAATTTGTTAAAAATCGTAATCAGTGTGTCATTTGCAGGGGTTGGTTATAGGGACATGAATTAGGTTGAAACCTGGGAGCATTTAAAATCATGCTTTCTAATATAATTTTTTTAACAGCATTTTCTCAGTTATTACCCAAATGTGAACACAATTATAATGTTAATAAGTTTTGGATATTACTGAATTCTGTTATTCTGTCTCACTGTATTTCTAGTTTTGACACAGTATAAATTATCACAAGGACAAAATGTAAGAAAACCAATGGACTGCATTAGGGGCTTAAAGCCCATTTAATTATGTTTAAACAAATGAGAGATCTGCATGAAAGAAAATATTTATTGTTATTATTTTGACTTATGAAAACCACTTGGCCCTGAAACATGCTCAAAAGAGACTAATCCATTTGTACAAAAGAGATGAGGTGAAGATATGATTCCATGTGCCCCAATGAAAGGAGAGTTTAATTTTACTTCCAATCTTTATAACACCAGGCTTCCCAAGGCAGATTACAACAGTTAAGATGAACCCATCAGTAAACAGGATATCCTCACTGGACTTTGGCCATGCATTACTGTTTGAAGCTGTTTTAGTGATATTCACTTTTTATTCCATGACATTTATATCTATATATGGGAAGCTTTCAAATAAATAAAAAAAAAACAAATTTTTTGTCCTCCACCTTTTAAGGCACTGTCTATCCAACTGGAACAGCTTTTGACTTTTTACAGATGGACCACGCAGATAGCTCAGGGGGGACCGGGGAACCTCCCCCCTCCCCGCTCTTTTTTGGCTGTCAGGCTATTTTCAGTGCTTACTCGAAAACAATTTTGCATGCAGCAGGTTGCTCCTCAGAGGGAACACTGCCCAGGTCCCTATCTCCCTCTACCTGTCACACTTGTGGTGGAAACTGTGACCTCTCCCAAACTCACCAAAATCCAACTGCTCCTACATATAGATGCCCCCTTTACATATAAGGACTATTCTAGTAGTGTACGGGTGGGGGGTGCATTTGGATGGGTTTTGGAGGTTCAGGGGAGAAGATAAGGGAGCAAAGGTGAAATGTGTACCCGGGAGCATTTTTATGAAGTGCATATAAGTGCCCTCTAGGGTGACCCATTGCTCTCCTGGGATGTCTAGGGGACCAGTCTACTAAATGGCATGAATCTCTACATTTTGCACTTAATCTTTTCTTTCTTTTTTTTTTCCGAAAATGGACCCAAAAAAACCAAAACGTTCAAAGCACAAAATCTTGTTTGAAATAGTATTTAAAAAAAAGTTTTTCTTTTTCGAAAATGACCTCATTTCCTATTTGGTTTTTGGATGTTTGTGCAAAACATCCAAAATTGGACTTAGATGTCATATTGAAAATACCCCTCTTTGGAACTTATTTCCAAAGCACAATGATGCCTCAAAATGGATTTAAAAAAAATCTATCTGCCAAAAACATCCAAATCGTAATTGTGGAATGACAAAATGTAGATGTCCTATGCTGCAGTTCATTCAAATAGCATGGCCTTTTTTGTGTGCGTGTTTTGGGCGGGACTAGGGAGGGCCCAAAATTAGGATGTCCAACAACAATAATCGAATTGGAAGAAATGTCAAAGTCTAAAAAGAAGGACTTTTTATTTAGACCTGTTTCGGTCACGTCCAAGGTAGAAAAAGGTGCTCTGATTGAACAATTGACCACTGGAGGAATTAAGGCATGACCCTTCACAATCTCTCAGTGGTTATTCTTTCCCTCCCTCTCTCCTGAAAGTGAAATTGGAAAGGAATACCAGGTTGTATGACAGCATCAGATATTATGGGCATTCTGAACAAAACAGAAAATAGGTCTGAGGAGTAGCCTAGTGGTCAGTGCAGTGACCTGAAATCCATGGGACCCAGGTTCAATTCCCATTTCAGCTTTCTCTCTCTCTTTTTAATTGTGAACCCTCCAAAAACAGACTGTTCCTACATTTTTATGACAGCTGCAAGCCTGAAGGCTATTAAGGTGCTATACAGTCAGGTACAGTAGGTATTTGTTTGTGGAGGGCTCAGCATTTAAAATAAAAGAGTTGTAGGGGGATATGAACCTGGGTGCCTTGATTTACAGTCCACAGCACTGACCACTAGGCTACCGTTTGCTCCTCAAGGATGTCTGTGCGGCCATTTCTGTAAAAATGCTGCCAAACAGAAGAACGTGTTCCTGGATTTTTGGTGTTTATAATCTGGACCTTTCAGTTTGTGAAATGACTGTTCATTTTAGACTTTCTCACATATTTTCGAGCAGGAAACCCCAACATATTTCCTGTTTGAAAATGGCTGTGAGATGGACTTTTTTTTTTGGGGGGGGGGGACGTTATGAGCAGAATGTCCCAGTTCTGACTTGTGCTGGTGTGGGGAAAAGGAAGGGAAAAGTTACTCTCATCTATTCTGATTGAACCTTAGGTCTTGCAGAGTACCATTCCTGGATTGCTACAATGGATGCCTGGTCTACAGGGAATGTAGAAACTCTTCCTGCACAGGACAGCAATATGTTGTTGAGTCCTGGTGGGCAGACTGTTTTCCTTATGATGCTGGAGTCCATGATAGTTCTCCATCTGTAGTGGCTGCAGTGGCTGATGGGCTCATTTCTGCATCCATTGGAAGCACAACTGAAGTCAAGTATTGCAGCTGAAGGGAATGTGGCTGCTGAGGAGAGTGCTTCAGCAGTGTTTGGACAGCATTGGATTCCATACTTCAGATGTACTACCAGCAATAAATTATCAGGTCACTGTTATCTGGAGAACAGCATCTGCTATCCGAATTAGTGCTGCTGACCAGAATATTCACAGACACAATCCTGATAATGCCTCTGAAAATGTTTATTGATTCTAGTTTAATATACCGCATTTCAGGCAAACCATGCAAGGCCGTGCACATAGAATCATTAGTAAAAGGAAAGTAATGCCAATCTGCTTCTGCATTGTGCAATTAGGGGTCCTTTTACCAAGCTGCAGTAAAAGGGAGCCTGCGCTAGTGACAGCGCGTGTTTTTGATGCGCGTTGATGCCCCCTTTTACCGCTGCAGGTAAAAGGCTGTCTTTTTTTCACAAAAAGAAATGGCCATGCTGTATGTGAACTACTTGCCGTGCGGTCATTTTTTTTGGGGGGGGGGAGCACTTACCGCCACCCATTGAGATGATGGTAAGGGTTTCCAAGCTAACCCGGCAGCATGCAGCACTGCCTGATTACTGCCAGGTAAGCACCAGTGCTACAAAAATAGAAAATATTTTTGTAGTGCCAGAAATGGCACGTGCTGGGGGTGGACCCCTTAGTGCAGTCGGATAGCGGCAGTATTCAATCTGCTATCCAGATAACTTAAAGCAGAAAGCTGCCCTAATTTATGCACCTAATTTATATGCATAGTAGACTGAATATTGCTACTATATGGATAAGTTCCAGTGCTGACTGCCTTATCCAGATATTCAGTGCTGACCACTATTCAGATAGTGATGCTCAATATTTGAATACTACTACTACTACTACTTATCATTTCTAAAGAGCCCGTTTCTGACAGAAATGAAATGGGCACTAGCAACGTTCCACGCCCCCCTCCCTCCCTCCCTCCCTCTCTCTCTCTCCTCCTAGTTCCAGCCCCCCTCCCCTCCAGGACCGCCCCCCTCCCCTTCGAGTTCCAGGACTACCCCCCTTCCCCTTCGAGTTCCAGGACTGCCCGCCCGCCCTTCGAGTTCCAGGACCACCCCCTCCCTCCCTCTCTCTCCTCCCCTCCGAGTTCCATGCCCCCCTCTCCTCCGAGTTCCAGATCCCCGTGCCTCCCTCCCTCCCGCTCTCTCCCCTCCGAGTGCAAGCACAACCTGTCCTCCAGCAGTCCTTCGCCTTCCTAAGTGCCGTCTGTAATTTAAAACTTGTTACCTCGTGGTCCGACAGCAGCAGTGAAGTCGAGCAGGCACGGTGCTTCAGACTGTCTTCCCTTCTGTCTCAGATCTGCCTCTGGTCCTGCCCTCGTTTCCGGAAGGGCAGGACCAGAGGCAGAGCTGACACAGAAGGGAAGGCAGTCTGAAGCGCCGCTCACCTTTATTGCTGACGCTGGACCCCAAGGTAAGAATTTTTAAATTACAGCCGGCACGCAGGAAGGCGAGGGGCAGGCGGAGAACAGGTCATGCTTGCACTCAGAGGGGAGAGGGAGGGAGGCGCGGGGGTGTGGAACTCGGAGGAGAAGGGGGTGCATGGAACTCGGAGGGGAGGGAGGGAGGTCGGGTGGGCGTCCTGCAACTCGAAGGGGAGGGGGCGTCTTGCAACTTGAAGGGGAGAGGGTGTTCTGCAACTCGAAGGGGAGGGGGCCTGTAACTCAGAGGGGAGGAGAGGGAGGGAGGTAGGGGGGCATGGAACTCAGAGGGGAGGGGGGCTGGAAATCGGAGGACAGGGGGAGGAAAGGGAGGCCTGGAACTATGAGGGAGGACGGGGGGGGGAGGGAGGGGGCGATTCTCTACTCACCTCTAAAGTTCTGTGGCTGGCTGGTGATGGCTTCCTTTCCCTTTCACTGATCCACCCTCTGACGTCATCGCCAGGGCGGACCAATGGGAAGTGTATTACGAATCCAGGCATCCAGACGTAGAACGTTGGAGGTGCAAATTATTATATAGGATTTTTTGACCACCACAGCCAGCATTTAAAAGCAATTCTGAACATGGCAGCTGAATATTGAACAGTATATTGCTGTCAGAGTACCTTTACAAAAGCCTTCCAATGGACCCTTGATAGTTTGTGGATGGCAGTATCTTCATTTTAAAGGCTTGTTTTAACAGCCATTCATGCTAGAATGCAGTTTAGAGAGACTGATTATGCTGGCCTTGTTCAGAGAATTGAGGTTTTAGAGTTGGGATCAAATTGACTGTCTTCTACCTAGATGACTCTTCTTCAGAATAAAAATGTCATCACTCTTAGGGTGGACAACTTTGAGAACGTACCAAATTTTCCTCAGATTTCTTTTAAGTTGCCTGGTTATGTATTAAAACCACTAACTCTAGAAAATCCTGAACATTGCAGAAAGGCATGCCTCCCAAATAGCATGAATTGTTTTGTTCCTTTAGAGAAGGGAAATGGTGAAACAGGTTTTGAACATCTTAGGCTGGATGAGTCAAGAGACAGTCTGGATCTCTGCCTTCACTGAGAATTTGGTGGTGGCAATGCATTGACATAGGAGATGATTGTGCAGGTTACCATAGTTTCTCCCCAGGACTGTGGTGGGATTCTACACCTGTTTTTTTCATGAGATATAAAATTCAGAATTTTCAGGACTTGAATAAATCAAATGAAGACTGTAGGAAGAAATTGGTATTGGCCCATTGGAGTGTCATTTGTTTTCTGTTACCTTTGTAAATGTTTACTTAAGTTTACATGATAAATGTGTTTTGAGCAGTCTCATGCAATTTTTTCTTGGACTCTAGGAACTGATGAAGTTTGTAGTTCCAGTTGCTGTTATGGGGATAGATGGTTGATGTGAGATATCTTCAGTATGCAAATTATAAATGTCTTTTCTCTTCTTGGGTTGGTTTCTTTTTTTCTTCAGTTTTTTCTTCAGTTCCTTCATAAAGGGTTCTTTTACAACCTCAGTAAGCTCACCGTGGGCTTACCAAATGCTAAATCAAGACTACCGCCGGCCCAATTTGGCTGCCGGCGGTAGATCCAATCCAAGTATGCCATTTCTGGGGGAACCCCCCCCCCCCCCCCAGAAATGGCTTGTTCGGCGGTAACCTTGCAGTAATTGGAGTGGCGATTACTCAATAGGTGGTGGCAAGGGTTCCCTGCCGCATGGCCATGTTTGTCTGGGGGCTTTTACCCGCTGCGGTAAAATGGGCCCTTGCATGCGGGAAAAATGGCCAGACATAAGAAAAGTCCTTTCTGTTTGAATCCAGTGGATTTCCAGCTCCCCTAATCCTCCGCTCGTACCCCCCCCCCAAAAAAAGCCGTGGTGGCCCAGTGGGCCGTAAACACGTGCCCCCCCCCCACCTGGTGGTCTAGTGGCCCCCTTCCCCACCCCACCTGTACCTTAGTGGTAGAGGAGGGAGTAGTATACTTCGTCTTCTTCCAGCGCCACCTTGAAAATGGTATGCGGGGCTTCACCACTATATAAGGGAGAATGCCCTTAGAGGTGGCATTTATGCAGTTAAGTGCCGATATTCAGCTCTTAACTGCCTAAATTAACCAGACAAATTGGACTGCTTAAAACACAGTACTATGTTTATGCAGTTCACCTTAGCATATTAACTGCTGAATACCACACTCAATGGATAAGAAATAGCTAGCTGCATAAACCCAGATATTCAATGCTGGTTCTCAGACTTGACACAGCACTGAGGTGCAGATGATCAAAAGCCCTGCATTGTTCCAAAAAGTGCTCTAAAAATAGCGCTGCTACAGCTTGTGGCTTTACTGTCCTCATTTGGGTTCCAGGGCTCTGTCCTCTCCTGGTTCTCCTCTTATCTCTCCTCACCGTACCTTCAGAGTACATTCTCATGGTTCTTCCTCCACCCCCATCCCGCTCTCTGTTGGAGTTCCTCAGGGATCCATCCTTGGACCCCTTCTTGTTTCAATCTACACCTCTTCCCTGGGCTCCCTGATCTCATCTCATGGTTTCCAATACCATCTTTATGCTGACGACACCCAGCTTTATCTCTCCACACCAGACATCATTGCGGAAACCCAGGCCAAAGTATCGGCCTGCTTATCCGACATTGCTGCATGGATATCCAACTGCCACCTGAAACTGATCATGGCCAAGACCGAGCTTATTGTCTTCCCACCCAAACCCACTTCTCCTCTCCCTCCACTCTCTATCTCAGTTGATAACACCCTCATCGTCCCCGTCTCATCTGCCTGCAACCTCGGAGTCATCTTCGACTCCTCTCTCTCCTTCTCTGCGCATATCCAGCAGATAACCAAGACCTGTTGCTTCTTCCTCTACAACATTAGCAAAATTCGGCCTTTCCTCTCTGAGCACACCACCCGAACTCTCATCCACTCTCTCATTACTTCTCGCCTTGACTACTGCAACCTACTCCTTACTGGCCTCCCACTTAGCCATCTATCTCCCCTTCAGTTCGTTCAGAACTCTGCTGCACGTCTTATCTTCCACGTGGACCGATATACTCATATCACCCCTCTACTCAAGTCACTTCACTGGCTTCCGATCAGGTATCGCATACAGTTCAAGCTTCTCCTACTAACCTTCAAATGCACTCGATATGCAGCCCTTCCCTACCTCTCTACCCTCATCTCCCCTTACGTTCCTACCCGCAACCTCCACTCTCAAGAGCAATGCCTCCTTTCAGTACCCTTCTCCTCCACCGCCAACTCCAGGCTTCACCATTTCTGCCTCGCCTCACCCCATGCTTGGAATAAACTCCCTGAGCCCATTCGCCAGGCCCCCTCCCTGCCCATCTTCAAATCCTTGCTCAAAGCCCACCTCTTCAATGTTGCCTTCGGCTCCTAACCACCATACCTCTACTCAGGAAATCTAGACTGCCCCAACTTGACATTTCGTCCTTTAGATTGTAAGCTCCTTGAACAGGGACTGTCCTTCTTTGTTAAACTGTACAGCGCTGTGTAACCCTAGTAGCACTCTAGAAGTAGTAGTAGTAGTAGTAGTACTGCCCCTATGGTCAGACATAATAGCATTATCTTTGATCATAGGGCAAAACTGCGGGAGGATTGTGCCCGAGAATGTGCTCAAGTGTCACAGTTGTGGCCATGTCGCATGCCTACACTCACCTCTCCTCCCGGTTACCAGGCACTATGGCTGCTGTGGACTGCTTTCTCCCTGTTTCCCAAACGTGTTCCAGAGATCATTCCAGTCCTATTCTAATGTTCCAGCATTCCAGCCTTGCTTTGGTGTTCCTGTAGCCAAGCCTCGCTTTGGTGTTCTTGTAGCCAAGCCTCGCCCTGGTGTTCCTGCTGCCAAACCTTGCTTTGGTGTTCTTGTGGCCAAGCCTTGCTCTGGTGTTCCTGCTGCCAAGCCTCATTCGTACTCGTGACATCATCTGTAAATGCCTTTATAAAGCGCCTAGAAACCTTCCTGCTTTGCCTTTGCAACAGAAGTCTTTAGACGAGTTCTTGTCTGCGTGTGCTAGTTGCACTTCTTACCTGCTTTCAGCTTCTGTTCCAGTCCTGTTTGCTCCAGTCCTGCCTGCCATCAGCTTCTGTTCCAGTCCTGCCTGCTTTCAGCTTCTGTTCCAGTCCTGCCTGCTTTCAGCTTCTGTTCCAGTCCTGTTTGCTCCAGTCCTGCCTGCCTTCAGCTTCTGTTCCAGTCCTGCCTGCTTTCAACTTCTGTTCCAGTCCTGTTTGCTCCAGTCCTGCCTGCCTTCAGCTTCTGTTCCAGTACTGAGTGTTCCTATCCTGCCTGCCTTCAGCTTCAGCTCCAGTCCAGCTTGTTCCGGTCTGGCTTATTCCAGTCCTGCCTGTTTTCAGCTTCATCTCCAGTCCAGCTCGTTCCGGTACGGCTTGTTCCAGTCTTGCCTGTCTTCCGCTCAGCTTCAATTCCGATCCTGCTTTTCAGTCTCGATCCCTGTTTGGGTGTTTCGCCTGCTGCTGCCGGTCACCAGCAGTGGCCCAAGGGCTTACTACTTCTGACTCTGTGACACTCAAGCACAATCCTCCCACACTTGTTTGACAGGTCTGGGCTGTCAAAAGCCGTGGGATCCCCCTGCAGCTTCAAGGCTCTGGTGGCCTAGTGCCCCCCAAACCCGGGCCTCACGTTAAGCCAGCGATACGAGGGTGCGGACCTTCAGTCCCTCGACCCCCCGACACCATCTTTATATAGTGGTGAAGCCCCACTCAGTGCACCCCAGGATGCACTGGGCAGGGCTGTGTGCCACCATTTTCTCTCTTCCACCACTACTAAGGTACGGGGGCGGGGAAGGGGGCCGCTAGACCATCAGGTTGGGGGGGCTAGCGTTTACGGGCCTCTGGGCCACCAGGGCTTTTTTGGGGGTGCGAGAAGGGTTGGGGGCTGATCCCCCAGGGCCTTGCAGTTACAGGGGGTTCTGGGGGTCCCACGGACCTCCAGGTCCTGTGTTTGACAGCCCGACATGTCAATCAAGAACGGGAGGATTGTGCCTGAGCACATGCTCAGGCACAATCCTCCCACACTTTTACCCGATAAATTTGCATGCTATTATCTCTAATCATAGTAAAGCCCCACATAGTTCCAGTGCTATTTTTAGTGCGCTGTTTGGAACAGCGCGGGGCTTTTGATCATCTGCACCTCAGTGCTGTGTCATGTCTTTTTGAGAATTGGTGCAAAGTTGGCATACTAGAACAGCCCTCCAAGTTTGCATCTAACTTGGGTTTATCAAAAATCTCCCCCCACCCCCAAGTATTTAGCTGGTGAAGAACTGTATTGTAGATGCTTATTAAAAAAAAAAAAAGATTGCAAAAGGACAAGCTGAGCCAGTCCTGAAATTATTCCCATTGCATCATTAGGCTTGTAGTTGGAGTTTCCTAGAGATGAATATTGCATTAATACCCAAACATTTCATTAAGAATAACTTTATAGATCGGGATGTAAGTTAAATCCTGACATTTCTTCTGCTTCCACTTGTCACGTCACCACGTCTGTGAATTTATTGTACATCCCAGCCTCTGTATCATTATGTTTGGAACTTTCAAATAAATTAGAGGTGAATATTGAGCTGGCACGGGGAACTAGCTTAAGTTAAACACTGGTGTTGGCATTTAAACATGATCCGTATGCTCCGCATCACTATCTGTATAGGTAGTGGCATTGAATATATGAATAATGCAGTCAGTATGCCACAAATATCCATTTAGTTTAGGCTTTTTATTTAGTAGGTCTAAATTAAACATATACAATTTATAAAGGTGGTCTTTTACTAAAGATTAGCACATGTTATCTGCCCCAGGGCCCATAGGAATAAAATGGGTCCAGTAGCAAATAACGTGTGCTAATCTTTAGTAAATAAACCCCAAATCATTTTCACATGCATGCAACCTTTTATAAATTACTTACTGTTGTAAAAGTATGCAATATAATAGCATATACTTTGCCAGTAGGTGTGTACACTAATCTGCACACATATTAGAAAATGATAGGTTGGGACTTACACCTAAAGTAGGCTTAATTTTGCCACTTAAGCTAGTATTTTATAAAGACAAATAGGCACCTATTTACCGTCTTAACTCATGCCATTTTATAAAATTACCTGATACGTGGCTAGTAGTTATAAAGGTGCATTACAACCCCAAAGCACATTATTAGCCCCTTAACACATATAAAATTGTAATATAACACGTTATTGCTATAATGCATGTTAAAATAAGTTACCATGGTAAACACAGTAATGAGATTCAATCGTGCAAATGCATTCAGAACACCTCATTACTATGTAAATTGATTGCAAGCTGTGTCATTCATTTACCGTGGGAGTTACTAACCTGTAGTAAGTACTGAGCCACCTCCATTGCCCTAGGTACTAAAACTTACCCCTCTGTTTATTAAGCCACGGTAGTGGCTGCCACACGGCAATGCTGACACAGCCCATTCAAAGTCTGGTATGATACTTGAACTCTCAAGGATTGTGGTAATCTATCCAAGCACTAAAGATGGAGTTACAGATTGAATCATAACATATGTGACGAAATGAGGGTATTGTTAATAGATTTTGTTGAGATGAGCATAATGCATGTGAAGCAGAGTATGGAATAAGGTATCTAGATAGTGAAAGAGGAACTCCAGAACGAATAATTTTGCAGACAAGAGTTAGTATCTTGTATGTAATCCTATGGGAAACTGGGAGCCAGTGTTCTTTTTGTAGTAATGGAGTAAAGTACACAAGAGTGGAAGAAAACCAAGTCCAAAAGACCAGTACTGAAACCACAGTGGTAAGAGCACCAAAAATGCAGTTTATTTGAACCCAAGTTTTCTTCCACTCTTGTGTACTTTGCTTCTTTTGGCTTGTTTGTGGAAGATTTGGACCCCTTTTTCTTTGTGTAGTAATGGAGTGACATTATCTTGCTTTTTGGCCCCTGAAATTAGTTTTATTGCTGTATTTTGAATGATCTGAAAACAGCAGAGATCAGTCAAAGGAATTACTGTAATCCAGATTGCTTATTACTTATTTCTGGAGTGCTCTCATAATTGTTCAGACATTCTCCCTAAGGAGAGAAATAGTTTCTATCATATGTTCTTTGAAATCAGTTCTTCAAAATCTAAGTGGACGTAAATATGTCTACTATAATAAATCTCACTTATATTTCACTTCATTTTCTCTCTTTAATCACTCAGTATTTTTCTTGTGGCCATGAAAGATAGTACCTGTTGCCATTTGTACTCTTTTGCCAGGCAATTGAGGTGTTGCTAAGTGCCCCAGCTAAGATTACGAACTGTCTTGTGCTGTTTGTGCAGTTTTAGGGCAGAAATCCAAAGTCTGTCATCTTAGAGCTTCCTAATTTATGTTTTACACCTACAGTAGATTAATGGGTTGAAAGGATCTGGCATTTGCACAAACTTTGTACAGCCTGAGGGAAATTGATGCTTCTGAAGGCAATAGTATTAAATTAAGAGGCTTTCCATATATTGTTGGAGCATCATACAAAAAGATGGCCCACTTTGTTTACTAGTAGCATAAAAGTCCTGTTATCTAATGTGTTTGGTAGTAGCTTCATTGGTTCATTGAATGTGACAGTTTCTGAGAGCTTTTCACTCTACTACTTTTTGTGAAAGAAAACCTTATGTCTATATTTTTATATTAAAAAATATTATTGAACTCAGTGATTGCATTTCTAATGCACCCCCTCACCTGACGCAATAATTTCAGTTTGGGTTTGATAGAAAACCATTTGCTTTTTAATCAGCATTAGGCCACAGATTGTTCCTTCTTTTAGTGCTCTTCCTTACTTACTTTTCATAAAGTTTATTAGTATTTTATTTTTAACTTTTTAAATAATAAATAGAAATAAAACAAAACATAGAAAAGAAAATAAGATGATACCTTTTTTTATTGGACTAACAACACATTTATTAGCTTTCAATCAGATTTCTTTAGATCAGAAATGTATTGTTAGTCCAATAAAAAAGGTATCATCTTGTTTTCTCTATTTTGTTTTCTTTCTATTTATTACATTTAAAAGTGTACTAACAGAGCTACCACATCACTTTACTCAAACTTTTAGATAAAAATCCCCTTTCTTCACCCGGTGCTCAGTTTGGTGTCACAAGGCCTTGAAGAAATGTGTGCAGACCAGCAGAAGCCCCCTCTCCTGTGCAAGCTCAAAAAAAAAAAAAAGCCATGCAGTTAGAGGGTAGTTGGCTGAGTGTAGGAAATTTGAGCTTTTACTGTACAATACTTTAGATGCAAATGTTGTGGGCTATGTCTTTGTGGCAGATCACAGAAATATAACCTGTGTAGTAACAGAGGAGCATTCTGAGTCCATGTCCCAGAGTTGAATCCTGTCAATAATGCAGAATCATGCAGGATGGACTTGCCTGCCACTCTTGTGGCAGGGAATGTCTCCCTCTGTGTTTTGAAGGAAAGTATAAGAGGACTTGGTATCCAGGAGTCAGAAATCTTCCTTCCCCTAAGGGGAAAAGAATAGACGCTGTAGGAGTAGTGAAGAAGCTGGGGTACAGCCTGGGGGCTGAACAGAGATTTTCCTCAGTGACTTAGTGAGAGCAGGGGTTCATCACACTCCAATCTTGAGAGATCCAATGTTGTGATACAGAGACCTGTTCCCAGTGCATCCTGTGTACTCATCCTGAAAATTTGATTTGTTAACTTTTTCCTAAACTGTTTTATATTTGCCCTGTCTCCGCTTGGGAAGAGAATAAATACTCACCTAGCTTTTATATTCCCATCCTGTGGATTTCTAGTTAAAATCTCACTGCTAGAGGCAGTGAGATTTTAACTAGAAATCTTGAGGGATGCTGACACTGAACTACTTGCTTAGAATGTACGGAGAGGAAATTTGGGATAATGTGCTAGATTCTATATATGGAGTCTGAAAATTCCACATGAAAAAAAATACACCTAGGCATGTTCTCTAAAGTGCTCCTAAAGTTTATAGACTAGGCTTAAATTTCCATGCGGTATATAGAATACGCTGAGCACCTCTCCACGAGACCAAATTTAGTTGCGACCATTTACACCATGTTTTACTTGGTGTAAATCCCGACACCTAAATTAGGTGCAGAACGGGTGTATTCTATAACAACGTACATAGATTTTTGAAATGCCCTGCCCATGGTCACACCCCTTTTCAACTATTCGACTTAGAATTTACACGCACCACGTTACAGAATATGCTTATCGAGTTGTGCACATAAATCTTAATGCCAATTAGTGCTGATAATTGACAGCGCTGATTAGCTGACCAATTAAGTTATGCACACTGCTATAGAATACACTTTGATCTCAGTTCGGAAATTAAGGTACGATATAGAATCCAGCAGAATGTCTGCAAGTATTTCACAGATACCAGAAGGAAGAGAGAGATGACCCCAGCTGGGAACTGAAGAAGAAGGGAGAAGAAAGATGATACAGCGTAAGGTTGAAGGACTCTGAGCAAATTAACTTGTCTTTCAAAATTTAATAGGGTTCAGTTCCTAAATTTTATTTATTTATTTATTTATTTGTTACATTTGTATCCCACATTTTCCCACCTATTTGCTGGCACAATGTGGCTTAAATAGTACTGTAAACGCGTTCGCCAAATCCGGTAGAGAAACAAATACATGGTGATGTTGTGGTCGATTAAGGTTCAGGCACAATGGGGATCAAAGAGAGGAGAGGTTATATAGCGTCCATTACGAGCTTTGGTTTTGCTGTGTTGCAGAGTGTAGGCATTTATGCTCTGGAATTTGTTGGTGGAGGGTATAGTTACAACGACAGAACACAGAGGGGTTCAAAAGAGCTTTGACAAGTTCCTGGAGGTAAAATCCATATTAAATTATTAGCCAGGTAGACACGGAAGAGCAATTGCACATCCCTGGAAATGAGCTGGAAATTATACTCAAAATTTCACTAAACTAAATATAGGAGCATAAAAAGTGAGTGGCAACAAGGATAGATTTAGGACGGGGAAAATGTTTTGACCTTAGTACTGCTTTTCAGCACTAAGGGGGTCTTTTACTAAGGTGTGCTAGCATTTGTAGCTCACATTAAAAAAATCAGAGCTAAATGCTAAGATGCCCATTATTACAGTTGAACCTTTGTTGCCTCCCTTGTCATAGATGGAATTTATGCCTTATTCAGTTCCAATGAAGACTTTCGGCTTTGCCTTCCCCACTCACCAGGACCTCTTTATGTTGTACACTGGAGAGGTTTTTGGAGTTCATTTCTGTGGTTTTCAGTACCACTGCCTATTTACAAACATTTATGTTGGGCCTCCCTGGCCTTCCCTTGAACCAAACCTAGGGAGTGACTGCTACATTTGTATGACATAAGAACTTAAGAAAAGCCATACTGAGTCAGACCGAAATCCATTGACTATGGAATCTTGTCTCCAACAGTGGCCAGTCCGGGTCACAAGTATCCAGTGGATCCCAAAAACTAGATCTGTTTCTCATAGCTCATTTCTAGGGATGTGCAATTGCTCTCCCATATCTACCTGGCTAATAATTTATTATGGATTTTACCTCCAGGAACTTGTCAAAGCTCTTTTGAACCCCTCTGTGTTAGTTGTTGTAACTATACCCTCCAGCAACAAATTCCAGAGCATAATAAATAATAATGATAGAAAACCTTTCTCTGATTTGTTTTCAATCTGCTCGTCATTAGTTTCACAGAGCAGTCTGTTGTTTTTGTGTTGTTTGAAAGGTTAAACAACTGTTCCCTATTTAAATGTTCCACCTCATTCAATTTTTATAAACTTCCTCAGAAAGGAAGGTGTTTAGAATTGCCAGATTTAAGATATCCTATAAGTAGCATTAAGCATATATCCAAGTCATATTTAATATTTCAAATACAATAGCTAAGTATATAGAAAAGATTTTACTTTGCTTTGGCATTTTCTTAATTTTGCTTTAACATAGACATAGAAATAGACGCCAAGCAGGAATGAGGGACATTATGCTTTTGTATGCCTATTAATTCTACCATTACACCCTACTTATTTTCATCTACTTTTCCAAATTAGCACACAAGTTATGTACGTCAGTTATACGCATAAAAAGCAATGGTACTTGTGGAGGTGAAGTGATGTGACCTGCATTAAAAAGACAACGGAGTCTATCTAAGAAGAGCTGGAATATGTGAAAGTGTCAGTTTATGATGAAACTATTTCAACATAAATGTAATTCTCTCAGGACTTGTTAATGGTTTAGTTGCATTACAGTAAAAGGAAAGACACCAGGGTAGTGTGCTTTAATAGCTTGCTGGCTTGAACCCTAATACATAATGTTCTTTTAATAGTTTATGGGTGACTGCAGTAAATTGGTAGCAAATGTTTTCCATCTTTTGGCTCTTCATATCAGATCTGTTAGTGGAGAACATTTTGTTCTGAGAATATTGTAAATGCCATTGATCTGCACTGGAGGTATTTTAAACAAGTTTCTTTCATATGTATATATTTTTTAATTTTTTTCTTTGGATTATGAGAACTGACCTCAGAATTTTAAGCTCAGCAACATTTCAGATCTCATGCTTGATTAAAATAATAATAAAACAAGTTGTACTTTACCCATTTTATGGAAAGTTGTAGACAACATGGTAGAAACTGTATGTGTGTTGTATCTCTTCTTCTCCCCCCCCCCCCCCCCCCCCCAGCTTGTTGGCTAAACAATTTGATTTTTTTAAAATCCATCTTTCCAAATAATGCTCAGAGTGGTTTGCAGCATTATTAAGGGTTTCAGGTAGAATAAATAAGTTGGAGATTTCATTTAAATGCATGAGTGAGGTTTCTTCATCCAGTGCTTTTGTGCTGAGTAACCATGCAACATACTAAGCAGCCAACAGACAGAATTATACTGAACTTAATGCTAGAATGTGAGCCAATAAAAAAAACCAAAGTAGAATCTGGAAAATATTTATTACCACGTGATTATGAATTAATTTAGTTTGCACTACTTTGTATAAATTATCTGTTTGCCCTTCCTTAAATATTCAAAGTTGGGTGATTTCTGTTATTGGTTAACACATCTTATGCCAAGTTTATCTCATGTTAACATAAGTGATTCTTAGGTGATTATACATTATAAATGTAGATGCTTATTGTCCAGCTATTTAGGTGTTCACTGAGGAGCTCATTTTCAAAAGAGAAAGACGTCCAAAAAGCGGCATAATGCTTGGCTGCTCTGCACTGGCTTCCCCTCCTTAGGAAGGAAATCGTGTGCAAATGAGCTAACAGTGAGCAGCTCATTTGCATGCGATTTCCTTCATGCATGCCCGTTCCTTTCCGAATCGCTAAGGGAAGGGCTTTTTCCGTTCAGTTAGTGCATCAGTTAGTCCACTGCAGTGCCCCCTAGGGTGCCCGGTTGGTGTCCTGGCATGTCAGGGGGGCCAGTGCATTACGAATGCTGGCTCCTCCCACAACCAAATGAGTTGGACTTGGTGGTTTTTGAGATGGGCGTCCTTGGTTTCCATTATCGCCGAAAACTGGGGACGACCATCTCAACATTTATGTCGACCATTTCTAAGGTTGACCTAAATGTTGAGATTTGGGCATCCCCGACCTTATTATCAAAACGAAAGATGGATGCCCATCTTGTTTCGATAATACATGTTTCCCTGCCCCTTCGCGAGGACGTCCTGCGAGGATGCCCTCAGGAAAACCTGGGCGCCCTGTTCGATTATGCCCCTCTTGGTCTCCAGTCTGTCAATTTATGATCCCTTAAATGGATTACATTTCCAATGTGGCCCCGTGTTTTCTCTTAACTTCTTTGAAGGTCATAAGAACATAAGAATAGCTATACTGGGTCAGACCAATATTCCATCTAGCTCAAAACTTTTTTCTCCCTCGTCATGTTGCTCTGTTAGCAAGCCAGAGGTTGGAAAAGAGGCAGGTTAGGGTATGTTTTTTTTCTTTTTTAAACTTTATTTATTCAACATCAGGGTTAGTGCAAACATACAGCCAGTTTGACAGAGAAGATACATTGTAACAGAAACACGTCTTTTAAACATCTGTAGGACGAAAAAACAATTAATTACCCAAGTCTAGAATATTCTATCAGCATATACCAATTATGTCCTAGCTAATATACTCTTGTCCAAACAGGGGATCCATATCTCCCATACCCAAGACTGGTTCTTTAGAACCCTGTTAGACCCCCTCCCACAACATTCACTCCAATAGACATACTCACAGTCAAAGCATTCACCCTGGCAAATCTACCATTTTTGGAGCATCTAGGAAACAGAGAGCACTGAATAATGCCACATGGAATGAAGTAGATAAAGATTTTCACACACTCCCTTATAAATTTAATAAACTTTCTATTTGGTATCAGGATGGTTTGCTCACAAAGGGGACAGACATTTAGACAGTTTAGCTTGGTATGGAGCAAATCTGACCCTAGTTTGGAAAGAAGGAGACAGATTATTTTCCAGTGCAGACTTTCAAGAGACATTATTTAAAAAAAAAAAATACAGCAAATCTATATCATTAGAGAGCATGGATATCAAATGAAATTATGGGACAATAATGTTTGTTTACACTATAGGGTAAAAGATGCAGAGGTACTTGGATACATACATTTTTGGTTTTAAGCTGTAGATACTATTGAATGTGTCACCGAAAGGAAATTGCCAAGCACCTACACAGCCTATTGCTCCTGGATGGGGTGGGGTGATGGGACTGAAGTAGTCCCTAGGCAATTCTTGGCGATTAAAACAAATTGTCTTACATATGCTGCTGGGTATACAGAAAGTGATTTTGCAATTGTGGAAACAAGAAGAGCCCCTGAGTTACCAACTGTGGTTTCAATGCATGAGCACTCTTGCTAAGTTTGAAATTCAAACTTACTATACTAACAAAAAGCTGAAGGCTTAAAAATATGTATATCTTTGGGAACGGTTTTTGCAGCACTGTGGACAAGATAGAATAAACAAGAGCGCTGGAAGCATACTGGTTCAGTGTCAGTAATCATAGATTCAGGGCCCACCCTTTCTTTTTCAGTGTTCTGGAAGGAGTTCTAATATATAACTCTTGGCAAATGACTGTCAATGTAATGACTAAACTGCGGTGGTTGGGACAGGGTAATAAATTAGAGGGCAAAATTCCATGATTATTATGAATGAAGGCTCCTGGTGCTAGATCCTAGCCCTGGTTCCAATTAAGTTAAAAGTATAAAGGAACAGGAGAAAACTGATGAATCAAATAACAGTAATAAAGATAACAGAATATTAAAGCAATTGGTCATATTGTACTTGTGCACTATATACGTAAATAATACGAGAGAAGCATTTCACAGTCACTGTAAATACTCTTTCACTGAGAGCAAGCAAGGTATCAAATCCTCACATCTGGGTGATGTCATCCAACAGATCCCATACAGAAAAAGAGCTTCTCAGAATATTTCTTGAAGCTTTGTTAGGTTCTGTAGTACATTTGCTACACTTCTGTGTTGCATGGGATCTCCTCAGTTTCCTGTTTTCAGCAGAGCTTACCTTACTTGTTTTCCAATGTGGCACAAAACTTTAAATTCCTTCTTTAAAATTATTTCTTCTATTGCATTCATCTGCATGAGCCTCCTGCTACCTTTAGTTTTCCTTAAGTAGAATTTGTATCCGTTTTCTAGGTTTTATTCCTTTTTTCTACATTTGTCTTATATGTTAATGTTTGGCAACCCGGCTGGACTTTCCTTAAGAAAATCAAGTCGTTTGCTTTTACTTATTCCTCTTCCACTTCCCTCCTTTTCTAAGCTACCCTAGAAAAAAAGCCCTTTCAAAAATATGGGTGGTATGAAAAAACCTACCTCCCAGGATTGGCACCTGGCCGGTTAAATGCCCTTGTAGGTAAGGTCAATAAGGTACTCTCTCTGATTAAGGAGCACTGTGAAATATTCAGTCCCCTTTCCCAGGCTTCCTCTTCTGGGAAGGTATGAGTGGGTTTTTGAGAAGGCCTTGCTACCAAAAAAGATGGTATCTTCCACCACATCATTCTATTTAGACTCAGCAGGGACCTCACTCTCATCCCAGAAAGAAGGCTCAGAATTGACAACCTGCTTCTCAGCCAGAACCTGGGATGGGGTTTGACTGACTGGACATATCCAGAATTCTAGTTTATGTCCCTGTGACAGAGGCTGAGGTTTTATGTAAACCACAGCCATGTCTAATACAGTTGGGGCCGGCCAAATGCCATAGATCGCCAGGTTTGAGATGGCCGACTTTGTTTTTCAGCAATAATAGAATCTGGAAACGGCCATCTCAAACCTGGCCAAATCCAAGGCATTTGGCCGTGGGAGGGGCCAGCATTCATAGTGCACTGGTACTTCTGGATATTTAGATCTTGCTGATCAGTTAGGTTATGACTTACTTGTTCTGGAGTTCTGTATTTTGTGATATTGTTTTGAGAAATGTTCAATAAAGACCATACAAATTAGAAAAGTCCCTGCCGTGCATTTTCCCTTGATGGCCGTCCCTGACATGCACTTCCCTTAATGGCCGTCGTTCTCTTGATGGCCGTCTTTCTCCCAGAACCGGAAAATCAAAACTGTTTTTGCTCACAGCTTTTTTAGTAGTAACAGTGAGATTTGAACCAGCCACCTCTGCTTTACAAGACTAGTGATGTAAACACTTGGCCACAGCTCCACTTACTTGGGTGTTCTTCCCTTTTGATTATGCCCCTCCAGGTCTCTCTCAGCCACTCACAGACAGCTAAACGCGCTGTGATTGGCTGAGAGAGACCTGAAGGGGTATAATCAAAAGGGAGGGACATGCAACTAAGTGGAGCTGTGGCCAATTGGTTACATCACTGGTCTTGTAATGCAGAGGTGGCTGGTTCAAATCCCACTGTTACTACTAAAAAAACCTATGAGCAAAAACAGTTTTGATTTCCCCATTCAGGGAGAAAGACAGCCATTAAGGGAAGTGCACGTCAGGGACTGCCATCAAGGGAAAATGTACGGCAGAGACATTTTTAATTTGTATGAAGTATTTATTGAACATTTCTCAAAACAGTATCACAAAATACAGCACTCCAGAACAAGTAAGTCATAACATAACTGATCAGCAAGATCCTTTTTTGTTTTTTTACGAGCTGGCCGACTGGCTTCCCCTCCTAGGCAAGGAAATTTGTGTGCAAATGAGCAGCTCATTTGCATGCGATTTCCTACATGCATGCCCTTCCCTTACCGATTCGCTAAGGGATCAGTAAGGGAAGGACTGTTCCGTGCAGTTTAGTGCACCTGGCTTTAAATCTGCTCCAGGGACCTGCATACTGCTGTCATGGAGCTGGCTGGCATAGAGGCTGGCAAAAAAATGTTTTAAAGTTGTTTTTTTTTGGGTGGGAGGGGGTTGGTGACCACTGGAGGAGTATGGGGAGGTCATCCCGGATTCCTTCCGGTGGTCATCTGGTCAGTTTGGGCACCTTTTTGAGACTTGGTCGTGAAAATAAATAGACCAAGTAAAACCGGCCAAATGCTGGTCATCGCCAGTTTTCTTTTTTCCATTATCAACTGAAGCCGGCCATCTTGTAAGCACGCCCACGTCCCGCCTTCGCTACCCTGCTGACACGGCCCCTTGACGTTTGGCCACCTCCGCGACGGAATGCTGGCGAGTGTGTCCAAAAATCGGCTTTCGATTATACTGATTTGGCCGGTTTTAGGAGATGGCTGGCCATCTCCCGATTTGTATCGGAAGATCGCCGGCGATCTCTTTCGAAAATAAGCCTGCAAGTTATCTATGTAAAAAAACAAGTGCCCCCCCAACTGAAAAAAGCTTGTTGCCTCCAAAAGTAAATGTGCTCTGCTTGTTTTCAATACCTTTTCCATGTTGCCCCTTATTTTGTTCAAGAGAGAGTGAGTGAGAACTTGACATCCTGCTTGCCCTCATTGAAAACCAAATTACTTACCTGAAGAAGGTGTCCTTTGGTCACAGAATGAAAATTCTCACTCTGTCATGAGGAACTGAAGAAGTGTGATGGTACAATACAGAAACTGTTGCACATGCAGGGCCGGTCTTAGGCCGAGGCGACCGAGGCGGCCACATAGGGCCTCGCGCTTAAGGGGCCCCGTGCGGCCGCCTCGACTCCGCCTCCTCCATCCTGCTCCAGCCTCCGGGTGCTGCCTTCAATAGTTCTGCGGTGCTCCAAGTCCCACCACTGGCCGCCGCCGCCAGACCCAGCTGGATGAGGCTGCTCTCTCTTTGCCTCCTGGTTCCTAACTTCTGCGCTCCCAGCGCCATGAGTCCCATGACGCACTGTCACCCCGTGCCCTCCTGACCGCTGATGTGGCATGTGGCCCGCCCACCCCAGTGACGCACGGCCCATCCACCCCTGCGACATGCAGCCCGCAGCCACACAACTTCCTTCCTCAAGGGTGGGCCGCGTTGTAATGGAGGGCGCTTTAGGAACACCACTCTCCTTCCATTGCATGCATGATGCATCACAGATTCACAGGCATCTGTTTCCAACTTTCAGTAGTTGGGCACACCCACAGCCTGGTTCTGCTGGTCTGGTGGACTAAAGGAAAAATGGTAGCAGCAGCTGGTAAGTCCTAATTTCTCTGTGATTTTGACCATGTATAGAAGGAAGAGAGAGAGATAAGGGAAACAGAGGGAAGGAAACAAGAGAGACCTGCTGGAGCAAAGGGGAGGTGGAAGATGTGGAGAAATGCTGGTCTGGGTGGATTGGTGGAGAGAAGAGACAGACTGGATCAGGAGGAGAGATGCTGGACTATGAGTGAGGGAGGGAGAGAGGCTGGACCAAGGGTGGGGATACAGAGGGTAGAGAAGAGAGAAAAGCTGGACATGGAAAGGAACGGGAACATAGACAGGAAATGCAGACCATGGAAGGGAGCATAGGGCAAGCGGAGAGATGCTGACTATAGAGGGAGGGTAAAGACTTGGACACTGAGACACTGGTGGACAGGGTGAATAAGGAGAGAGAGAGACAGGGGAGAGACCGAAGGATAAAGAGAGAGAGAAAATGCTGAATGGAAGGGGGAGGGAGTGGGAGATGTTGGATGGAGGGAAGAAAGAGAGAAACACTGGATGAAAGATCATGAGACAGAGGGGAGAGAGGGGACATGCTGGTTGAAAGGGGGAGACAAAGAAGACATGCTGGATGGAAGAGGGAGAGAGGGGGGCATGCTGGATGGAAGATGGGAGAGGTGGGAAAAGCTGGATGTAAGTAGAGATAGAGAAGGGGAAAAGCTGAATGGAGGAGAGAGAGGGGACATTTATTTATTTATTTATTTATTTATTTATTTATTTATTGTATTTGTATCCCACATTATCCCACCTCTTTGCAGGCTCAATGTGGCTTACAATAAATCATGGATAGTGGAAATGAGAGGAGAATTGACATTTAGTGTTACAGATGTAATTTGGGTAGCATGGTAATGGAAAACAAGATAGTAACATGACATAGGGCATTCTTAACATTGCTAGATATGTGTGGGGATTTCACAAGTTTTGGTCTTTGTGGTATATCTTGTTGAAGAGATGGGTCTTCAGTTGTTTGCGGAAGTTGGTCAGTTCATAGGTCACTTTTAGGTTCTGTGGCAGTGCGTTCCAGAATTGCGTGCTCAAATAGGAAAAGGTTGATGCGTGCATTAGTTTATATTTTAGGCCTTTGCAGTTAGGGAAATGAAGATTAAGGAATGTGCGAGATGATCTTTTGGCATTCCTGGGTGGTAGGTCGATCAGGTCTGACATGTAGGCTGGGGCCTCGCCGTGGATGATTATTTGTGTACTAGGGTGCATACTTTGAACGTGATGCGTTCTTTGAGTGGTAACCAGTGTAGCTTCTCTCGTAGGGGCTTTGTGCTTTCGTATTTTGGTTTTCCAAATATGAGTCTGGCTGCTGTGTTCTGGGCTGTCTGGAGTTTTTTTTAGTATTTGCTCTTTGCAGCCGGCATAGAGTGAGTTGCAGTAGTCTAAGTGACTGAGTACTAATGATTGTACCAGGTTCCGGAAAACGGTTCTAGGGAAGTATGGTTTAACTCTTTTTAATTTCCACATTGATTGGAACATCTTTTTGGTTATGATTTTCACGTGATTCTCTAGTGTCAGGTGCCGGTCAATGGTGACTCCTAGGATTTTCAGGGTTTCTGAAATTGGTAGATTTAGTTTTGGGGTGTTGATGGTGGTAAATTTGCTCGTATTATGCTGAGAGGTGAGTATTAGGCATTGGGTTTTTTCTGCATTGAGTTTTAATTGAAAGGCGTCTGCCCATGAGCGCATGATCTATAGACTTTGGTTGATTTCATTGGAAATTTCTTTTAGGTCTTGTTGGAATGGGATGTAGATTGTTACATCATCAGTGTAAATATATGGGTTGAGGTTTTGTTTTGATAATAGTTTGGCCAAGGGTGTCATTATTAGGTTGAATATTGTCAGTGAGAGGGGGGATCCCTGTGGAACTCCATATTCAGGTGTCCATGTGGCTGATGTTGTTGAATTTGATGTCACTTGATATGAGCGTGTAGTTAGGAATCCTTTAAACCAGCTGAGAACGTTGCCTCCAATGCCGAAGTATTCAAGGATGTGTAGTAGGATTCGATGATCAACCATGTTGAAGGCACTTGACATGTCGAATTGTAGAAGTAATATATTCTTACTGGTTGCAATCGTTTGTTTGCATTTATTCATGAGAGTAACTAGTACTGTTTCAGTGCTGTGATTAGAGTGAAATCCTGACTGGGACTCTTGTAGTATTGAGAACTTGTTTAGATAGTCTGTGAGTTGTTTGGTAACCATCCCTTCTGTTATTTTGGTTATTAGGGGAATGGATGCTACTGGTCTATAGTTGGTTAACTCACTCGCATTTTTCTTTGCGTCTTTGGGTATGGGGTGTAGGATGTTTCCTTTCTCCCTTGGGAAGCGTCCATTTGTAGCATGAAATGCACATGTTTCGTTAGATCTGTTAGAAAGTGATGGGGGGCCGATTTCATAAGGTTATTTGGACATGCTGGATGGAAGGGGAGGAGTGGGGACATGCTAGATGGAAGGGGGGGAGACAGAGAAAGGGAGACATGGAAGGGGGAGAGAGGAGACACATTGATTGGAATGGGAGAGTGGGGGGGCACTGGATGAATGGAGAGAGGGGGATACGCTAGATGGAAGGGGGAAAAGAAGAAATGCCTTATTTCCATTTTTTTTATTTATTTTTATTTGTTAATTTGTAATGTGATTGGAATATGTCATATTTTAAAATTTACATCTGTTATCTTTACATTTTGGCATATTCTTAAAATCATATTAGTGTATTTTTAAGAATATGGGTTCAAGAAAATTTAAATACTTTACATATGACTGTACATCTGAGGTATGCCTAGTTATATTGCTGTAAATTAATCCATAAGCATTTTTGTCTACATATTTCTATTTTTAGTTCATGGTTACTTATTCTATACCTGGTAAGGGTCTATCCGTGTTCTGTATGTGTGAAAGACCAGGTATTCTGTTAACACTGAATGTCTATGTAGGGCTGATCTGTTCTAATCCGGCTTGTTTAGTTTTCCAATATTGATATTGCATTGTTTACACTGCTGCCCTTGCTGTGTGATTCCTGGAAGTTAGTGCTATTATGGTATTGTAGAATTGTTCTTTAGGTCCTAAGGACATTTTTTGTGTTTTATATCACTTTATATTATGTGTGGTACTAGTCTTTGGGATGTGATGTTAGATCATGCCTTTCTCAGCAGTAGCTCAAGGCGAGTTACATTCAAATACAAAAGTCAATTCTTCCTTCATGGAAGCTTCGGGGCAGCAGGGGGAGCTGATTTCGAAGCAGCACACCCAGGAGCAGGAGGACTAGATTTAGGACAGTCAGTCTATCTCCAATATAGCTGATTTATGGAAAAATTTGCTACTATAAATGTGTTGTGGTTTTGTCTTTAATGGGAACCTATGCACTTACATCTTTTTTGGCTACTTGGGGATCTCAGTGTTGCCTCTCTGGTTTGATGGGTTACAGAGTAATAGGAGAATTTGAAAGTACTGGATCTTTTCTTAATTAATATTTTTCCTTTATTCTCCTTTGTTATGAGAATTGGAACTACTAATTGTAGTGGACTTGAACTGAATAATTTCTGGGGAGGGGGTCGTGATAGCATTGTGCTTATTTCAATCAGTTTTTCTGTACAAGTTTAGCTTCATTTGTCTTTATTTAAAATTTCATAAATAAAAACATTTCTAAAAATTGAATAATCTTATCAATGGGGTGGAGCTAGGGCGGGGGTGGGGCTGGGCAGGGGCGGGGCTAGGATGGGGCCCCACCAAATTGGTCTGCACAGGGCCCTGCACTTGCTAAGACCGGCCCTGTGCACATGCATGGTGGAACCTTATAATGCTTCTAAAATTCTTCTGAGCTAGAGAAGGGTTTTCCCCCAGATGTGAGGACTATCTACTGTCCACAGAAAACACATTTCTACAGGTAAGTATATTAGTATTCTGGTTAGTAGAAGCATTTGTAATGGATAGGAAACATTACAAAACAGGGAGTGTGGTGCATAAACAAAGTCTAGATCATTTGTTTGTGGAACCCTCCATTCTTTTCTTAGATTCACATAGAAAGTAGTATCCCATTACAAATGTTGCCTTTTGCTTTGAGGATGCCATTTGGTCATCTCTGAGGCTTAGGGTACAAGTAGATGGAGAATATTTGCCTGTGGTTGATTATGTAAAGGCGTTAGAGGTTTGCTTGGAAGAAGGGAATATGGGGCAGAAGGAGGTTATGGCTGTATTATGTCAGTGTTATGGGAAGTTGAATGAGATACATATAGATGCTTTATTTACAGAACAGTTGTCACGGCTGTGGCCATGCCCTTATGTATCTGGCTCTGTGACCTCCCCAGTCTACCTTTTTTCTGCTGTTGTTGTTCCTATTAGCCAGGCCTCACTTTGGTGTCCTTGAAGCCAAGCCTCACTTTGGTCTCCCTGCTTCTGCTTCATTTCCTAGGCTATTTGTGACATCATCAGCCTACTCCTTTATAAGGACCTGGGGAACTTTCCTGCATTGCCTTTGCAACAGGTCCATTTTCCCATTTCTTGTTGTACTGTTGTTTGATTTTGAGGGAACTGGTCTTATTAGCTGTGTCTCTGGGCAGAGCCCTGAGCCCTGTGTGTGTGGTTTTGGTTTGAATCTGTATGGTTTACTTTCCTGTTAGCTTTGCTCTCAAGCAAAGCCCTCTTCTGTTTCCCTGTGTATGTGTGGTTCTGGTTTCAACCTGAATGGTTTACTTTCAAGTTAGCCTTGCTTTCAAGCACAGCCTGTACTGTTTCTGTGTGGGTGTAGCTCTTGTCTGGGTTGGTTCAGAGAGCCGGTTGTTGCCAGCTCTGGTTGGCTGAGGACCTGATAAGAAAGCTAATCAAGTGATGCCTACTGATACAGAAGGTAGGCCAATGCTGTTCTTAGTGTAGCTTCTTATGCTTGACTAAATCACAGCAGTGACTGAAAATATTTGCATCCTGCTTTCTCCAACATCGGACTTTCCCTTTCAGGTGGAGAACCACCTCTTGTCTAACCCATTTTCCCAGAATGTCTTGTACAACTGGTATGAACTCAGATGTGGTAAAGTATCTTGGCCGGCAAAAGATAGGCAACACGATTGAAGCTTGGTCTTTATCCAGTCCCAGTTTCTGTCTAAGAGTGGTCTCCTCCTATTAGTACTGAACTGGTCATATGAGCCCTTCCTTTTCCTAGAAACTGCCAGGGTATAAACAGGTCACAAAACAATACTTCAGTAGAGCCACTAGAGCTCTGCAATCTAAGCAAGGCAGAACCTGAGAGGTCTTTACATATATATAGAAATGAATGTGGAAAAGTACAGAAAAAGGCTGTATAGTCATTTCCAGTTGAACATGCATAGGCAGTAGTAGGGAGATTTTCCTGAGTAGAATAAAAATTTACTTCTATAATTCTGCATAGGCAAACTCAAGGCTTTATTTTTTTGTAGTCAAGTGTTTAGCAAGTCCTTGAAATTATACATTTTATTTCTTTATTTATTGGATTTGCTCACACTTTTTTCGGTAGTAGCTCAAGGTGAGTTGCGTTCAGATACACTGGATATTGCACTTATTGCAAATGTATTTAAATGCCATTTGTAGGAGTTTAAGATGAAAATGATTACATTTTCATGCCACACTTAGATCACCACCAGGGAGTTACCTTATATCAATGTACTGTGGAATCTCTAATTAATCACTTGCTCCAAATTCATAAAGTCATGAGTTGGGTGGAACAGTCTTTCAAACAACAGTAAAACAAGAAGTCACTCCATGAAACTCCAGCAGATTATGGAATCTGTTGCCAAAGCATGTGGTCAAGGCAACTAACATTACTGGGTTGAAAAGAGATTTTGACAAATTCCTAGATGAAAAGTCATTAAAAAATTATTAGCCATGCATGCTTGGCAGAGCCATCATTTCTTATTTGAAATGGACTTGATAGACTTTGGCCCAATTCAGCATGGCGTTTTTTGTGTTCTTAAGAATTAAATTCATAGTAATAGTATTCACATCATATACCTCGAGGCAGGAAGGCTCTTGAGTTTCATAAAGCTCAGATCAGATATGTGGAAATATGCATTGTTATCCACAGTCACCGTTTCACTGTTATTTCATTTTATTTTTAATAATTGTACATTCTTGAAGAAAATCTGAGATACCAGCTGACAAAATCTTGCTGGGAAGTTCTGAAGCCAGTAGGGATCAATCATCCTCTAAAGTCACCAGCAGAGTTTGAGTATATCAGCTACACAACAGAAGGCCTGCATTTGAATCTCCTGCATTGCTAGATACATATAGTGCTTCTGCCAAGCCACAGGGTTGGCGTGCTCTTTGTTTTTAAATAATTGCAGAATGGATTTGGTAGGTCTGACCACACTTAGGTAAGCATTGTGCCCAGACATGTTTGCCATTCAGTACCAAAGCAGTTTAAAAACAAAGTGGGTAATCAAAGACAAAAGATAAAGTCTGAGCAGAAACTTTGCTGTCTTTTAAGTTGAAAAGTATGGTGAATTATCTTATTTATTGATCAGATTCCAGATACAGCAGATGGCTACAGGAAATATAATATATGAAGATAAGGCTGGAAATAATTCTGAAAAGATTAGAAGCTTTTAAAGTAAGCTTTGAGTATTGCCAAACTAATTCCATGTCATGAGATTTTTGATTCAGTTCTGAATAACATAACATTACATTTTCTAAATTTTATATTCATTCAGTCTGCAGTATTACAAGTTCAGATTACAATGGTAAGGGTATTATAAATGAAGATTAGACTGTCTTTCAGAAAGACATGAAGATAGGTTGAACATACAGTATCCTGCTTCCCACACTGAAAAAGGGAGTAGCAAAGGAAATTAAGATGGAGATCAGCAATGCAGTAAGTTTAATTTTACGTAAATCCAAATCTGGAAGAATTCCCAGGCTGCTGAAAATTGGGCAACATTAAAGATAACAGCTTGTCCTAGAATATACTGAAAAATTCATAGGCCTTTACAAGTTTTAGAGTGATTCTATTATGCTATGTTAATATATTATATTGAAGTTGCCAATTTTCAAACTGTCCTCATTGGGCTGAAGTCTTTGCACTAATTTTCAAAGACAAAGCATGCACATTTTGTTCATTAGAATTGCCTTGGGTACTAAGGTACCTATGGACATTTGCAACACTTTTTTCTTTTAGGAATCTTTTTATTTTTTTCCAGTGAATCAAGAATATAGAATGCAACCATATATATCATGTCAGTGCCTGTTTGTTCCATATACACAGTGACCATTGAAGAGTAACATATGTTCTCTCAATTTCTTCTAGAAATATTCACATAGTGGGGTGAATTCTATGTATGGTGCCAAATTAATTGCTTAAAGTTAGACACAGTTCATAAAAATAGTGCTTAGGCCCAGGAATCACAGCTAACTTTAGGCATGACCATTTGCACCAACTCAAATGTGGTACAAATGTACACGCCTAAATTAGGTGTGTATCCCTTCTTATTCTATAAAAACATGCATAAATGTTAGGAATGTCTCTGCTCTACCCAGCCCATGACCCTCCTATTTCTTTTGAAAGCATATGTAAAATGTAGGTAAGGATCTCTTGCCTAAATTTGCATGCATAAATTCCAATAAAATGTAATTAGTGCCAATAATTGCTTGTTAACAAGCTAGTTATTGGTGCCAATTAGCTTGCTATTCAATTAAATTGTGTGCACAATTTGGGCATGTACCCAAATTTGTGCGTGCAATTTTAGCAACTTTTATAGAATTAGGTTGATATTATCTTGCCCTTCTCCTCTTCAAGTCACCCTCCCTCCCCAAACAATAGCAGCACACCAAGGAACATCCCCCTTATATGTTATTATAGAAAACCTATAAAAGATATTGTTTATTAAGCAAGCAACTCTGTGCTCTAGATGATAACGTGTTCTAGTAGAGTTCCCACATACTCCGAAATTGTCTCCATTGTATCTGTTTTTTTGGCATCCACCACCAATCATTCATCATTATAAGGATGCCATTTGTGTCCACCACTGTGGCGTCAAACACTGCCTCCGAAATAACCCAGTTGTTTAAAATGCACTTACTTGTTATCCAGGGGCGTAGCCAGACAACAGAGTTTGGGTGGGCCTAGGCAAGGAGTGGATGGGCACCAAGTGTTCTCCCCCCCCCCCCCCCCCCCCCCGCACCACCACCAAAAAAAAAAAATCTCAGCTGGCGGGAAAACACTTCTTTCCACCTTGGCAATTTGCAGCAGGCATGCACTGAAGACTGAGCATGCGCAGGTGTCTGTCCTTTTGTGTATGGTGTACAGCGCTACGTATGTCTTGTAGCGCTATAGAAATGATAAGTAGTAGTAGTAGTAGGTGCCAGTATCAAGGAGAGTAGTGTTTTCATTACAATCAGGGGGAGGTCTTCAGCTGGTGGAGCTGGGGATCTACCCCACTACCCCTAAACATGTGCTACTGTGGGTGGGCCTGAACCCTAAGTGGGTGGGCCCTGGCCCTCCTAGGCCCACCTGTGGCTACGTCACTGTTGCTATCAGGAAAGCTTTTATTTAAGAATTTCTGAGTCCCTTTCATGCATAAATAAGTTTAGTGGTAGCAGTAAGACAAATTCCTTAGATAATGCTACAATGTTGACACAGATCTTTCCAGAACTTCTGTACCGGTGGAAAGACCAAACCATGAGACCTTACATTTTGGACATTTGTACTTATCAGTGATTTTCGCTCTGTATATTCTATGGGGTGGTATGCAGGCTTGCAAACAGATGTACTTTTTAAAATAGATTTGAAAATCTGTCCAAATGTGTTATTTTGTTCCCCTGGCTAAAATATCCCTGGGAACAACACCTCTAAATGCAGCTATAAATATGTGCATTGAGGAACACCATGAATATTTTTAGCTACATAGAGGAAGACAATTTTTAGATGGCCAATTTATACACGTAAATTGCTATTTACCCTAGTAAATTACTTTGATGATTACCCTTTGAATGTTCTTGATAGTATATATGCACCTGTTCTGTTTCTTCAAGGTCAAATTTGCATAGTTTACTAGTTAAAGGTGGTTGAAAATGATTTGCACAGCTCCAGCTGTGTTTTTACATTCATGACCTCATCAGAGATGATCAACTGATTTTTCTGACAATATCATGAGTAGAAAAGCCCACTTGTGGCGAGGGTACACTAAATGCTGACAAAAATGAAACTATTATCACTGACCTCATCAAAGACAAAAATTTAGAGTCTTGTAATTGGTGTGCAGTGTAGTTCATTGTTACACTTGGACCAGACGTGAACCATATTTGGTGAGAGGTTCTGAATTTTCGAAGGACTGAATTTAAAATGAGCGAGTGTTTTGAAGAAACTCTATCAGGAGCACAGAATCTGAAGGAGACAGAGGAAGAATAGGGAACACAAAAAAGAGGGCAGTCTAGAAATGCCAGTAATTATGCAGCTGTTTAAGGCATGTAAGCAAAAGACCAGTTTATTTCTTCAAGGAGATAGCAGGAACAGTAAGAGCAAAAAAGACTAGCATTCAAAAATATAAAAGAGTACAGCAGGAGGAGGACATAGAAAGATTATCATGAAAAGCAAAAGACTGGAAGGTAGCTAGACAAGCAAAAAAGACTCAGATGAGAACATTTCCTACTTAATAAAAAAGAGGTTTAAACCATATTTAGATACATAAAGGAGAGACTTAAAATCAAAAAGGGAATAGTGACGTTAAACACCATGATGAGGACCTGTAGAAGGCAAAACTTTATTTTTTTTACTCAGTATATACGCAATAAAAAGAAGGATAAGATAACGTAAATAATTGCAACATTATTAGAAATGCACATGGAAAATTGTTTAGTTTCGTGTTTACATTTTTTTTTGTCTCTTTACATGAAGGAAAATTTTAGAGAGAACATACAGATCGAAATTTAAATTCCGGTAGCATTTTAGAAGAGGATCTGCTGACTTAGATCCATTTCGAAAATATATGCAGTATGTGCTGGCTACATGAGGCAGGAGCATCCATTTTACAGTTGTCAATGTGGCAATTTGCAAATACATGTAGAAGTGCACGGGCAAGAAAACCAAAGGTCCAAAATGAAACAGGAAGGTATCCTCCACGAAAGTCCAAAGACAAACTTAAGAAGTAGAGGATAATACAAGAACTTCCAACGGGGAGTATGGTCAAGTGCGCTTTTTATTAGGCACCAGAAGAGACCCGACTTTGGAAACTTTGGCAGCGGTGTTTTTGGCGCCATAGCATCTGTTTTTGAATTTGCTTTTCTTTACCTCTGCTTATCATCAGAGCGGCTTAATTAAGACACTGTTGGGCTTATTTTCGAAAGAGAAGGACGCCCATCTTTCGACACAAATCGGGAGATGGGCGTCCTTCTCCCAGGGTCACCCGAATTGGCATAATCGAAAGCCGATTTTGGGCGTCCCCAACTTCTTTCCATTGCAGGGACGACCAAAGTTCCCGGAGGCGTGTTGGAGGCATAGTGAAGGCGGGACTTGGGCGTGCCTAACACATGGGCATCCTCGACCCTTAATCGAAAAAAGGGCATCCCTGACGAGCACTTGGGCAACTTTACTTGGTCCTTTTTTTGTTATGACCAAGCCGTGAAAAGGTGCCCGAACTGATGACCTCCCCTTACTCCCCCAGTGGTCACTAACTCCCTCCCACAAAAAGCTTTTAAAAATATTTTGTGCCAGCCTCTATGCCAGCCTCAAATGTCATACCCAGCTCCATGACAGCAGTATGCAGGTCCCTGGAGCAGTTTTCGTGGGTGCAGTGCACTTCAGGCAGGCAAACCCAGGCCCAACCCCCCTACCTGTTACACTTGTGGTGGTAAATGTGAGCCCTTCAAAACCCACCAGAAACCCACTGTACCCACATCTAGGTGCCCCCTTCACCCATAAGGGCTATGGTATTGGTGTACAGTTGTGGGGAGTGGGTTTGGGGGATTTATTTTTTTGGGGGGGGGCTCAGCACACAAGGTAAGGGAGCTATGCACCTGGGAACCCCTAGGGTGCCCGTTTGGTGTCCTGGCATGTGAGGGGACCAGTGCACTACGAATGCTGGCTCCTCCCACGACCAAAGGGCTTGCATTTGGTCGTTTCTGAGATGGGTGTCCTTAGTTTCCATTATCGCTGAAAACTGGGGACGACCATCAATTTCGTGATTTGGGCGTCCCCGACCGTATTATCAAAATGAAAGATGGACGCCCATCTTGTTTTGATAATACGGGTTTCCCTGCCAGTTCGCCGGGACATCCTGTGAGGACATCCTCAGCAAAACTTGGGCGCCCCTTTCAATTATGCCCTTCTGTCTGTTACACTCTTGTGTTTTAAGTACAATTGTATTTGATCCCTGAGGCAGGCAGGCTCTTCCACCGAAATACGGCCCTGTGTTGGGTCTCTTCTGGGGCCTAATAAAAAACGCTCTTGACCATACTCCCTGTTGGAACTTTGTGTGTTATCCTCTGTTTCTTGGGTTTGTCTAAGTGTGAGCTTTACACGTGTATAGTAGTAATTTCAGAACACAGCTGTGTAAGTGCCAACGTATAGATGTGAATGTTTGCCATTTTAGAAACCTACATGTTAGTCTGTGTCCAATTAGGTACAGAATCCTCAATCATTCAGCTCAATTGCTTTTGTGACGGTGGGGGGGGGGGGGGGGGGGGAGGAGGAATTAAGGATGCAATCAGGCCAGTCCCTCCTGTAGAGCACTGCCTGAGCACTTGCCAAAACCTAGATGTGCCCAGGACCTCCAGTAAATTCTGATGTTAATCTTGGTGCACATGCCCTGTGCATTCCCTTTCAGAAGTGGAACATACATGTCCCACCCTAACCATGTCCGGGACATGCCCCTTTACTATATATATATATATATATATATATATATATAAAAATCTTGGCTTTCTAAAAGCAGGTTTTGAACATTTATTCAATATGCATATATATTTACATGACAAATCACAACTAGAGCTTCTAAAATAATTTTGCAAATAACATATTAAAGCAAACAATATTTGTTAATTTTGTTCATCATTTTGGATGGGGAATGGCACAAAACAATGTAACAAATATCCATTGATATTTTCATGTTTTATGTTTAAATCTTTTATTGAACAAATTGCACAGATCTAATACACAATGAGTGGCGTTTTCGATATGGCGTGTAAGTCAGACTATTTGCATTTTGTGCTAAACGTCCCAAATCCAATAGGACATATAGCTCTTTTCAAAACAGCAAAATGTCTTTTTTTTTTAATGCAGATATCTAATTCAAGATTGGGTCCGGTAATTAGTACTATTGAAGCAAAGATCTTCACACTAATTTGAAGTATTCTGCTATTTAGACAGATAAAGAAGCAGTGTCTTAACCTTACTCATATATTCAATTTTTTCGAATTTTTTCTAAGGCAACCTCAGCGACGCTCATTACCAAAAGTTTGGATATGGCAATGTAACTAGCGTCCACTTCTTCATTGGTTCAGCCAATTTATTGTATTTTTTTACACTTCAAGAATCTTTTGCTATTTTATCAGTTTAATTACTTATCTTATATGATCAGACCAAAGGGTTCAATGCCCGACATGCATGTTTCGCCCTCTATCGAGCTGTGTCAAGGGCTATCCCCTACAGTCTCTCCCAGCGTCAGCTCTACTTAGTTCTAGCGGGTTTACCCCTTCTCAAGGCCACATGCTGTATGATTTTGGGATCTGTGCATTTCTTTGTGGGCCACTCTTTAAAAAAATGTCCAAGTGCAAAATGCACAAAATCAAGTCATTGGGTTGTAGGAGGAGCCAGGGAGGGCAGGGGGCACCCTAGGGGGCACTACTGTGGACTTCATATTAAAGCTTCCAGGTACATATTTATTTATTTATTTATTTATTTGTTACACATATCTCACCATTACCCCTTTATCTTGTCTGTTTAACTTCTTATACCTTTCAAGTCTAACCCACAGTCCCTCTCATCCATCCTCGTTTGTAAACCCTACAATCCACTTCTCAATAGCAAAATGCCTCCTCCCCCCCCCCCCCCCCCCATTGTCTCAGTGAACTGCTATAACCTATTCTAAAGAAATCAACCTTTATATCCGTCTACAGTTGCAGTATGTTCAAAACCAAACTCCAAGCTGGAGGAGCCAATATTTGTATATAGCCCTCCCATACAAACAAGAAATATTTCTTGCATTTAGATGTGTGATTCACACCTCTTAGCTCCATCATCATTAAGATGTGAGTAGTGTATCTCATCTGCATTTGTCAAAATTAATTGATTTTGAGAGATGACATGCCAACTTCTGGCTTCTCAGCCAATCAAAAGCAAGGACATGCCCAAGCCACGCCTATACCCTGTCCTCTCTGATGACATCACTGCCCACACCCTACCTAAGCCATGCCCACTCCTTGCCCCCTTTGATGTTGTCACCCGATATGATGTCTTGTGCTGCCCAAACCATACCCCTTGCCTCACCTTTATTTCTATAGCCCAGGGGCATAGCCAGACTTCGGCGGGAGGGGGTCCAGAGCCTGAGGTGGGGGGGCACAGTTTATCCCACCTCCCCCAGCTGCTGACCCCCCCGCCACTTTCGACCCCCCCCTCCCACCGCCGACCCTCCCCTGTCGCCACCGCTGCCAGGTACCTTTGCTGGGTGGGGGGGGGGGGTCCCCAACCCCCACCAGCCGAAGTCTTCAGTGCTGGTTTCTAGTGTGTTCACTGATCTGTTTCTGACTCCTGACGTCCTGCATGCACGTCCTGCACAGGGCTACATACAGGACGTGCACTCAGGATGTCAGGACTGACAGAAACAGACAGGCGCTGAAGAAGACTTCGGCTGGCGGGGGGTTGGGGACCCCCGCCAGCACAGGTACCTGGCGGTGACGGAGAAGGGTTACGGTGGCAGGAGGGGGATCTAAAGTGGCGGGGGAGGGGCGGTGGTGGCCGGGGGGGGGGGGGGTCGAACGTAGAGGGGGTCAGGGCTAAATCTGTGGGGCCCATACCCCTGTGGCCCCACTTAGTTATGCCCCTGCTATAGCCTCATCCCTTTTGCATAGCCCCAACCCCCAACCCCACCCCTTTTAGTGATATCACAGGAAGTGGTGTCTTAGCCATGCCCTCTTCTCAAGATGGCGGGCACTACTGTTTTGACTACTACCCGCCATCTTGGATGTATCACCTGCAAGGAATCGACATCTTAAAAACCCTGACACTGCCCCCTACAGCCATGGAGGAATGTAACTTTTTTTCTTACAAGAAAGAAAGAAAAATAGGCATTTGTTTTCTTTTTTTCTTTTTCTTTCAAAAGGATACCTTGTGCTTCAGACTGCTGAATGACAGCCATTTTAGGCTTAAAAACAAAAGAAATGACCCCTCCTCCTCCTTCTCCTCTTTGCTTTAAAGGGCACATATAGACAAAAAGCTAAGCTGTTTTAAGATTAGCTTACACAAGAAACCATTCATACAGGCAGAAGCTCGTTCATCTTCCTTTTTGTCAAAGCTATTGTAAGATAAGGTTTTACAAGAAACCAGAAGGTTTTTTTCTGAACAATGCTGCAAAAAAAGCTCAATAAACTCATCTCTCAATGCAGAGTGGTGCTGCTTTGTTTGACAATCCCCCTTCCCCCACCCCTCCTGTTTTTGAGACATCTGTGTGAGCTCAGTCTACAAGAGCTGGTTTTTCTGAAACTAGTTCAAGAGGGGACAAAAGCTGTTGAATCTGAATGCTTTATTTTGCTTTACCAGTGTTCACCTGAAAAACATACACATTTTTTAAAAAGTTAAGTAAAGCACTAGTAAAAGAAATAGCAATGAAAATAGTGGCAGAATAAATGCTTTATACAGGGATTGTTTTGCCTTACAGATATCCAGCCCCTCCTTCTCCCTAGCCATCCCCGGTAACATCCTTTCCTCCCTGGCTATCCACCACAACTCCCTTCTCCTTAGCCATCTACCATAACCCCTCCTTCTCCCTAGCCATCCCCGTAACACCCCCTCTTTCTCTGTATCAATTCACCACAGCCCCCTTCTCCCTAGCCATCCATCACAGCCCCTCCTCCCTAGCCATCCCCGTAATACCCCCTCCTTCTCTCTAGCCACCCACCGCAGCCCCCTTCTCCCTAGCCATCTACCACAGCCCCTCCTTCTCCCTTCCTTTAGCAAAGCCATCAGCCCAGTAAAAGAAATAGCAATGAAAATAGTGGCAGAATAAATGCTTTATACAGGGATTGTTTTGCCTAACAGTATTTATCTGGAGGTATACAATGTTTTTATTAGGAGTATACAATGTTTATTTATTAGGAGGCATACAATGTTTTAAAGAAGTTAAGTAAAAGCATATGCAAAGAGAATGGATATAAACAGCTGTAAGGCAACGTGCCCTAGCCATCCCCTGTAACCCCCCTCCTTCTCCCCAGACATCCACCACAGCCTACCCTTCTCCCTTCCTGTAGCAAAGCCATTAGCCCAAACAGAACAATTTGATTCAGATTTCTTCAAATTGAAGAATTTTCACTTGATTGGATTTTCCTTTTCCACAAACTAATCAGATTCTCTCTAGATTCGTACAAGTGCGTTAATGAATTTCCCTTGGCTAAACGTTGCCTGGTTTGAACAGACCTCAAATTATTCATAGATCTCTGTTGGGACCTGAGAATAGATTGATTTGAGTGAGGAAGAAAAAGCTTTCAGAAGCACATTTTGTATATTTGGGTGAAATAAGTTTTGTTTACGTGTGTACTCTCATTATTTAAAATTAATATTAATATTATTTAATATTAATATTAATTTTCTCCTATCATACATATATACTGGTAATTCAACTCTCCTTAAAGAAGCAGATGTGGTAGTTGTGCATTAATTGATATTCTACTTGTTTCTGATCTCTGGCAAATATGGAAAAAAAATAAGCCATGACAAAACAGAGGTTAGTGCATAGTCCAGGGATGTTAGACTGCCGGTATATAGGCATTTGGATTAATTATTTTATATGGTAAATCCAGCAGTAGCTTGTACAATGTCATTTAATGAAAAAAAATCTCCACTTACACTGATTACTTTGGAGCAGAGAGATCTCTAGTGATAAGTGATGGAAGTTTATTGTGTAGTCATATGATCTCTTTTGCCTAATCATAATTCTCCATTTCCATATGCCATATTTAGATTGTATGTTATGATGATTAATTTTGCAATTGTCATAATATTTGTAACGAATGGTGTAATTTTTACTCAAAACAGAGAATAATACACTGAATGCTGCACAGCCGAAGATCATTTTCCATTTAGAAGCAGGATTGAATTAGGCACACATGGATGATAATGGTATAACATATAGCATAACAGGTCAAATGTACACCTGTATTTTAGGTTTGAGCACCTACACCGGCCATAGATTTTTGCATCAAGATGATTAAAGAATGTGAGTAAATTATAATATTTTATAATCTATTTGCCAAATTCTATAAATGGCAAATTGAAAATAGGTGCTGAAAAAGCATATGGTTAGCATGATTCTATAAACTATGCCTAAAGTTATGCATAGTTTATAGAATACGCTCACGCGCCATTCTTGCAACTAAAATTTAGGCGCACCCATTTAGACCACCTAAAACCAGGCCTAAATACCTGCAGATCTGGCGTATTCTATAATAGTGCGCATAGTTTTTAAAATGCCCACAACATGCCCATTCCATGCCTATAGCCATGCCCCCTTTTTGACTGCATGCATTAGAATTTATGTGCACTGTGTTATAGAATACACCTGGAAAGTTGTGCATGTACATTCTAATTATAGCCCATTAGTGGCAATAATTAGTTGTTAATTACCAATTATTGGAGCTGATTGGCTTGTTAATCAATTAAGCTGTTTGTGCAATTTGGCCATATGGAAAAATTAGCGCATAACAACTTCAGGCGCCATATATAGAGCTTGGGGATATGTGCACAAATGTGTCCCTCCCATGCTATGCCCAAACTCTGTTTGTCAATCAGTGTTTCGCCCACAAGGGCTGCGTCAGGGGCTAATAGTCCAAGTAGGACATGAGATTGAAACGTAAAAAACCAGCAGGGTGCTTTCCTCAATCAAGGTGAGGACATCAGCTCAATACACAGGGTAAGTCTGGTCGCATCTTTCATGTCCATTCTTCCATTAAAAAGCTACTGGCTTTAACACCAGTATTATTCATGGTGGCAGATTCATTATCCTCTTCAGGATCCATACTTCTGCCAGAACAGCGATTCTCCTTTTTACATAGAATGTATACAATAACTCAGGCTCACCTGCTCCCCCCCCCCCCCCCCCCCCCCCATCACCACCACTTTGTAAAACACAGCCACAAAAAGTAAATTTTCAGGGTTATAGAGGAGACTGAAGTCCTTTGATTTAACTAGATTTTTGGAAGCATCTCAGGATAGTACAGTAAAGTCTCGATTATTTGGCATAAATGGAACCGACCCATTGTTGGATAAGTGAAAAGTTGGATAATACGGAAAACAATGGTAGCCCTTCAAACAATGCATAAACATAGGCTGTAAAAGCAGGGTCCTGGGTCTGAAACAAATTGTCTTAGGTGTGAAACTTCCCTCTGTGCTACATCGGAAAATGGAAAGAGACATGATGACATCACCGGGGATGGGGGGGGGGGGGTCTGTCAGATATGCCGGATGGCCGGATTAGTGAAGATCGGATAATCGAGACTATACTGTACTTCAAGAGCCACTCACCTAGTATCTTTCTCCTCAGACCTAGATAAAACAGTTGAAAGAATTTTTGTTTTGTGATTATAGGGTACAAATATGTATTGATGTGGCTAAAACTGTTCAATTGAGGAAGATGTTTCTTCAGTTGAAAACTAGGACACTTGCGGTTGGAGCAAGTTCTTCCTTAAAGTTCCCTTGCAAGTGTCTTGTATTTTGTGATGTCAAGTATATTTTCTTTGACCAACACAACTGAAACATTTCTTGATTGATATTGAGATTTCTTGTTTTATTTGATCAGTTGGAATAGTAGGGCGGGTTGAAATTATTAGTATAGTCTTAGTAGTTGCAGGTGTTTTGTGGATACAACATCCTCATTGCTCTTATTGTCTTAGTTTCTTGATTTCTCTTTTGCTCCCCATTGATGTGGGCTGTGGGAGTTTTCCTGTTTCTTTTTTGTACCTTTTTATTTGTGCTTGTAGGTAGATTTATGGTGGATAGCAGACAGAAGCAAGTTTCACAGAGAAGGGCCAAATAAACAAAGGCTGAAAAGTGAGTTGAAGCTAGATGAGCCGGAGATACAGGCAGAATCATCCAAAGATTGTTCCCCTGGGAACAAAGTGTCCTTGAGGGTATATATGGCATCATCATAGAAGCCAGTTCTGGGGGTGCTGTGGTGCTTGAACACCCGCAGTATTGAACAAAATGCTTTCGCTCTGTTCAAGTATGGGTAATGTGTGATGGGTTCAGCACCCCTAATCATTGTAAAAGGTTGACTTCTATGGGCATCACCAGAGATGAAAAGGGAGACTTGTATAGAATGCTTTGTAAGCAAGCAAAATACTTTTGAAATGAATCTAATATTTCACTGGTATTCAGTGATAGAAGAGGGGTGAGACAAGGTCAAATTTGAAAATACTGAACTGTTACCAAATAACAGTTTGCAACCAATGGAGATCTGGGAGCAGAATCCCACAAGACACCAAATTACAGTAATCTGTGACAAGACAAGAGCATGAATCAGTGTTTGTTGAGCCTGTGTATCCAAATCCACCTCAAAGCATAGAAAGAAATGTCCTAAGTTATCCAGATAATTTACAGTATCTGGATAGTAGCTGGAATATTGCCACTTTCCAGACTGGTTCAGTTGCTATCAGTCTTATCCAGATATTCAGTGTTGGCCACAAACCAGATGGAATAACTGGATAATTTTGACCACAGCTGTTGAATATTAACCTAAATGTCTTAGTCAAATAGGGATGGATTGAGACTATCAGGGGCATAATTGAAAGAGAAGGGCTTACATCTTTCAACACAAATTGGGAGATGGGCGTCCTTCTCTCAGGGTCGCCCAAATCGGCATAATCGAAAGCCAATTTTGGGCATCCTCAACTGCTTGCTGTCACAGGGACGCCCAAAGTTCATGGGGGCGTGTCGGCAGCGCAGCGAGGACGGGGCGTGGTTAAGAGATGGGAGTCCTCAACCGATAATGGAAAAAAGAAGGGTGTCCCTGACAAGCATTTGGCCGACTTTACTTGGTCCCTTTTTTTTCATGACCAAGTCTTGAAAAGGTGCCTGAACTGACCAGATGACCACCAGAGGGAATCGGGGTTGACTTCCCCTTACTCCCCCAGTGGTCACCAACCCCCTCCCACCCACTTGTGGTGGTAAATGTGAGCCCCCCCCCCGAAACCCACTGTACCCACATGTAGGTGCCCCCTTCATCCCTAAGGCCTATGATAGTGGTGTACAGTTGTGGGGAGTGGGTTTGGGGGGGATTGGGGGGCTCAGCACCGAAGGTAAGGGAGCTATGCACCTGGGAACAATTTGTGAAGTCCATTACAGTGCCCCCTAGGGTGCCCGGTTGGTGTCCTGGCATGTGAGGGGGACCAGTGCAGTATGAATGCTGGCTCCTCCCATGACCAAATGCCTTGGATTTGGATGTAATTGAGATGGGCATCCTCGGTTTCCATTATCGGCGAAAACAGAGGTCGCCCATCTCTAAGGTTGACCATCTCAACATTTAGGTCGACCATCTCTAAGGTCGACCTAAATGTTGAGATTTGGGCGTCCCCGACCATATTATCAAAATGAAAGATGGACACCCATCTTGTTTCAATAATACGGGATTCCCCGCCCATTCGCGGGGACATCCTCAGAGATGGGCACCCTTAGAGATGGTCGTTCCTGTTCTATTATGCCCCTCCACTTTAGACCCTAGGCAACTATTTGTGGACACTACCACAAACCTCTATTTACTTCTTTTATCAACCTCTTCCCTCACAGCCACATTCACTCTTTTCTTGCCCTCCCTCATTCCAGCATCCTCATTCATGGCCTTCCCTTTGGGCTGCTACACCACCTCTCAAGAAGTAGTGTGGGGAAAACTGTAAGGCCTAGTTCTGGGTCTTACAGCAGTAGCAGGCTGTGGCTGAGCATAGGCTTTGTGCCTGTACTTTCTTCAAGTGGAGTTGCCTAATGGTTAGAACAGGGGCCTGAGAACCAAGGAAGCTATCATTTTCACCCTCCATTGCCTCTGGTACAAATATGGGATACCAAGGGTAGACCAGCCCAAAGGGTGAGATTTATGTACAGATAATGAGCCCAATTTTAGAAAGGATATGGAGAAGGGAGTTAAGATGTCCAGGTTGGGACATGGAAAAATCCTACGGTATTTTACAAAGGCACTGCCAAACATAGAGCTTCTTGTAAAACACATATAAGGATGTGCCAGACTACATGTCCAAGTCCATTCACATGCAGCAGGAGAACAGGTTTTAAAAAGCTGCATGCGAGGTAAAAAAGCATATTGCTTTTCCCCAGATATGTGTGGCAGCAGTTTTTTTAAAAAATTCCTGTCCCTGACAGCATCCGTCTTCCTTACCTCTTGATCTTCTTACAACATCATGATCCACTTCCTGTTTCCCCGCCAATATCATGGCAGCCATTCAACCCCCCTTTCCCAACATCAAAACAGGCATGTTTATGTAGATCTTGATAGCCTACCATATTCCAAAATTGGGTATAAGTGCTTTACAATAGATAAAACAAGTTAAAAGAAGGAAAGGACAGAATATTTAAAATGATGCAGCTGTACCTTAAAAAGGAAGCACATAAAAACAGAATGTAACATTTTTAAGACTGATATGCTAGCTGGAGAGCAGGTCAGCTAGGCTCTATAACAGGCTAGTACTGAAAGCCAAAGTAAGCTTTAAGTAGGGATTTAAATTTTACAAAAGAGAGTTCACTACATAAATAGAGAGGTAGACTATTCCAGAGATGGTGCCAGAAAAAAAATAGGCAGAATGCCATCAACATTAAGCACTCCTCCTTCCTCCACATGAGATCTCCCAATCCCCCCTTGATGGCTCTCCTGGAAGACCCCCCCCCCCCCCATCCCATTACCCCTGATCCTTTCCCTGAGGTCCTTGGAAGTCAAGTGGGAGCAGGAGCAATCTTTAGTCACTCCTGCTTTTGTGAGTGCCGGGTTTAAAATGGCACCCTGACCTCTAGCAGTAATGTCATAGCACTAGTGTTTGGAGCATGCTGCCAAATAAGAGAGAGTCTCAGATAGAAATCTAATCTCTGGACAATTTTTAGGTATTTTAGCCATCCTTCTGGTTTCCAGATATTAATGCAAAAATCTGTACAGCCCTGTACAGGTGAGCAACTTTGCTATCCCATCCTTTCCTAGTTAAAGTAATTAAAAAAAATCCTTGGAATGAAATGGAAAAGCAAGATGAATCAATTGTGGTTCACTAGATATATTTTAGCTATTTCTGTTTCCTTTTGTTCTGAACTCACTTTAGAATATTAAATGTACTACTAATGGTAAGAAGTGCTCTGTGTACTCATTATAGACCTGTCTCTTAATTGGAAAATTCACTTAAGCATATCTAGTTTATAGGTCATGCTGAACTTACAGTATTTCCCTAAAATAAGGAATTGCTTTCATACAAAAGATTATTTTTATACTCTTTTAAATGGATATGGAGGACTGGGGGACCAGTGTTTTCTAATAACTTTATTTGGTTTAATCAGTTTAATATATAAACATAAAGCAAGATGTCAGATAAGCTCTGTGGAAAACATATTTTCTGCCCAGTTTCTTCATGTCAGTTACTTTATTATTTTTTTTTACATTTGTACCCCGCGCTTTCCCACTCATGGCAGGCTCAATGCGGTTTACATGGGGCAATGGAGGGTTAAGTGACTTGCCTAGAGTCACAAGGAGCTGCCTGTGCCTGAAGTGAAAATTGAACTCAGTTCCTCAGGACCAGAGTCCACCACCCTAACCACTAGGCCACTCCTCCACTCCACAGTTGCATCCAAAAAAAGAGTTAAGGAAAATATAATAGTCCCTTGTACTTAGTTGAGTGTTTATCTTTAATTTAGTTACATCCCGGGAAATAATGCCCTGAAAAAATCTAAATTATGCAAAAGTGAATACTTTTATATTTCACACAATATATCAAATAACTACAGTCTAATTAAAAACTCTCTGGGTGAGACTTCCAGATGACATCAGTGGTGATTGGCCACTTGAACTGCCAGATCCTGGCCAGAAACCCCCAAATTGCTGGTAATCTCCCCTTCCCTACTGTTTGCATGGATGTCTGGGTTGGTGATCACTACCAATATGCAGCAGTTATAGGATGCTGGGCTGCAAATCTGGAGATGTCAAGTTTCTTCTTCAGACCATGGAAGAGGCAGAGTAACTCCATGAGGAGCATGCTGAGTCATTGGCTGCTTTGGGGACCCATATGGACCATTTTGAAGAATAGACTGGGGCACTCTTGGGGTGCATAGAAGATTTGGAAAACTGCTCCAGGAGGAACATTTTCCGCGGATTCTATATAGCGCACCTAGAGATCCACGCCAAAATTGGCATGGATTCTATAACAATGTGCATAGCTTAACAAGCTAATGAGCGCTTATAACAGCACTTAAGCAATAATGAGCACTAATTGGCACTGATTAGAGTTTAGGCGCACAACTCACTAATGGGCCGTTTTACTAAGAGGGGCATAATTGAAAGGGATGTCCTCGTTTCGATTTGGACGTCCTCGCAGAACATCCCAATCCAGGGGCGGGGAAACCTGTATTTTCAAAACAAGATGGACGTCCATCTTTTGTTTTGATAATATAGTCAAGGACGTCCAAATCCTTAAATTTGGTCGTCCCTAGACTTGGTCATTTCTGATTTTCGGCGATAATGGAAACCAAGGACGTCCATTTCAGAAACGACCAAATGCAAGCCCTTTGGTCATGGGAGGAGCCAGCATTTGTACTGCACTGGTCCCCCTGACATGCCAGGACACCAACCGGGCACCCTGCAGTGGACTTCATAAATTGCTCCCAAGTAGATAGCTCCCTTACCATGTGTGCTTAGCCCCCCAACCCCCCCCAAAACCCACTACCCCCAACTGTACACCACTACCATAGCCCTTACGGGCGAAGGGGGGCACTTAGATGTGTGTACAGTGGGTTTTGAGAGGGCTCGCTGTTTCCTCCACAAATGTAACAGGTTGGGGGGGGGGGGGGGGGAATGGGCCTGGGTCTGCCTGCCTGAAGTGCACTGCACCCACTAAAACTGCTCCAGGGACCTGCATACTGCTGTGATGGACCTGAGTATGACATCTGAGGCTGGCATAGAGCCTGGCAATCAATATTTTGAAAGATGTTTTCTGAGGGTAGGAGGGCTTTAGTGACCACTGGGGGAGTAAGGGGAGGTCATCCCCAATTCCGGTGGTCATCCGGTGGTTGTGCACCTTTTTATGCATTGGTCGTAAGAAAAACAGGACCAGGTAAAGTCATCCAAGTGTTCGTCAGGGACGTCCTTGTTTCTTTCAATTATGGGTCGAGGACGTCCTAGTGTTAGGCACACCCAAGTCCCACCTTTGCTACGCCTCTGACACGCCCCCTTTAACTTTGGCCGTCCCTGCGACGGAAAGCAGTTAGGGATGTCCAAAATCGGCTTTCGATTATACCGATTTGGACGACCCTGTGAGAAAGACATCCATCTTCCGATTTATGTCGAAAGATGGGCGTCCTTCTCTTTAAAAAATGAGCCCATAAGTCACATAAAGCTCTATGCGCACCCAATATGCGCCAAAATGGAGTTACCGCCTGGCTGGCTCTTGCAGTAATTTCATGTTTGGCATGCGTCCAAAATGCACAGCCAAAAAATAATTTTTATTTTTGGCTGTGTGTAACAGACACACACCAAATGGCATTTGGCGTGCATACGTCATTACCGCCTGGTTACTGTGTGAGACTTTACCGCTAGTAAGGCTGGCAGTAAGGTTGCAGGCTTATAAAACAACATTTAAAATAAACAAAATGCATGTGGACAAAGAAAATAATAAATAACATTTAAAATTAAAAACATACAAGTGTAAATCTGAATAAGGCATCATCTTGATAAAATTAAGGTAAACAAGCAAATGATTAGCAGACAATGAGGAATTGTTTAAAAATGTAGTAGATATGAAATTACCATTAATGTATTAATATGCATATTGTTTTTAATAGACCCCTGATGCAGGCATTCTGCCAAAACATGGCCCACACGTCAGGTCCTTCAATAAAGTTTGGCTGTCTACCCACTCTTGGAGGGCCATTGTGCTCTTTTTGCTTGGCTTTAAATTATGCTTCCAGGCTTTCTACCAAGCAAGGCAAGAAAACAAAAACTTAAGGGAACAATTTTTTTAAAGATTTGGAGTTGCTGAGGCTTAATGTCCAAGATCTGAATAAGCTGAATACCCCCTTCAAGGGGGAAGAGATCACTGAAGACATATGGTGTGCCCAGTCATAAGACACCTGGCCCAGATGGGCAGTCAATAGAATTTTATAAAATCTTAGGCCATCATGTGAAATCAACATTGGCTGCAGTGTACTTTGAGGCATGTATATTGGATAAATGTCCCTCTTATTTGTTACATGAAGTACCAGATAAAATTATAATGTGGTTGACAGAGTTTGTGAATTTTCATCTTCAATTAGGGAGATACCTGGATAGTCTGACTGATATATTTATTTATTCATGACATTTATACTCCACATTAGCCCGAAATAGACTCAAGTTCAATGTGACTTACAAAGAAACAAGTGAATAAAACATAATAATGTACAGAATATAACACAAATTGCAATAACTTTAAGAAGCAAATTAATATATGTGCAGTAAGGGGCCCTTTTACTAAGGTGTGCCAAAAAATGGCCTGTACTGGTGCAGGCACGTGTATTGGATGCACGCAGGACCATTTTTCAGCGTGCCTGTAAAAAAGGTTTTGGCCGAAAATGGACGTGTGGCAAAATAAAAATTAGCGTGTGTCCAATTTGGGCCTGAGACCTTACCGCCACCCATTGCCTTAGCGGTAAGGTCTCACGTGTTAACTGGGCGGTAATCGTCAGCATGCATACACTGCTGATTACTGCCTGGTTAGTGCCATGTGGTAGAAAATAGAAATTATTTTCTGCTGTGCATTTTGGACGCACATCAAAATTAGAATTACCGCCCGGGGCACGCGGTAGCCAGGTGGTAGTTTTAGTTTGAAGCACATTTTTACGTGCGTAGGCACCTACATGCCTTGGTAAAAGGGCCCCTAAGTAACCAAGGACTTAGACTATCTCAAGGACGAATAAATAATTAAGGGTGGATAGATGAGAGCTTAATTAGGCAGGACTAGATGGGAAATGAGATTAAGAAAAGGATGTGGGTAAAATTCAAATAGAGTTCTTTGTTTTCAGAAAGGCCAGAATGAAGAAATGTAGTGTTGACTCCCCTTCCAGAATCAATGGGAACTGACTTGGCATTAGTTGAAAATTATCATCCTATGGCTAGTAACCTTTGGATGGCAAACAGGCTTATTTTCGAAAGTGATCGCCGGGCATCTTCTGACATAAATCAGGAGATGGCCGGTGATCTCTCAAAAGTATAATCAAAAGCTGCTTTTTTGACGGCATCGCCGCTTTCCCATCGTCGAGCCAGCGAACGTTCAAGGGGGCGTGTTGGCGGCGTAGCGAAGGCGGGACATGGGCGAGCATGGGCGTGGCTACCAGATGGCCGGCTTTCGCGGATAATGGAAAAAAAAGCAGCATTAAGCAGTATTTCGCCGGGTTTACTTGGTCCTTTTATTTTCACGGCCAAGCCTCAAAAAGGTGCCCCAACTCACCAGATGACCACCGGAGGAAATGAGGAATGACCTCCCCATACTCACACAGTGGTCACCAACCCCCTCCCACACTAAAAATATAAAAATAATAACCTTTTATGCCAGCCTGTATGCCAGCCTCAAATGTCATACCCAGCTCCCTGACAGCAGTATGCAAATCCCTGGAGCAATTTTTAATGGCTGCAGTGCACTTCGGGCAGGCAGACCCAGGCCCATCCCCCCCCTACACTTGTTGCGGTAAGTGTTGAACCCTTCAAACCCCCCCAAAACCCACTGTACCCACATGTAGGTGCCCCCTCCACCCATACGGACTATGGTAGTGGTGTAAAGTTGTGAGGAGTGGGTTTTGGGGGGATTTGGGGGGGCTCAGCACCCAAGGTAAGGGAGCTATGCACCTGGGAGGTATTTGTATATTTTAAAAAAAAATTTAGGAAGATGGCGGCCTGAAGGGAGAGTAGCGAGGCAGCTCAGAGGCGTTTTTTGTTTGCCTTAAAAATTTACCTGGAGGAATGCCGAAGCGAAAAGGCAAGCGGGTGCCTGGTTCGGTGGCGCCCGCGGGACCCGCTTCAGGCGCGATGGACCGCTTCGTTACAGTGGGAGGAAGCCAGCTGAGCTCGGGAGCCTTGTTGTCGGGAGGGGCGGAGAGAGGCGAAGCGTCCCTGCCGCTGGAGACGGAGCTCAGCCCGGAGGTGAGGGAACCGCCTCCCATGCCGGCGTCGGTGCGAGCGGCAAACGGACAGGGTCTCCTGGCCTCCGAGGAGGGGGCGGAGGGCCCTGGGACAGGACCTGGAACAGCTAGGAGAGAGCAGCATATTCCGGACGGGAGAAGGTTCGGTGTGCAGGGAGGCGGAGCTCCGGAGGGCAGATGGCTGGAGGAGGAAGCCAGTTTCTCCCTGGGATCTGAGAGGAGTGCTGAAGCATTGTGTAAGTCTTCACTCTTGCCTAAACCGCCGAACTTTACTTTGGAAACTATATGGGAGGCGTTGCTGACATTGGAAACTTCTCTTTCTAAGAAAATGTTGCTTTTGTCACAAGCCTCTCAGCTCCCAATTGAGACTGTTTCAAATATGGGACAGCAATTGAAGGTGGTTGGAGAAAGATCTGAGGCCCATGAGGTGGCCATTAAGTCAGTGCAATCGGTGCAAGCTTCCATGATTAAAGAAAATAAATGGTTGCATGGGAAGATTGAGGCTCTTGAAAATCGGCAGAGGGCTAATACTCTGCGAGTGATAAATTTTCCTAAACAACAACTGACTGCACCGATTCTGACTTTTAAAAAATATCTCTTGGAAGTGTTAAAGGTGCCGGAACTGGCATGCCCACCAATCTCGCAGATATATTACTTGCAGCCTTTTAGGCGGGTGGCGCATGGCGAGCAGGCTGGTGTTGGTGAGTCTGCTGTGCGGTTTGACACCTTGGACTTTATCAGGGAGCTGGAGGGCGAAGAGGGGCGGCAGGAGCGAGCCACTCTTATTGTGACATTTGTTTCTCATTTTGATAGAGACCGGATTTTGAAGTTGTTCTTTAAAAGTCGGAAGGAAAAGTTTTTGAATGTTCAAGTTAGGATGTATCCTGATGTGACCAAGGTAACACAGAAGAGGCGGCAAGCTTTTCTTAAGCTGCGGCCTACTGTGTTTCAGTTGGGGGGCCTGTTTTGGCTCAATTATCCCTGTAAATGTGTAGTAAAGATGGAGGCTGTAAAATATGTGTTTTTTGAACCTATGCAGTTGAAAGCGTTCCTGGACTCCAGGGGGGGCGAGGGGGCTCCTCCTCCATCACCTGGAGCTGAGATGAGATCAGCACCTCAAGTATAATAATCTCCCGCATCTCCCTTCAGAGTCGGGTTTATTTTTGTCTCCCTTTTTCGTAAGGGGTTTTTTTTTATTATTCTTTTCCCAGGAGTGTGGTTTGGTCAGCCTTGATGGGGACTAAAGTAGGAGGCGGGATTTTGAATTGGGGGTTGTGTTTTGTATAAAAGTGTGTGTACTGTTCTCCTAAGTTGTACAAGAGGTGTTCTTGGTGTATACATGTAATGTATAATAAAAATATTGAAATATAAAAAAAATTTAGAAGTGCCCCCTAGGGTGCCCGGTTGGTGTCCTGGCATGTCAGGGGGACCAGTGCACTACAAATGCTGGCTCCTCCCATGACCAAATGCCTTGGATTTCGCCGGGTTTGAGATCGCCAGCATTTTTTCCCATTATCGCTGAAAAACAAAACCGGCGATCTCAAACCCGGTGAACTCTGGCATTTGGCCGGGCTAAACCGTATTATCGAAAAAAAAAGATGGCCGGCCATCTTTTTCGAAAATACGGTTCCAGCCAGCTGTTGCGCTGCTGCCAAAATAGATCACCAGCAATCTATTTCACCGGCGACGTTCGATTATGCCCCTCAAAATTACTTGAATTTTCAGTGAATAAACAGTTATAGAGGTTTATTGAAATACCTGATATTTTACATAAGACACATCATTTTAGACCAAGTCATAGCATGGAAACACTTCTCTTAGGGGCCCTTTTGCTAAACAGCGTAAGCATCTATGCGCGCCCAACGCATGTCAAAATAGAGTTACTACCCTTTTACCACGTGGCTCTTGTGGTAATTTCATTTTTGATGCACGTCCGATACGAACGGCTGAAAAATAATTTTTATTTTCGGACGCGCATATTGGATGTGCACCAAGTGGCATTTGATGCTAGTAGGTCATTACTGCCTGGCGTGCTGAAAAAATGGATTAGCGCGTGGCCAAAACCCGTGCCTACACTACTGCAAGCCATTTTTCAGCGCACCTTAGTAAAATGACCCCTTAGTTCTCACCTCTGAAGTAAAAAATTATCTGAGTAGAGGACAACAGATAGTTTTGCTTCAGTTTGATACTATTAATTATTACTTAGATTAAGTGAATTGGGAATAGTTGATTCAGTGTTAAATTGGTTTGAACAGATTCTGGTTTCTAGATCCTACTGTTAAAAGGTAGGTTTGGGAATTCTTTTAGTTGGAATCTGGGTAGCGGTGTTCCACATGGCTCTCCGCTTTCTCCTTCCCTTTTAATATTTACCTAAGTTCATGGGGTAAATATCTTACAGATTTAGGAAGTTTTGTTTTATATGCTGACGATATTTTTATTTTGTGCCCTGCTTTGGCAACTTTTTCAGATACTATTGTCATGGTACAAAGTTGCATCTTGCTTATCGATGAATGGGCAACTGCATATTTAAAAAAATTGAATAAACAAAAGACGGTTTGGAGATTTTGATCATCTCCCAGATAAAACAATAACATTCGTTTCTGGAGAAAAATTGACAAGTGATAATCATTCTAAGGTTTTAGGCTTTGTTTTGGATTCTGAACTATCATATGAAAAACAAGTAAATGTACTTTTAAAAAACATGTTTTTTTTCTAGGACTTTATGTCTGGGCTTTCCAATATATAAAGATATACTTTATATGACTATTCCTGATAGTTTATTTTCAGTCCAGGGAGCTAGACTTGGAATTCATTGCCTAAAGCTATAAAACAAACAATGTTTTCTGTTTCGGAAACTTTAAAAAACTTATATATATGAATCTCAGTAAGCTGGGGATGCTTAGTGTGAGAGGTATATTATAAAGATCTGTTTTCTCATCTATTTTTATGTTGTAACTTCCTCTTCAAGAGAAGAGTTTTATTATTAGATTGTACACTGCTGAAAAGTTCATTATAGATATTTGAGTGGTATATAAGACAAATATAGCATAGCATAGCAAATGAAAAAGGGCAGCTCCCAAAAGCCACTATTAAGGCTTTGATCACAACACTCCCCCCAAAAGGGAAGATACCTTAAATTGATGGAATCATATAGACCTGTTTCCCTATAAAATGTAAATGCAAAAATGTATGCAAAAATCATAGGCACTAGATTGCAGGTGATTTTACCCAAACTGATACATAGGCAGCAAGTGGTTCTGTGCAGGACAGGCATTCAGTCCTCAGCGTGCAGTCCCCAGCATGCAGTGGTGACAGCACAAGCCACAGGTTCCATCTTGGGATCAGTTAGTTTGGATATTAAGAAGGTATTTGACTCAGTGTCATGGGACTATTACAAAAATTTGGTTTTGAGGGACATCTGCTACACTAGATTTAGACATTTTACGCAGCGCCCAAGGCTCAAATTATGACCAGTGGAATAGTGTCACCTGCATTCCATTTAGAATTGTATACCCAATAGGGATGCCTTCTGCCACCCATGATATTTGTACTATATATGGAGCCATTGGTTTGAAAGCTAATTCAGGATGGTGAGGACTGTGTTGAGATCCTCTACTCTAGAGTGAAGTCATGGCACTGCATATACAGGTGTTTCCCCCACCAATTGCTGTTCTTTCTTAATCCAGGTCTTAGGGACACCATCTAGCCATTCTGTCAAATTTTTAACTGTATGGCTCCATAATATAATTGAAAAATTGGGACCACCATCTGATCTGAACTGACATCAACATTGACATTACAAAAAGAGATGCTGATGTGTGGTGATGAAATTTGCGATGGAAAAGCACTACATGCTGCACCTGGGTGGTTTATATCTTTGCGATTTAACTTCCGAAAGAATTGCAGGGACAATGGAATGGGAAGTGCCATAAGAAGCTTAGATAATATTTATTTATTTATTTATTTATTTGTAGCATAGCCTGCTTATAATCGAACGAGAAAAACGCCCAAGTTCCGACCTAAATTGGGAGATGGACGTTTATCTCACAAAAACGAATAACGCGGTATAATCGAAAGCTGAACTTGGACGTTTTCAACTGCACTCCATCACGGAAGCGTACAAAGTTGATGGGTGCGTGTCGGAGGCGTGGTGAAGGCGGGACTGGGGCATGGTTATCACCCGAACAGAGATGGGCGCCTTTCGCCGATAATGGAAAAAAAGTATGCGTTTGTAGCTAGAATTTAGGGCACTTTTCCTGGACCCTGTTTTTTCACGAATAAGGCCCCAAAAAGTGCCCTAAATGACCAAATTACCCCCAGAGGGAATCGGGGATGACCTCCCCTGACTCCCCCAGTGGTCACTAACCCCCTCCCACCACAAAAAAATGATGTTTCACAACTTTTTATTTTCACCATCAAATGTCATACCCACCTCCCTGGCAGCAGTATGCAGGTCCCTGGAGCAGTTGTTAGGGGGTGCAGTCGACTTCAGGCAGGTGAACCCAGGCCCATCCCCCCTACCTGTTACAATTGTGCTGCTTAATGCTTATTAGTTGTCCAACCCTCCAAACCCACTGTACCCACATGTAGGTGCCCCCCTTCACCCCTTAGGGCTATAGTAATGGTGTAGACTTGTGGGCAGTGGGTTTTGAGGGGGATTTGGGGGGCTCAACACACAAGGGAAGGGTGATATAGATAGATAGATATAGATATACAGTGCAATCCACTTAAGTGCAAGGGTCTGGGACCAAAGAAATACATGCAGTTAACCGGAGCATGCACTTAACCATTGTGACCCAAAGAAGCTTGACATCTGATAAACGTATGTACAGTACTGTTTATTATACGTACAGTATACAGTCTCCGTTAACTGACGTTATACTGTCTACGTTAACTGACGTTAGGCTTACTTGAAGTAATCAGTCATAGTCCTCTGTACACTATTGTGTCTGTGAGTTCCATAGACTACGTCTGCCAGACTGTAAAAACTGTCATAGCACTGACATCCAGTGGCCTACACATAGGCCTGCACGGTGCTCTTCAGCGCTCTTGCAAAAGTGACAATAGATTGTTGAATTTCGTCAGCATGTGCCTCGCTGCTCATTTCATCATCTGTTTCATCATCAGCCGTTGCCTGCGTGTAGGCGCATATCTCGACATCAGTGCTGTCGTCAGCTGTTTGTAGATCGTAATCAACAGCTATGTAGTGATGAAACTCCTCTTCAGTAACACCATCTGGGATGTCAATAGCCTGTTCATCTGACACGTTTGCAACAGCTGCATCTGTTTCGTCCCTCTCCACATCCTTAACAAAGCTTGCCCGCTTGTAGCAGTTCACAATGGTTGCCTGTGTAACATGATTCCAGTATTCTTTCTGCATATGTAGGGAATCCAACAGTGATAGATTACAAGCCAGTTCAACAGCATGTTTATCCTTGCCAGTCTGGTCATCCATAATGCTCATCAGACGACATAGCACAAGAGCCCGATAATGTTTTTTGAAATTGGCTATTATGCCCTGATCCATAGGTTGGATCAGAGAGGTAGTGTTTGGTGGCAGTAAGACCACTTTGACATTAGACAGCCTGACATCATCACTGTGTGCAGCACAATTATCACAAAGCAACAAAATCTGACGCTTTTGTGCCCGCATTCTAGTGTCTAACTTCTTTAGCCACTGCTTCCAAATTTCCCCAGTCATCCATGAATTTGCGTTAGCCTCATATGACACAGGAAGTCGCAGAGACTTGCTGACCTGAACATGTATACCCTGGAGGAAAGGAGGAACAGGGGTGATATGATACAGACGTTCAAATACTTGAAAGGTATTAATCCACAAACAAATCTTTTCCGGAGATGGGAAGGTGGTAGAACGAGAGGACATGAAATGAGATTGAAGGGGGGCAGACTTAAAAAAGATGTCAGGAAGTATTTTTTCACGGAGAGGGTGGTGGATGCTTGGAATGCCCTCCCATGGGAGGTGGTGGAGATGAAAACGCTAACGGAATTCAAACATGCGTGGGATGTGCATAAAGGAATCCTGTGCAGTAGGAATGGATCCTCAGAAGCTTAGCCAAAATTGGGTGGCGGAGCAGGTGGGGGAAGAGAGGTTGGTAGTTGGGAGGCGAGGATAGTGGAGGGCAGACTTATACGGTCTGTGCCAGAGCCGGAGATGGGAGGCGGGACTGGTGGTTGGGAGGCGGGAAATACTGCTGGGCAGACTTGTACGGTCTGTGCCTTGAAAAAGGCAGGTACAAATCAAGGTAAAGTATACACATATGAGTTTATCTTGTTGGGCAGACTGGATGGACCATGCAGGTCTTTTTCTGCCGTCATCTACTATGTTACTATGTTAACATTCTTGAAGCAATGGGGCTGTTTGCTCTTTCCAATGACGAGTGGTTCCAACTTCTCACTCCCATCCATATTGCAGCAAAGGAGGATCGTCAGTTGGTCCTTCGACGTTTTACTTCCTATAGTTTCGGCTTGTTTGAATGCAAGTATTCCATCAGGAATCACTCGCCAGTAGAGACCGTTTTCGTCAGCATTGAAAATGTCACGAGGTGCAAACTCGTTTAAGATGGTAGGAAGAACTGAAACAACCCAATTTTCAGCAGCAAAGTCATCAGCGTCTTGTTTTTCACCATGCTGTTTCTTGAATTTTATGTTGTTCCTCTCCTTCCATCTTTCCAACCATCCAAAAGTGACTTTGAATTCAGTTAGTCCAAGACTTTCAGCTAGCTGATTAGCTTTCTCCATAAACAGTGGACCACTGACAGGAAACTGTCTGCTCCTGACTTGAGAAAACCACCGAAGAAGAGCATCTTCTACATCCTCAGCTTTTCCCGCCCGTTTACGTTTCCTGTGTGGATTTGTATTGTTTTGCCAGTCTGCCAGAAGCTGATCTTTCTGCTTCAAGATATGTGAAATTTGACTGGGATTGACACCATATTCTTTAGCAATAGATGCTTGACTTTGTTTTTGAATTTTTTAAGAACTTCTATTTGTTCAGCCAGTGTTAAAGTCTTACAGTTGCGTGATGACGATGACGACGACGACTCCAGTGTACACTCTAACAACTTTCTTTCGCTCATTCTTTCCCGTGGCACTTAACCAATGAGATTTCAAATTTATTGCCCCTTTGTCACGTTCCAATCGACTTCCATATTCTATGCGTGTGCTTATGCGGAATCTTTCCTGCAGAGGAGCGGTCTTAAACCATGCATATTAGCGAATCTTGCACTTATCAGTGGTGCACTAAACCGAAGTTTGTCCCTATAGAAACTGATGGCGCCAAAAACGGGACCGAAGTACGGCATGCAGTTAAACAGAGCATGCTCTTATCCGACGTGCACTTAAATGGAGTGCACTGTATATATAGATTTAGATGTAGATATAGATATAGTATTTCCTGGGGGTGAAGACTCATTCATGTGAAGGTAAAAAATATGTTTTTGTATAAATTCCACTCCCATTTTTAGGTGCTCTGCCTCCTTAAAGTAAAGCTGGCATTTTTACGGAGTGTTAAGTCCTTGCACATTCAACAAAACAAATACAGTATTCTGAGTAACACTGGTAATTCTATCTTTATATCCTTGTTATATACCCAACCAAAGCCTACAAAGATTTCCTGTTCCCCCCCCCCCCCCTCCAGTGACACTTTAATTTCAGTCCCCATTTGAACTAACATATCTTCCCCTTCCCTCCTCTTTTTCCCACTCTGTTTTCAACCTCTGGATCTTATTTTCCTTATCTCTTCCTACATCCCATATCCCCTCCTCCCACAAAGCCTAATCCATCTGTGTCACCTGCCATATCCTATCTCTGCAAGTCCTCCCCTAGAGGAAGTGAAGTCCACACTTCTTCCCCCATCACACCTTTTAATCATGCGTCCCCTTCCCTCCCCTTCTCCTCCTTGCATTCATTCTTCTGCCTTCACATTTTCTTTAAATTTATTTTAAAAAAAGAAATTAAATAAACAAGAGACATGTCCTCACACATACATATCCCCTCTAAGTTATGCTTCAGTGTTCATTGACGGTCAGTGGCAGACAGAGTCCTCTAACCCAGTATCCAGCATCATTGCAGGTCAGGAAGTTCCCTGGTGAATTATCCCGTCATCTGAAATTTGGCACTGCAACCTGTCCCTGCCATCAGAAACCTGTTGCCAGTGGGAGTGTCCTTCTCTGGTTGCATTTGATCTGCAGAGATCTCTGAGTCTGGTAGCAAACCCATTGCTTCCTCTTTGCTTCTTATCTGATGCAGCTTGTCTTCTTTACAGAATGTCTGTGCAAATGGATACTACCATTTGAAGCTAATGCTAGCTTTGGGTGCTACCACTTTTTTCACTTTGTAGTTTGAAAATAGGCAATTATGTCTTTAGGCAGGTTGGGTTTTGATTATCCTAAGGCATGATATGCACATGCTATTTTTATGGGCTTTGGATCTATGGGGGTCTTTTAGTAAGCCGTGGTAGCGTTTTTAGGTCATGATAGAAATCAGCTGGCGGTAAATGCCGAGATGCCCATTATATTCCTATGGATGTCTTGGCATTTACCACCAGCTGATTTCTACCATGAGCTACCATGAGAAAATGCTACCATGGTTTAGTAAAAGACCCCCTATGCGATTTGAGTCCTCCAATAGCAAGGAGCTCACAATTTTCTGCACCACTATCTCACACAATTAATATATTCAGGTCCCTCCGGCACACCTCAGAACCAAAGATTACATTGCTGACATTGATTTTTCAAATCTTCAATTTTGTCGGCCATGGCTGCTACAGATTGCTTTGTCTCCAGCTTCAGCATTGTGTCTGTCCATTCATCGAGATGGAGTTCCACCTCCTAAATGCGATGGCCCAGCTCTGCTATTTCCCCTCTCATATCTACACCCAGGGCACCTTTCCCACTACCTATTGTGAGCACTCTGGAGTGCTGATGCAGGGAAAAGGGGATAGGGGTTCTTTCAGCAGTCAGCATTCCCGGTCATTTAGCCCAAGTAGGAGAGCGGTGTGCCCTCTAGGGGCCAAACTGACAGAGAAAGCTTTAGTTCAGGAGAGAAACTACACTCCCCAGAAGCCAGTGCAGGGTCAGCTGAACTCCCAGGAGGGGGAGGGAGGAATGACTGATTGGGAGATCTGATCCTGGAGATGGGGAATAGCTGGTGGAGCTTGGGGAGGAGGAGGAGATGGATTGTAATAAAGAGGAGGTGGAAGGAGAAGGGGGAGAGGAGTGTATGGAAGTGGCTGGTTTGGATCGGACTCGAGGAGAAAAGGTAAAAGCTTTTGTGGCCTCTGTACTGCCAAGACTGTGGATGTTGGGGGAGGCTAAAGTGAGCCAGTGGAGAGGAGGCTGGTGGAAACAACTAACCCAGAAACTGTCTGCTTATAAAAGATAGTGCTGTGGGGTTAGCAGAGTCAGCAACTGTCATGTGGAAAATAGGACTGAACTTTGTTGGAAATAATGACTGTTAAGGATAAGCTGAACTATCTGTGCTGGAGGTGGGATTGAACTATGTGACAATAATGACTGTTAATAATAAGCTGAACTATTCATGCTGGAGGAACTGATGCAAATCACAGCTAATACTGTGTTTAAAGAGCTTGAACAATAAAGCCTTGGATTTTTATAAGAACTTTGTGTTAAAGTCTCTGGAAGCAGGTGGAGAAAGAAACTAAGGGCTATACTGACCCTGACCAACGGAGGGAGAGACTGAGTGAGAGGAAGCCAGCCTGATCCAGGAGGTGTGCAGGAGAGCTCAGCTCATGAGAAGCAGCTGAAGTTAAGCAGGGACAGCCTTGGTCCCATCTGGAAGGGTGACCCGGTTACACTGTATATCAGACTTCATCTCTCACATAAGAACATGTAGAACATAAGAGTAGCCATACTGGGTCAGACCAATGGTCCATCTAGCCCAGTATCCTGTGGCCAAGCCAGGTCATATGTACCTGACAGAAACCCAAATTGTGGCAACACTCCATGCTACAAACCCCAGGGCAAGCAGACTATGGACTTTTCCTCCAGGAACTTGTCTGAACCTTTTTTAAACCCAGATATGCTAACCACTGTTGCCACATCCTCTGGCAAAGTGTTCCAGAGCTTAACTATTCATTGAGTGAAAAAATATTTCTTCCTTTTTGTTTTAAAAGTATTTCCATGTAACTCCTTGAGTGTCCCCTAGTCTTTGTACTTTAGGAATTAGAAATGCTGACATTGGCTCCCCAACTGTTGGATCACTTAGCTCACAGCTGTGCTCAGGCTCCATGGTCATTTTCATCATCCCTTGGAGACCCACTGCCACATTGATCTCGGTGCCACTGAATGTGAACTCTGCCAAATCCACTGTGCGCTTCTTAAAACTCATCACCACCCATCAGCATCTCTTTTGGTAAGATAATGAAGCCAATTTTGGTGTCAATTCAGATTGAATGCTGGAATAAAATCATAACGATTGCTGGGAAATTGTGGAGCTGGTAGCTGAAGCAGCCATCTCGCCCATTGACTTCACTTCCTCACTCCTGGCTTCCAGTTATAACATCACTTCTAGGACACCCATCTTCCATTGCATGGCACACTAGTGTGTCAGGTCTTCCCTCAAGCTCCAACCAGGTATCCAACCAGGTATCCAGGCAGCTGTCCACCAGAAAGCATTCAGCCTTAACTCTAGGACAACAAATGCCTATTCAAGATATATTGGTTGCTGCAAGAAAACTATATCAACGTACCTTTGACTTAAGTGGTAGAGGTTTTCCATCTACCATTTCATGAATGGGCACCACCCCATTCACTGTCTTGAAACCATCTGCTCTGTATACCATCTAAATTTTCTAGGACTCCTCGGGGTCCGGCGTCAGAAGTGAAGGCGAGCGGTGCTTCAGACTGTCTTCCCTTCTGTCTCAGCTCTGCCTCTGGTCCCGCCCTCATTTCCTGTTTCCGGAAGGGCGGGACCAGAGGCAGAGCTGAGACAGATGGGAAAGCAGTCAAGCGCCGCTTGCCTTCACTGCTGACGCTGGACCCCGAGGTAAACATTTTTAAATTACAGCTGGCACGCAGGAAGGCAAGGGGCTGCCGGAGGACAGGTTGTGCTTGCACTCGGAGGGGAGAGAGAGAGAGAGGGAGGGAGACGCGGGGGCGTGGAGCTCAGAGGAGAGGAGGGCGTGGAACTCGGAGGGGAGGGAGGGAGGGGCTGCAACTCAAAGGGGAGGGGGCGTCCTGCAACTCGAATGGGAGGGGGCGTCCTGCAACTCGAAGGGGAGGGGGGCCTGGAACTTGAAGGGGAGGAGAGGGAGAGAGGGAGGTTAGGGGGCATGGAACTCGGAGGGGAGGGGGCAGGAACTTGGAGGGAGGACGGGGCGAGGGAGGGGCGATTCTCTACTCACCTCCAACGTTCTGTGGCTGGCTGGTGCTGGCTTCCCTTACTTATCCGCCCTCTGACGTCATTGCCAGGGCGGACCAATGGGAAGTGTGTTACGAACCCAAGCATCCAGATGGAGGTGCAACTTATATATATATATATATATATATATATATATATATAAATATCCCAGGCACCTATTTCTGCATGTGAAATGCTTATAAAATTATTAACATTTAGATAACCACTATACTTACACATAAAACATTTCATCATACATAATAATTAATAAACTATCCTATTTTAAAATTACAGTGTTAAAATAAGCTCAAAACACCCTCCTCCCTACAACAATTTGTTAAGGAAACATCTGGCCAAACAAAAATACTTTAACTATTTTCCTAAACTTCAAATAATCTGCCTCAAGTTTTACTGGCTTTAGAATGGCATTCCACTATAAATTTTCCATAACTTGAAAATGCCTTGTTTGTCATGACTGCAACCAGACAGTCTTAGTAAAAGAACACATAGTCATTCCTAAATTTTTTCCTTAACTCTGTAATGAAACATCACCGAAACAATCTAGGTTCCTGTTCACCATAGCAGTGCTACTTAACCTCAAAGTTCAAATCAGAATGGTAGATGTATGTTTAGCAAAAATCAAAATAAGAGAAAATACAGGGATAGGTATGGGTTTGCTCCTGCCCCCACTGGACCACTAGGGACTTTCAGCAGGGCCAGGGTGGGGGAAATGGGGATGGACTTGGGGGTCTGGGAGGAGGGATCTTATCACATTGGAGAGGGAGGGATGGGAGACCTTTCTTCTTCAGGGGGAGGGTGGGTTGGGGATCGGAAGGGGGCTATGTGCTACTGGGGGTGGGAGGGAAGAGCACTGGAATCAGTAGGAGGTAGATGTGTTTCCGGAGGTGGGAGAGAGGGAAGGAGGATCAGAAGTGGGCTTTAGGATGTTCTGGGGGGGAGGGAGGGAGGGGGTTATTGACACTTCAGGTCAGGACCTGGAAGTTAACCGGCCACCAGTCGATATTCAGACTTGTTTCTGTCCTAACTTTATACAGTTGCTCAGTCGGTTTGCAGACTGAAAATCGCCGCTAACTGGCTTAACATCCGCTCTGCCCTAACTCCGCCTCCCAAACCACTCACAAACTAGCTGGTTTCAGTATGGGCGGTTATATTCAGTAGCACTGTCCAGTTAAGAGCCACTGAATATGCCCACACAAACTATTTAAATGGCCATGAGCTTCTGGCTGTTTAAATTGCTTTGAATATCTACCCCAAAGTATTTTTGGAGCCTGCCCGTTTTTTGTTTGATATACTGTATATTTACTAAAGATAGTTCTAAAATCCGTAATATTTATGCAGAAAATTATGAGGCTGATGGCTATACCAGGCTTGGAAGGGAGATCTTGTTGAAGTGATTTAACATTTAACTATCAATCAAATCATGCAAAAACATTTTTCTTACTACTGCTCTTTTAAAGTTTATGTGATATATTTATGAAACTGTGTGTCATTTCACTTTGGCTGCTGTTCGCAATGGGGCCTACTTACCTATAACACTGATGCAATTTGTTAAAATATATGCTCATATTTGTACTGCCAAACTCACTAAGAAATTTAACTGTAGATATTGTTATTTGGTTCATTGAAGCCACATGCTTTCTTCAATATTTTTCTACATTTAAGTGCCAGGTATAGGTTCGATTTTTTCAGTTTCATGGTTCATTTTTACTTTTTTATAAATTTATTTATACATTTTTTTCATCTTGCCAATTTTGTATTCATTTTTTAAATAACTGGTTAAATATCATAGCCGGTTATTCTAGTACCTGGGCTGGCGATCATAAGCAGTATTTGCATATGCATTTTTCTCTCATGTAATGTGCATTATGATGTATTTAAAACTGGTGTGTATGCGCTGCCAACTTTCTAGCTAATTGCTGATTTGTGAATTGTCCATGGTGTCTTTCTATTTACACCGCAGTTCTAGTAAGGTTATCCAGTTTATTTTTACTTTGGTACTGTGAAGTTATTTGTCCTAGGATGTAGAACATAACTTGTTTTTATAGCCTTTTTATGACCTTTATATGAGCATTTGATTTCCGTGCTGCTTTCATTTTGGTGCCATTTTTATAATGTTAACTGGTCACAGTGTCTTAATCGGTTTTCTTAATAACCGGTTATTCATCCCGTTCATAACCGGCTATCATGTTTTAAATGCACCGCTAGCTGTTTTTCTTACCTTGTTTTACTTGCTTTGTTTTAATTTAATTATTGATGTATTTGTATATTATTATTGGTTTAGGGCCCTTTATACCAAGCTGCGGGAAAAGGGGGCCTGTGCTGGTGTCAGCGAGTGTTTTAGATATGTGCCAAGGTCCCCTTTTACCACAGCAAGTAAAAAGTAGGCCTTTCTTTTTTTAAAGAAATGGTGTATGGCAAGTGAAGCACTTACCGCACAGCCATTTCGGGGGGGGGGGGGGGGGGGGGGGAGGGGAGTCCTTACCACCACCCATTGAGGTGGCGGTAAGGGCTCCTGTGCTAACCCAATGGTAACCGTGCAGTATGCTCAATTACTGCCAGGTAAATATATTTTTGTAGTGTCGGGCGTGATGGTGCATTTGGGGTGGAACTACCGCCAGGCTGCTGCAGTAGTTCCTTTTCAATGAACGGTAAGCCCGCATTGGGCTTACCAATGCTTTGTAAAAGGGACCTTTAGTTATTTATCCCCCACACTCATGTATTGCAGTTACTTTTCCTTCTGATGTTATTATTATTTTTAAGGATCACTATTGGGCTCATTTTCGACAGAGAAGGACGCCCATCTTTCGACATAAATCGGAAGATGGGCATCCTTCTCCCAGGGACGTCCAAATCGGTATAATCAAAACCTGATTTAGGACGTCTCCAACTGCACTCCATCGCAAGGACGGCCAAAGTTCAAGGGGGCCTATCGGTGGCGTAGCGAAGGCGGGACTTGGGCATGCCTAACGTCCTTGACCTATAATAAAAAAAAACAAGGACGTCCCTGACGAGCACTTGGATGTTTTCACCCGGTCGTGTTGTTCTTACGACTAAGGCACAAAAAGGTGCCTGAAATGACCAGATGACCACCGGAAGGAATTGGGGATGACCTCCCCTTACTCTCCCAGTTTGTCACTAACCCCCTCCTACCCTCAAAAAACATCTTTCAAAATATTAGGTGCCAGCCTTAATGCCAGCCTCAGATGTCACACTCAGGTTCATGACAGCACATGCAGGTCCCTGGAGCAGTTTTAGTGGGTGCAGTGCACTTCAGACAGGTGGACCCAGCCCAATCCCCCCTCCCACCTGTTACATTTGTGGAGGAAACAGTGTGCCCTCCAAAACCCATCAGAAATCCATGGTACTCACATCTAGGTGCCCCCCTTCACCCATAAGGGCTATAGTAGTGGTTTACAGTTGGGGGTAGTGTGTTTGGGGGGGGGGGGGGGGGTTGGGGGCTCAGCACACAAGGTAAGGGAGCTATGTTCCTGGGAGCAATTTATGAAGTCCACTGCAGTGCCCCCTAGGGTGTTCGGTTAGTGTCCTGGCATGTCAGGGGGACCAGTGCACTACAAATGCTGGCTTCTCCCATGACCAAATGGCTTGCATTTGGTCGTTTCTGACATGGATGTCTTTGGTTTCGAAAATCACCGAAAATCAGAAACAGCCATGTCTAGGGACGTCCAAATCTAGGAACGGCAACATTTCAGGATTTGGACGTCCTTGATGGTATTTTCAAAATGAAAGATGGACGTCCATCTTGTTTCGAAAATACGGGTTTCCTCACCCCTAGATTTTGCCATTTTGCAAGGACGTCCAAATCGAAACTTGGACGTCCCTTTCGAAAATGCCCCTCCACGTATACCTTTTACAGTGGAGACTATTGCTTCATTGGCCTTTACTACTGCAGCAGACATTATTCTCAGTTGTCTCAGTGATTTGAGGTACTTTATTTATGTACTGTTTTAGCTATGCTATCTCAAATAGTGTCTGAACACTTACCCCCTTACAAAGCCGCATTAGCAGCCGCTGATGCGGTAATGCCGACACAGCCCATTCACTTTGAGGGTTAATGTGTGCTCATCTCCTTTGCCATTATGTCATTTATCTCTTCTTGCAATTGCTGCAACAAATATTTAAATTCTCTTTCTTAATATGTCTTTCTACTACATCGTGGTAATATATACTGTTGCAGTCCATTTTTGTTTATTTATATTCTTTTTATATTTTATATTTTATTTATGCTCTCTGAGATACTAATGCATCTGTGATACTTGATTCATGGATGTTGATTTATTATTTTCTTTTTGAATACAGTTGTGCATAGTGACCCTGAGGCAGGCGGCTGCATTCACCAAAACAAACCCTGTGCTGGGTCTTTTTGTTTTGGTGCTCTAATAAAGCTACTTTGAACTTTATTGTATCGTCCTCTACTTCTGCTTTGGTTCCTCTACATTTCAATAAACATTAACGTAAAAAAATAAAAGAGCAGTGATGTGTCCTTTAAAGGAAGCATAGCTTTGATACTTTGAAAATCTCTGTTTGTTGCTGATAAATCATTAAGGGGCCCTTTTACTATGCAGTGTTAAGCAGTTAGCCTGGGGTTTACTGAATTGTAGACAACAGCACAAGCAGCCACTGTAGTACAAATATCGCATTAGCTGCCTAATGCGCGAGTGGGCTGGATCTGGGCATGACATGGCAGGCAGAAGTGTAGCCAGTTGTGCCTCAAGAGGAGGTGGTAAATGCAGCTACACTACCAGCATTCCGATAACATGGTTGCTAAAAAGTAGCAAGCTGGTGTGGCATACTCACTGGATTTCTCAGTCTCCCTCCAAGTTGGGCTCGACCGCAAACACGTTCCAGCCTCCCCTGCAGAAGCATCCTGTTCTTACTACAAATCCCCCAATCTTCATTCCAACTCCCCTAATCCCCTGTACAAGCATCTCGATCCCCCTTCCAGTCTCCAATCTCCAGTTCGCACACCGTGATCCTCAGTCCAAAACCCGCCCCCTGCCTAAAAGTACCACCCCCACCTCCCTGCGCTCTTCCTTACTCCCATCCCTCTGACCCCCTTTCCAGGATCTACCCAGAGTCTGGACATCCGTTCATGTAGCTGCCAGTGGCAGCAGTCCCTCCTATAACTGCTTGGATCAGTGTCTCCCGTATAATGGTGCTTGACCCTACCTGTGGTATCGCAGTACTACCGCTTGATCCCTAAAGTTTGTTACGAATTATATTTTATTAAATGGGTCTTGATTATATTTGTTACATTGTATGATGCATTTGATTATTGTTTTACATTGCTCTTGGTGGTTCTTTTGCTCAAGAGCGGTGATCTGTAAGTGCAGATAAACAGAACATAAAAATTTAGCAAAGAGGAACGGAAAACAAGCCTAAGATATTCTATTGACATCAGAAGCTAAAACAAGGCTGTGAGAAAAGGAGGAGGCTTAATCACAATGGGGCCGGCTCCTTTGAGTGAATGGGTTTTGGCTGTTCAAGGATAACAGAATGTATCAGACTGTTGCTTTCTCTTTCAAACACGTTTCCATAAGAGGCATTTTGTCTTTTTCTGATTATTATTTAAATACTTGCTGTTAATGTCTCATATTGGGAAACAGTCTTCCATTTTATAGTCACTGGTTATACTTAAACATAGGTTACAGTGACAGAGCTCACTATTTAAAGGGTCATTTTGATTTGCTTCCTAGTTGTCCAGGCTTTTAGACAACTGCTCAGTGTGTAGAGGCCATTTTACTTCCTGTCCTGCTCCTTCTTCCTTGTGCCATAATCTTGGCCCTGTATTCTGCTGGCCTTGAGCAGGGAGAGACTACCATTAAAACCCATAGAACAGCTATTTAAAAAAGAGAGAGAAAAACACTGGTGTTAACAGTCCTTGAAGTTCAGTGGCAATGCTAACATGAAACCCTGATCAGACTATGTATCATGAGAGACAGGTGTCTTTCATATAGACTGTTTGGGACAGCCATCATGGCAGGCAGATCATGTGACAAGGTCTCATGGGCACCATAAAATGGAAACAAAAAAATTAGCGGAAACCAACTTTCCTGACATACATTTTTACTTGGGGGTCAATATTCAGAGTGATTTAACCAAGCAGGAAAGGCTCCTGCCTGGACCAAACACTGATATTCAGCAGTACTTAACAGGGTCTCCGAGAAGGGAGGGGGGAGGGGGAAATTCCCCAGGCCCGGCCTCCATGGGGGGACCTGGCACAGGCAAGCCACTCTCCCTTCCTGCTTTTGGGTCTGTGTCTCTCCTGCTCTGTGCCAGGACCCAGATGATTGCATTAACGTGATAATCTGGGCAGGTTATTGCATTAATGCAATCATCCAGGTCCTGGCACACAGGAGCAGGAGATGACAGATTGAGGGAGGAGCAGTCAGACACAGGAAGGTAAGGGGAGGGCGGGGCGGCAACCGTGTGTGGGGGGGGGAGTGATATGGCGGTAGCCCGGGGGGGGGGGGAGCAGTTCTGTCCCGGACCCACCTGTGTTTCTCGGTGGCCCTGGCACTTAACTGACTGCCACATCACTTTCCAGTTAGTCCTTCAATGGTCCTGTGGCAGACCCAGCAGTTATATATGGGCACTGCCACTGCTAATATTCAGTATGTGTGTCCAGATAGAAAACAGAGCAAGTAGGACTGCATGAAATGCAGTCCTAACTATGCCTGGTTACTCTTCTGGTTACCAACACTGAATATTGACCAGACCGAGATAATGTCCGGCAGCCCTTAAACACTCTGGTATTCAGTACCAGTAACTGGAATAGGTCTGGCTGAATATTGCCCCCTTTGTTTCTAAGAAAAATGGAGCCTAACAACAGGACAAACCTGAAAGTCTCTAGGTACTGTAGACTGCAGGATTAGACTGTCTAGGCTCCTGCACATACGTAGCTGCCCCTATATCAATAAGTCATATAAGACCTGCCTCTGTTTCTTCCAAGCATGCTTAACTAGTGCAATCTCCACTTTGTATTTGGAGATACGCAAAACTGACATAAAGGATTCCATTCATATCGTTATGAAATTCCACAGAGTGGAAAATGGGCATCAGATGATGTAGCATTTGAGTGATACATTCTCCAAACTGCTGTGAATTCTACTTATGAGGTACAGTTAAACTGCATTCCTTAGGTCATGATCAAAAGAGAATTTAAGAGAATGGGAATGCATTTTAATGTCAACTCCTTCAGTAATCAGATTGAGCCTGCCATGAATGATTTGCTTAAACTGCTTACACATATGAGATCGATTATAAGTATACTGCTTGCCTATCAGCAATTGTAGGTTTGTACAGCTTATATGCTAATATGGAGGTCAGTTTTCAAATTGCTTGCATTGCTACAATGTTCACAGGTACTTTTTACCTTCTTCTTTATATCAAGTTTGAAAGTGAAAGTATTAACTATGTTTTATGTATATGTGTATGGTTTATTTTTTTGAATGTAGCTCTGTAAGTTGCTGTGAACAAACATTTTTGTTGGTATTGGTGGTATATACATATTTAGTATAGATAAAGATGCACACATTTTCCATATAAAAATTTCCCTATAGAAAAAGTACATATAGAAAGTTGCACCTGTGTTTTTTGCAATTATTTAGGGGGTCTTTTACTAAAGGTTAGTTCGAGTTATCTGCAGCAGAACCCATTTTATTCCAATGGACCCTGCTGCAGATAACTCAACCTAATCTTTAGTAAAAGACCCCCTTATTTATTTTTATTTGAGCATTTTTTTATACCGCCAAATGATCCAGATTAGCAAAAGATGTATGTTTGCAGAGCAACAGGCTATATAGACAAAACACAATAATCCTTGACCTATGCCCTCCAGGATACAAAAATCCCTCACTGGATCAGAAAAGAAAAATGAGGCGGAGGCATAGCACTAATCTATCGAAACCACTGCCGAGTCCATAACACCCCAACTTGAAATCGCCTCAATCTCCTAGTATCCGCTGGGGACATCAATCCCAATCCAGGTCCCCCACACCAATCCTCATCCTATCTATGCAGACCACTCCGGAATGTCTCCAACCTCATTTCCATTCCCCTCCTCTCCTCCTCTTCCCTCCCCTTCTCATGCGCCCTATGGAATGCCTGATCTGTCTGCAACAAACTCTCCTTTACCCATGACCTCTTCATCTCCCATTCTCTCCAACTCCTCGCCCTAACTGAAACCTGGCTCACCCCTGATGACTCTGCCTCAGTCGCGGCCCTATGCCATGGAGGCTATCTCTTCTCCCATTCTCCCCGCCCAGTTGGCCGCGGTGGCGGCGTTGGGTTACTACTTTCGTCCTCCTGCAGTTTTCAACCTCTCCTCCTACCGCAGTCTCACTGCTTCTCATCCTTTGAAGTTCACGCCATCCGTCTATTCTACCCGCTGCCACTCAGAGTTGCAGTCATTTACCGCCCCCCTGATAAGTCCATATCTTCCTTCCTTACCGACTTCGATGCCTGGCTCTCCGTTTTTCTTGAGCCCTCATCCCCATCCCTCATTCTCGGAGACTTAACATACACGTTGATGACCAATCTGACCCTCACGCTTCTCAGTTCCTCACTCTAGCATCCTCCTTCAACCTCCAGCTATGCTCCACCACCCCTACTCACCGAGACGGCCATTGTCTTGACCTCGTCCTCTCCTCTACCTGCTTACCCTCCAATTTCTGCGCCTCAGCTCTTCCTCCCTCTGACCATCACCTGATCACCTTCACACTTCGTCACCCTCCCCCGCAGTCCCGCCCAACACTAACCACTACTTCCAGGAATCTCCAGGCTGTCGACCCTCCCACCTTATCCTCCATTATCTCTAATCTCCTCCCTTCCATCATGTCCTCCGAGTCTGTTGACAAGGCTGTCTCCGCTTACAATGTCACTCTCTCCTCTGCTCTGGACACCCTTGCACCATCTATCTCCCGTCCCACAAGACGTACTAATCCTCAGCCCTGGCTGACCCCTTGCATCCGTTACCTTCGCTCCTGCACCCGATCTGCTGAACGCCTGTGGATGAAATCTCGTACCCATTCAGATTTTCTTCATTACAAATTCATGCTATCCTCCTTCCAGTCCTCCCTATTCCTTGCCAAACAGGACTATTACACCCAATTGACCAATTCTCTCAGTGCCAACCCTCATCATCTCTTCGCCACCCTTAACTCCCTCCTCAAAGTGCCCTCCACTCCCACCCCACCCCCCCCCCCTCACTCTCACCTCAATCACTGGCTGACTACTTCCGCGACAAGGTGCAAAAGATCAACCTTGAGTTCACTACCAAGGCACCTCTTCCTCTTCACCCTTCAACCCTCTCCCTCAACCAACCAACCCAGGCCTCTTTCTCCTCCTTTCCTGATATCACCGAAGAGGAAACCGCCCGCCTTCTTTCCTCCTCGAAATGCACCACTTGTTCCTCTGATCCCATCCCCACCAACTTACTTAGTACCATCTCTCATACTGTCACCCCCCTCCATCTGTCATATCCTCAACCTCTCTCTCTCCACTGCAACTGTCCCTGATACCTTCAAGCACGCCGTAGTCACACCTCTCCTCAAAAAAACATCACTTGACCCTACCAGTCCCTCCAACTACCGCCCCATCTCCCTCCTACCCTTCCTCTCCAAAATACTTGAGTGTGCTGTTCACAGCCGCTGCCTTGATTTTCTCTCCTCTCATGCCATCCTCGATCCGCTTCAATCCGGTTTTCGCCCTCTACACTCGACAGAAACGACACTCTCTAAAGTCTGTAATGACCTGTTCCTTGCCTAATCCAGAGGCCACTACTCCATCCTCATCCTCCTTGATCTATCCGCTGCTTTTGATACTGTCAATCATGATTTACTTCTTGCCACACTGTCCTCATTTGGGTTCCAGGGTTCTGTCCTCTCCTGGTTCTCCTCCTATCTCTCCCACCACACCTTCAGAGTACACTCTCATGGATCTTCCTCCACCCCCATCCCGCTCTCTGTTGGAGTTCCCCACGGATCTGTCCTTGGACCCCTTCTTTTTTCAATCTACACCTCTTCCCTGGGCTCACTGATCTCATCTCATGGTTTCCAGTATCATCTTTATGCTGATGACACCCAGCTATATCTCTCTACACCAGACATCACCGCGGAGACCCAGGCCAAGGTATCGGCCTGCTTATCCAACATTGCTGCATGGATGTCCAACCGCCACCTCAAACTGAACATGTCCAAGACCGAGCTTATCGTCTTTCCACCAAAACCCACTTCTCCTCTTCCTCCACTCTCTATCTCAGTTGATGGCACCCTCATCCTCCCCGTTTCATCTGCCCGCAACCTCGGAGTCATCTTCGACTCACCCCTCTCCTTCTCTGCACATATCCAGTAGATAGCCAAGACCTGCGCTTCTTTCTCTTTAACATCAGCAAAATTCGCCCTTTCCTCTCTGAGCACACCACCCGTACTCTCGTCCACGCTCTCATTACCTCTCGCCTTGACTACTGCAACCTACTCCTTACTGGCCTCCCACTTAGCCATCTATCCCCCCTTCAATCTATTTAGAACTCTGCTGCACGTCTTATATTCCGCATGAACCGATATACTCATATTACCCCTCTTCTCAGGTCACTTCACTGGCTTCCAATCAGATACCGCATACAGTTCAAGCTTCTCCTTCTTACCTACAAATGCACTCAGTCTGCAGCCCCTCATTACCTCTCTACCCTCATTTCCCCTTACGTTCCCACCCGTAACCTCCGCTCACAGGACAAATCCCTCCTCTCAGTACCCTTCTCCACCACCGCCAACTCCAGGCTCCGCTCATTCTGCCTCGCCTCACCCTATGCTTGGAATCAACTTCCTGAGCCCTTACGCCAAGCCCCCTCCCTACCCATCTTCAAATCCTTGCTCAAAGCCCACCTCTTCAATGTTGCTTTCGGCACCTAATCTTTATACCTTTCAGGAAATCTAGACTGCCTCTATTTGACTGACTGTACATTTGTCCTTTAGATTGTAAGCTCCTTTGAGCAGGGACTGTCCTTCTATGTTAAATTGTACAGCGCTGCGTAACCCTAGTAGCGCTTTAGAAATGTCAAGTAGTAGTAGTAGTAGTAATTAGAATCCACAACAAATCCCTGCTTGAACACCTGACCACCAGGCAACTGGAACGAAAGCCAGTCAAATTTCATGGACCTCATCTCAAACACTTGTGCATCCAATTCCAGCATATTACTACTAGGAGACATTAACTTCCACCTAGAAGACCCTAACTCTGCCAACGCATGGGAATGCAAGGAATTCCTCCACTTATGGGATCTTAAATGGCCACACGTGCAAGCAACCCATACTAGAGGGCACACACTTGACCTCATCTCATACAAATTGTCTACTGACCAGAACCCGGTAAAAACAGATATTAAATGGTCAGAAACACATTGGACCGACCATTATAAACTAAACCTATCCCTAAAATGGCGGAAAAAGGGTTCATATCGAATACAAGAACAAATAACCTACACCACAAGGGGCCAAATAGACCCAAACACATTCTGGCAACAGATATATAATAATGAATAGACAACACAAACTTCCTTTCTGAATGGGATATAAGATGCAAAAGTATATTAGATGAAATAGCACCTCTACAAACAAGAACTTCACAAAGACATAATCCTGTGCCATGGGTCAATGACGAAATGAAAAAACTAAAAACACAAACCAGGAAACTCGAACGAGCATGGACAAAAATAAAAGACCATCACACACTTAGCGCCTGGAGGCAAATACACAGAATATACAAATACGCAATAAAACAAACCAAAAGGTCATACTATAAAACCAAAACAGGACCAGATCACAAAGAAACTATACCAACTCGTACATAAACTACTGGACACTACCCCAATCCTCACAACCAACTCAGACATCCAATCGGCAGACAAACTTGCCAAATACTTCAATGAAAAAATTGTAAAACTACGAAATAATCTTCCTCAGAACACGACTGATATTGAAAACTTCATCAATGGCCTGGACCCAACCTCAGGAGAATACCCAGCAGATAGAACCTGATCAAAATTCGCTCTCCTCACCACCAAAACTATTGCCCATGTGCTTAGCAAAGCTTCCAACACTCACTGCAAACTGGACACCTGCCCTAGCTACCTTATAAAATCCGCTTCCAATCGATTCACAACAGATCTCACATCCCAACTAAACTTCATGCTCCAACAAGGTCTCTTTCCCAAGGAAAATGGCAACATCCTACTCACCCCCATACCAAAAGACACCAAGAAAAACACAAATGAACTCACCAACTACCGCCCAGTAGAATCTATCCCACTAGCGGTCAAGCTGATGGAAAGTATGGTAACAAAGCAACTCACTGATTACATACACAAATTCTCAATACTACACGAATCACAATCAGGATTTCACTCCCGCCATAGCACCGAAACAGTGCTAACCCTCCTGGCAAAATTCAAGCAGGAAATAGCAACAGGCAAAAGCATACTTCTCCAATTCGACATGTCCAGTGCATTCGATATGATAAACCATAACACCTAATACAATCAATGGTATTAAGCCATGCAGACTATTGCAATGGAATTCATGCGGGATGCAAAGAGCAACTCATAAAGAAACTACAGACCACTCAAAACACAACAGCCAGGCTTATATTTGGAAAATCGCGATTCGAAAGCGCCAAACCCCTCCGAGAAAAACTTCATTGGGTCCCAATCAAAGAACATATAACTTTCAAAATCTGCACCCTGGTCCACAAAATTGTCTTTGGCGAAGCCCCGGGATATATATATGACGACCTTCTAGACCTGCCAACCAGAAACACAATCGGACCATCACGAATATACTTAAATCTTCACTACCCTAGCTGCAAGGGACTCAAGTACAAATCAACTTACGGATCCAGCTTCTCCTACATAAGCACGCAACTGTGGAATGCACTACCGAAAGCCATAAAAACAACATACAACCACCTTGGCTTCCAGAAATCATTAAAGACCATCCTGTTCGAAAAGGCATACCCTACTGATCCAACTTAAGTGCCTAAACCCAGCAACACAACAACACCAAAGCCTGCAATGAACACTGTATAACTCTTCTTCTCCACGATTCTCCTAATGTGTCTGTAACACATGAACCTCTTTTATAATAACATCACTTTGTATTTGTTTCATTACCGGAGGCGACTAACACCTCACGGTACTATGTAAGCCACATTGAGCCTGCAAATAGGTTGGAAAATGTGGGGTACAAATGTAACAAATAAATAAATAGACAATGAAACAGTAAGAGAGAGGGAAGCATAGCACAATATAATCAACCTTTTACAAATTAAAGAGTCCTTTTACCAAACTGTGGCTTCAGCGCACTCAGGTCTTTCCTGCACGCTGAGGACATTTTTACCGCTGCAGTAAAATGGCCAAAAATCCTGTTTTCTATATCAGTTGCCATGTATTAATTTCCAATTAGCACATGGCCATTAGTGCATGAGCCCCTACCACCACTTAGTTTGTAGGTGGTAAAGGCTCATGTGCTAACCACATGCTAATCAATTAACATGTGGCAATGTAACTGCACTAACTGATTAGCTCAGAACACCCCTACTGGCTGCCCCCTACCTGCTCCCAGCACTAAATAAGTAAAGCGCGCAGAGAGTGCAAAATTATTGCAGGGCATCTGAGTGTGCCCTGCGGTAAGCACTGTTTACTGAGGTAAGCAGGCGCTAGTGCTTTCCAGAGCTTAGTAAAATGGCCTCCAAATTAATAACCATGAATTAAATAACTGTACACAATGGGACAGAAGGGGAACAAAGACACACAGAAAGAAGGTCAGTGACAAATAAAGGTGGTCAGAAACTAATAAATATTCAAAGGACTGCTTAAAAAGCCAAGTTTTCAAGATAGTCTTGAATTTAGGGCATGGCATAATGGATCGCAAATCCAAAGGGCGATTGTTCCACAATGAGGGGACACAGCAGCAAAACGCTGTCTTACCTGAGGTAACAAGGTGCACACGAGCAACAGTAGGTATAACCAAACTGTTAGTCCTGGAGGAGCTGAGTGAGTCTGGTAAAGAGTTAAAAGAGAAACTAAACAGGGTGGCATCATAGAATAGAAAGCATTGTGGGTCAGAAGTAATATCTTAGATTTTGTAACTAACATGAAGCCAGTGCTGCTCAAATAGAAGTGGAGAAATATGGTTATATTTTCTAGCGTTGTAAATAATCTTCACTGCTGAGTTCTGGACAAACTGTAACCACTGAATTTGATAAGATAGGAGACTAACAAAGAATTACAGTAGTCTATTTTATTCAAAATCAATGAAAGAATTAGGGTATTTAAAGCCTTATTATCGAGATATAGTCTTAAAAGATTGAATTTTTCTAAGAGTTGAGAACATACTAGTAATCATGAGCAAGATGTGTTTTGAGAAACTAAGCTTAGAGTCAAACATCACACCTGTAGAGCTGGTTGAGTGTGAGAGTGGCAGGTTAAGTCTTTGTCTTTACTGAAACAAACAGGGCAGTTCTATAGACTGATGCCTAGTGTCAGGCTCACTGAGAAGGAACGTGAGCCCTTGTGCTCGATGGAGGAGGGTTCCTCCCCGAGCTGTCAGCCAACCCCGAGTTCCCCCTGTGTCATCCTCCGTTCCCCAGGGGTTGAACCCCCCAGGTGCAGGAAGCCAACAGCAGGAAGAACTGAGTCCAGAACAAAGTCCACGGGAGAAACAAGGACCAGAAGCAGACAGCAGGGGAGACAGGAACGGCAGAGGTCAGTATCAGGCAGCAAACAATAGTGAATCCAGGATCAGGCAGAGATCAAGACCCGGCAGCAGGCAATAGAAGAGTCAGGAACAGACAGAGGTCAGTACCAGACAGCAAACAATAGCAAATTCAGGATCAGGCAGAGGTCAAGACCAGGCAGCAGGCAATAGAAGAGTCAGGAACAGGCAGAGGTCAGTACCAGGCAGCAAACAATAGCAAATCCAGGATCAGGCAGAGGTCAAGACCCGGCAGCAGGCAATAGAAGAGTCAGGAACAGACAGAGGTCAGTACCAGGCAGCAAACAATAGCAAATTCAGGATCAGGCAGAGGTCAAGACCCGGCAGCAGGCAATAGAAGAGTCAGGAACAGGCAGAGGTCAGTACCAGGCAGCAAACAATAGCGAATCCAGGATCAGGCAGAGGTCAAGACCAAGAAGCAGACATGAAGGTATTCAGAAGCACTGCAACTACCCAAGGAACTGAGTAGAAGCCGAAGCGTCGAATGACTGGTAGTCGGGCTTTAAATAGAACAGGAATTAGGCCCAAACATGTGCAGCTGTCAACAAGATGGCTGCCCCAACTGGAGACTACCTTACGCTCAAATATGGCCTTCCTTCCTGAAACTGCCCAACTCTAAGATGACTGCCTCAACTAAAGACGCCCACCTCTAAGATGGCCGCCCTATCCTGGAGATACCCAAATCCAAGATGGCCACCCCATCTTCAGATGCCCATATCCTGAACGGTCAGGGAACATGACACCTAGAGGTACGTGCCACTTAGACACGTCAAAGGCATCATTGATTGACAGACACCTGTGTGTGCCATTCTATAAGGTAGCACTTAAGTACCATAGCACCTAATTGCAAAAGGGTATACACAGAGGTGAAGCATGGATGGGTCGTGGATGTGTCTCCCAGTTATGCAGGTAGTTTATAGGACACTATAAATTATGCGAATTACTTGGCACACATGTGTATGCCAGCTTACACATTCAATTGACATAGCTTAAGAAGATGCACCTAAATATGGGTGCGCCAATGTTGACATACACTATTATTCTGTAGCAGAATTTTGGCACCAGGCACACAGCATTGGGTTTCCTATACTGAGGTGCCAATTTATAGAATTACCCTGAAAGTCTGTAGTTTTCAAAATACACACCTACATGTATTGCAGCAATTCCAATCGTAACTCCACCCCCAGGGGCAATGGAGCTTTTTGTATGGAGGAACAAACAAGCCACTCTCTGGCCCCACTTTCATTCATTCATTTCAGTATTTATATACTGCTTAGACCTAAGCGGTTTACAGTTTCATTTTATAGGTACTAGGTCTGTCCTTACTAGGCTCACTATCTAAGCTGTACATTGTACTACTGGTGTACCTGGGGCAATGGAGGGTTAAATGACTTGCTTAGGGTCACAAAAAGCTGCAGAGGGAATTGAACCTAGTTCCCCAGGATCTCAACTCACTGCCAACCATCAGGCAGCTGCTGTAATCAAACCCAGTTCCCCAGGTCCGCAACCCGCTACACTAACCATTAGGCCATTCCTCCACTCCTGTCTTTTTCTGATGCTATGTAGGACAAAATATTGGTTCTTCCATGTCTATGCCCACCTCTACTGAATATGTGTGAATCTATGTGTGTTGTAGAATAACATGTACTTTTGCCCACACAAAAGTTGGATAGCTTTCAAACAGCACTATTATCTCTGTAAATATTACACTTGTGCCCCCTAATTATATGTGGAGGGGCATAATCGAACGCGAAAGCCCATCTCCATGGGCGTCTATGTCCGAGAACGGGTACGTGAAGGGGTGGGACAGACCGTATTTTCGGAAAAAATGGGCGTCCATCTTCCGTTTCGAAAATACGGTTTGTACGGACCAAAATGCCATGGATGTAGTCGTTTCCAAGCTGGGCGTTTGTTTTTTTTTAGCGATAATGGAAACTAAAAACGCCCAGCTCAAAAATGTCCCAATCCAAGCCATTTGGTCATGGGAGGGGCCAGGATTTGTAGTACACTCGCCCCCTGACATGCCAGGACACCAACTGGACACCCTAGAGGTCAGTGCGGTGGACTTCAGACAACGCTCCCACATGCATAGGTCCCTTACCACGGGTGCTGAGCCCCCGACCCCCCTCTCCCAAAACCCACTACCCACAAATGTACAACACTACCATAGCTCTTAGGGGTGAAGGGGGCACCTACATGTGGGTACAGTGGGTTTTGGAGGTCTCCCATTTACCAGCACAAGTGTCCCAAAAAACAACAAGGCAAGCGATCTGCAAAATCCAATATGGAAAAAGAAGCCAGCAGATCAATATAACATCAGAAAGATTTTATTGAAGATACCACATGTAAACAAATTGCCCGATACAGGCCGTGTTTCGCCCACCAAGGGCTGTGTCAGGGGCTAATTTGAAACCTTCTGAAAGGAGCAACTCTAAAAACGGAAAACTTGTGGTGTATAATAGATTGGAAAAAACCAGCGCATACAGCAGATGCCTAAAATGATGTGGCTCTTAACACAACGCAAGCAAGTAAAAGGGAAGTCTCTCTTTCCTGCGGGAAATAGCCATACGGCAAGTAAAGCACTTGTGCGGCCATTTCGTGGGGGTAGGAGCTCTTATTGTCTCCTATTGAGGTGGCAGTAAGGGCTCCCGCACAACCGGGAAGCACGCAGCACTGCCCAATTACCACCAGGTACACTCCAGCGCAAGAAAAATAGATATATTTTTGTAGCGCCAGATATGACGGCGCACTAGGGGTGGGAAGTACCTCTGGGCTGCTGTGGTAGCCCGGCGGTACTTCCTGTTTAGCCAGCAGTAAGTTCCCATTGGGCTTACCGCTGCTTAGTAAAGGGGCCCCTATTTTTTAGTACCCTTTATAGAATTGCCTTCATAATGCTTCAGAAAAGTGAAATGTGTTCAGAATAGAAAAGAATTATTATGGGGTGAGCAGACAATACTAGATTTTCAGAAAACCAAATTACTAGCCTGCACTACATTGTCTTATCTGTGTCCTGTCCTGTTGGTCTTTATTACCCTATCTAGTTAGTTCTCCTTTTTACTTCCTCCTCCCATTGTTGAAATTCCTTTCTTGTACTCCTGTTTTTAGATTGTACACTGCTTTGTAACATGGTGTGAAGGGCAGTATAGCAGATGAAAGCAAACAAAACCATGAGCGTATGTGTGAAGTTACACATGAATGTGCTAAAATTCCACCTAAGCGCTTTTCTGTAAATATGAAATACACATGGGCAAAATGTGGGCAGGACTCACACTTTCATGTGTAACGTATAGAAAACTGTAAGTTACATCCATATTGCTGGCATTTAGGTGCACACACTTACGCCTGCTCTGTGGCTGGCATAAGTTCTCATGCTTAAATTATAAGTGCATATTTTCACTGTTACATTATTAGTCTATAAAGGAAAGTAGGCACCTATGTTCTTGTATAGAATAGGCCAGTGATTCCCAAACCTGGTCCTGGAGGCACCCCAGCCAGTCAGCTTTTCAGGATACCCGCAATGAATATTCATGAGATAGGCATGTATGCAGTGGAGGCAGTGCATGCAAATGTCTCTCAGGAATATTCATTGTGGGTATCCTGAAAACCTGACTGGAATCGGCTCCTACCAGGCATCTGGTTATAGAATTGACCCCTTTATGAACTTCATTTTCTCCTAGGACAAATATGTGACATAATTATGACATATGCATAATATCACAGATGGAGCCCAGGATGTAAAACTTTAGATGACAAGCTTTCAAAGTTTAGAGCTTTTCAGAACAGTGAACTGTTTTTCTGCAGGACCCAGAGAATTTTATTTTTGTTACATTTGTACCCTGTGCTTTCCCACTCATGGCAGGCTCAGTGCGGCTTACATGGGGCAATGGAGGGTTAAGTGACTTGCCCAGAGTCACAAGGAGCTGCCTCTGCCTGAAGTGGGAATTGAACTCAGTTCCCCAGGACCAGAATCCACCACCCTAACCACTAGGCCACTCCTGCCTCCTACTGTGTATTTATGGTGAGTTAACTATGATCACTCAATAATACTGTAGGCTAAACTTCAGCAAAATTTCATACAAAATTGCAACTTGAAGCTGAAGAGATATATGTTCTACTAACTCCTATATACAGGAAATCACACCTTTTATTTCAGGAAAAATAATAATAAGGTGGGAAAAGGCCTCAAATGTCCAAACTGTGGCAGCAAGTAAATATAACTCTGTTCTTACGTTTACTGGACTCTGTTTTTCTCATCGGTCTCAAAAAACCTCCTTCAAACAATATTGAAATAAAAGGAGGTTTTTTTGAGACTGATGAGAAAAATGGATTCCAGTAAATGTAAGCACAAAGATATATTTACTTGCTGCCACAGTTTGGACATTTGAGGTCTTTTTCCTCTTTATTATTATTTTTTACTGAAATAAAAGGCGTGATCTCCTGTATATGGGAGTTAGTAGAACGTATATCTCTTCAGCTTCAAGTTACGAGTTGAATGTGATGCCACTTTTTTGGAGTAACACCTTCTTTGACTGTCACAGTTCTTGCTCTTTTTCCCCCTTAGAAGTCTCTAGATAGGGTTTTCAACCATGTTTTAAAATTTTCTTCATGTTTTGGTGCATTTGCCATCTGCAGCTTCTAAACTCTGAGAGATTGTTACCTGATGTTTTTCTGTCCTGGGCTCAATAACATCACAAATGTGTCAGGGTTATACAACCTGTTGTCCTAGGACAGTCCAACTTCATTTTACAGTTTGTGAATCCAGCATGCATGGAAGCACTAACAGTCATTAAATAATACTGCTATTGCTTACAAATGCAAAAGAGAACTAAACCTCCAGCATAACTTTACCATCAGTTTTTCTTCTGCTATGTAGCTGCAACCTCACCTTTACATTGGTCATTGACACACCCCAAAAGCAGATAATTTTAGCTGCATCTGTTAAATATTTCCAAACGTTCCTTAGTCTTGGCATAGGTAGATGCCATTTGGCACTGTTCGCTCAACTTTCCCCAAACTCCAACAGAAATCTCTGTATTGTAAATACTTCCTCTCTCTGTATGATTAGCCTTAAAGGGCAAAGATTGAAAGCATGATCTTTGCACTGCATGTTAAGAGCTGGAGATTAAACATTTAGGTACTGGACCATGAAAACCATGATTATGTTTATTGCTGATATCTGTTTTATTTTTGTAGGCCCACTGTTATCCTACTTTCTTCCAATGTATGTTGGAATCAGTATCCATTTTCTACAGCATTAGTGTGTCTGGTTTTTGTTAACAGAGTTTAATGTAAATATAATTTTTCTGGTTCTCCCGTAAAGATGGATGAAACAAGTTTGATAGGTTAGCTAGGATCTGGCACACCATACTTCAGTTGTAGTCTGTTTCCGTTCTTCGTACAACCTGCTTTTCAAGTTTTATGTCTGCCTGGACATTTGGCAGAATGCAGGAAGGTGAACATAGACACAGAGAAGTTTGAACTCTTAGAGGTAAATTTATGTTTTTAAAAAAGCTTAGCTGGAATCTGCACAGAATAAGGATCTATAAGGGGAATTTCTATAACTAGCCCCTTTGAGTATGCACCTCGTTGCGTATGTAAATGCACAAAAAAGTAGCACTTATACGTGTAAACACCCTAAGCACTAATCTATAAGTGCATATGTAAATGCAATAGTCATAAGTTCAAGGGGGCATACAGGTGATCGGGGCTCCTAATTACACAAGTAACATACAGAATACTGTACATTAACTGCCAGATTCTATATAGCGTGCCTAGAGATCCGCGCGTATTCCATAACAATGTGCATAACAATTGGCTTAACAAACTAATCAGTGTTGATAACAGCACTTAACAAGCCATAGTGAGCACTAATTGGCAATAATTAGAATTTACACACGCAACTCGCTAAGCATATTCTGTAATGATTGCCTAAATTCTAATGCGTGCAGTTCAAAAGGGGTACGGCTATGGGCAGGAAAATAGGCGTATCGTGAGCATTCCCAAATTTATGCACGTAGTTATAGGATATGGCCCAGTGCACGTAAATCTATGCACAGGGATTTACGCCACGTTTTCATTGGTGTAAATGGACGCGCGTCGTTTTAGGTGCTAAAATATGAACTAAGCGTATTCTATATATCGCGCCTAAATCTAGACACCACTTATAGAATACGCTTAGGCAGAAATGTTTACCGCATGGATTTTTTAGGCCCCATATATAGAATCTGGCCCTATGTGTATTTCAGGCATATTTAGGTGCTTACAGTTACACCAGGTCAAATGTTGTCATTCTATAATAACATCTGGGTGCTCAGATGCTGTTACAGAATAGGCACTCACTGCGTAGCATCATGGCCCAGTGAGGTGCCTACTTGTAGAACTGCCACCTATGTGTTTGGGATGAATGCACTTAAATTAGGCCTCTACAAAATTTACTAAATCTAGGAGCCAGCAGCTGAGACTTCTCCTCTCCCCATCCCTCTCCATCTCACTTCTCCTTCCCCATCCCTCCAACATTGTCTGCAGTGAATTTTTCTTTGAGGGGTGGGGGAAGAGGGGTGGGAATCCCCTCCCAAATCAGCAGTACCTCTTTTAAAAGCCAATTTACTAAGGCTCTTTTCCTATTCTTTGTCTCTGGGCAAAGGAACTTTAGTAAATCAATCCCTTAAGGTACCTCTGCAGATCACATCAGTCTCCCTTCCCAAAGCATGCTGTCAACTTTGTGATAGCACCACCTTGCTAGATGAGGCAATTTATTTTGAGGGGGGGGGGGTGGAAGGATAGGATTTAATATACTGCCTTTCTGTGGTTACAATCAAGGCGGTTTACATATTATATATTATATACAGGTACCTGCGGCAATGGAGGGTTAAGTGAATTGGCCAGAGTCACAAGGAGCTGCAGTGGGAATTGAAACCAGCTCCCCTGTCTCTTTGTCTCACATATCACTGTGGCATGGGTCCCTATCAGTCTCAGTCTCTCTCTCTCTCTCACACACACACACACACACACACACACACTCATACACCTCCCCCCATCCTTCACCCACTCTCTCTCACATTTCACCCTGTTTACTTCCTCAGCCTTTATACGGTCTCTCCTTTATCCCCCAGCCTTAACAGACTGTCATACCTCCAGTCTTAACCTAGTCTCTTTCATACCCTCCAACCTCAACAGACTCTTTCATAGCCCCCAACCTTAACCCAGTCTTTCTTATACTCCCCCCAGTCTTCACCCAGTCTCTCTCATATGGCCCAACCTTCACCCAATGTCTCTCAAAGCCCCCCCCTTAAACCTTTACCTAGTCTCTCTAATACCTTCCCAGCCTTCTTCCAATCTCTTTCTTGCGCATATGGCAACCCCTCCCCTCCAGCCTTTACTCAAATTTCTCTCCTGCTCTCTCAGTCTCATAACAATCACTTCCTGACAACTGTGCTATGGAGTCAGCCACTTAAAGCTCTTGTCTTGCCTCATAAACTGCATCTCCCAGCTCTGTACTAGAATTTGGCTCTCTATAAACTTGAGCTGCAAGGTGCAGGAAGTTTGGGAAGTCTTGCAGTTTCAACTTTCAAAAGACTTGAAACTGAAAGACTTCTCAAACTTTCTGCACTGCATGGCTCAAATTTATAGAGATCCGAATTATGGTACATAAGTACATAAGTACATAAGTAGTGCCATACTGGGAAAGACCAAAGGTCCATCTAGCCCAGCATCCTGTCACCGACAGTGGCCAATCCAGGTCAAGGGCACCTGGCACGCTCCCCAAACGTAAAAACATTCCAGACAAGTTGTACCTAAAAATGAGGAATTTTTCCAGTCCATTTAATAGCGGTCTATGGACTTGTCCTTTAGGAATCTATCTAACCCCTTTTTAAACTCCGTCAAGCTAACCGCCCGTACCACGTTCTCCGGCAATGAATTCCAGAGTCTAATTACACGTTGGGTGAAGAAAAATTTTCTCCGATTCGTTTTAAATTTACCACACTGTAGCTTCAACTCATGCCCTCTAGTCCTAGTATTTTTGGATAGCGTGAACAGTCGCTTCACATCCACCCGATCCATTCCACTCATTATTTTATACACTTCTATCATATCTCCCCTCAGCCGTCTCTTCTCCAAGCTGAAAAGCCCTAGCCTTCTCAGCCTCTCTTCATAGGAAAGTCGTCCCATCCCCACTATCATTTTCGTCGCCCTTCGCTGTACCTTTTCCAATTCTACTATATCTTTTTTGAGATACGGAGACCAGTACTGAACACAATACTCCAGGTGCGGTCGCACCATGGAGCGATACAACGGCATTATAACATCCGCACACCTGGACTCCATACCCTTCTTAATAACACCCAACATTCTATTCGCTTTCCTAGCCGCAGCAGCACACTGAGCAGAAGGTTTCAGCGTATCATCGACGACGACACCCAGATCCCTTTCTTGATCCGTAACTCCTAACGCGGAACCTTGCAAGACGTAGCTATAATTCGGGTTCCTCTTACCCACATGCATCACTTTGCACTTGTCAACATTGAACTTCATCTGCCACTTGCACGCCCATTCTCCCAGTCTCGCAAGGTCCTCCTGTAATCGTTCACATTCCTCCTGCGACTTGACGACCCTGAATAATTTTGTGTCATCGGCGAATTTAATTACCTCACTAGTTATTCCCATCTCTAGGTTATTTATAAATACATTAAAAAGCAACGGACCCAGCACAGACCCCTGCGGGACCCCACTAACTACCCTCCTCCACTGAGAATACTGGCCACGCAATCCTACTCTCTGCTTCCTATCTTTCAACCAGTTCTTAATCCATAATAATACCCTACCTCCGATTCCATGACTCTGCAATTTCTTCAGGAGTCTTTCGTGCGGCACTTTGTCAAACGCCTTCTGAAAATCCAGATATACAATATCAACCGGCTCCCCATTGTCCACATGTTTGCTTACCCCCTCAAAAAAATGCATTAGATTGGTGAGGCAAGACTTCCCTTCACTAAATCCGTGCTGACTTTGTCTCATCAGTCCATGTTTTTGTATATGCTCTGCAATTTTATTCTTAATAATAGCCTCCACCATCTTGCCCGGCACCGACGTCAGACTCACCGGTCTATAATTTCCCGGATCTCCTCTGGAACCCTTCTTAAAAATCGGAGTAACATTGGCTACCCTCCAGTCTTCCGGTATTACACTCGATTTTAGGGACAGATTGCATATTTCTAACAGTAGCTCCGCAAGTTCATTTTTTAGTTCTATTAATACTCTGGGATGAATACCATCAGGTCCCGGTGATTTACTACTCTTCAGCTTGCTGAACTGACCCATTACATCCTCCAAGGTTACAGAGAATTTGTTTAGTTTCTCCGATTCCCCCGCTTCAAATATTCTTTCCGGCACCGGTGTCCCCCCCAAATCCTCCTCGGTGAAGACCGAAGCAAAGAATTCGTTTAATTTCTCCGCTACGGCTTTGTCCTCCTTGATCGCCCCTTTAACACCATTTTCGTCCAGCGGCCCAACCGACTCTTTGGCCGGTTTCCTGCTTTTAATGTATCTAAAAAAGTTTTTACTATGTATTTTTGCTTCCAACGCTAATTTCTTCTCAAAGTCCTTTTTTGCCCTCCTTATCTCCGCTTTGCATTTGGCTTGGCATTCCTTATGATCTATCCTGTTACTTTCAGTTGGTTCTCTTCTCCACTTTCTGAAGGATTGTTTTTTGGCTCTAATGATTTCCTTTATCTTACTGTTTAGCCACGCCGGCTGACGTTTAGTCTTTTTTCCCTTTTTTCTAATACGTGGAATATATTTGTCCTGAACCTCCAGGATGGCGTTTTTAAACAGCATCCACGCCTGATGCAAGTTTTTTACTCTGCGAGCTGCTCCTTTCAGTCTTTTTTTCACCATTTTTCTCATTTTGTCGTAATCACCTTTTCTATAGTTAAACGCTAGCGTACTTGATTTCCTAGTTTCACTTCCTTCAATGCCAATATCAAAACCGATCATAGTACAGAGTCAGAGATGCAATATGTGAAGTAGCTATACGAAAGAAAAACAAAATCTTGGCTTTGGTAGATTTTAAAGTTTCTAAAACTATGTATACTGAAAGTTCCTAAAACATTTAGCTGCATGAAAAAGAGGCTTTTGGGAGTGTTTCAAAGGTGTGCTGTTTATCTACAGTTAAATTTTGGAAAAATACTGAAATAACTGATATGTCAGTAACACATGACTTATACACATTATATAACAAGTTTTCCAAAAACCTTATGAGGTACACTTAGGTTTATCATCTGCAGAGGTATATTTTATCTTAGGGTTGCTTACAAGTCCAGGTGAATAAGAAGGGGCTTCCCACATATGTCCAGATAACTCCACAGACAGTTGATTTTTCAGGGTATCTGTAATGATGGTCATATAAACTACACAAATTGGTTATGTAATGTACGCAAAGTTATCTCATGCCTGTTCAGTGTGGATATCTGGAAAACCTGACTGGCTTTGGGGTCACCAGGATAGGATTGGGAAAGTTTGAAATAAGATAATTGAAATATGGAATGGATTAAACTGCTCTGAAATTGGAGTCTTAAAATTCCCTATGGCTTCTAGAGAATTTTTAAAATGATTCTTCCATTAGTGTAATTTATATTATATGTTAACCCCTTTGAAATAAATTAGATTTGCATAATTTAGCTCAGTGAGCCACGTCACATATAGAGGAGCATTATCAATATGACATTTAAATCCGACTTTGAATGTTTTGCTCAAAATGTCTCAAATTCAAGTAGCGAAAACAGAAAAATGTTTGTTTGTTTTGAAAATGGCCATTTGTGAGATGTTTTTTGTGCTCAGTGTGCCTATCATTTTGGCCCAAAAAATATTCACGTGCTAAATGCACAAAATGAAGCCACTGGGATCTAGGAGGAGCCAGCATTCTTAGTAGACTGGCCACAAAGACGTCCCAGCAGAGCTGGGTTGCACCCTAGGGGGCACTGCAGTAGACTTTGTATAAGAGGTCCCAGGTACACATCTCACCATTATCCCCTTATCTCATATGGTGAGCCCTCCAAAACCCATCAAAAACCCAGTGTACCCAACTGTACACCACTATAATAGGCCTTATGGCTGCAGGTATCATCTATGTGTGGGTACAGTGAGTTTTGGAGGGCTCACACTTTCCACCACAGGTGTAACAGTTAGAGTGGGATATAGGCCTGGGACCCCTTCTCTACAGTACACTGTACTGACCACTAGTCTACTACAGGGACCTACTTGCTGCTCTATTAGGAATGGCTATAACACCTGAAGCTGTCATAGAGGCTAGTATATACTGTTTCTTTCACATCTTTGGGGTGGGGTGGGAGGGGGTCAGTGACCACTGGGGAAGTAAGGGGGGTCATGCCTTAATCCTTCAAGTGGTCATCTGGTCATTTAGGGCAACCTTTTCTGACTTAGTCAGTTCTAGACCAAAATGTTTAAATTGTAGCCTGGACATTTTTGTTTTGTTCCATTATGGCGGAAAAACATCCAAGTCTTAGAAATGCCTAAATCCCGCCCCGACATGCCCCCTTGTGATTTGAATCTACTTCCGATGAACTGCATATCGAAATGTTTAGAATACGGGCTTCGAAAACAGTGATTTGAATGAATTTGGCAAGCAAGCAAAACGTCAAAATGCCATTTTATGCCATTTTTTGAACATGTTTCTCTTTTGAAAATGAACCCCATAGTCAACAGTGTTAACATGTCCTTAGAACATAAGACCATAAGCATTGCCATAGTGGGACAGACCGAAGGTCCATCAAGCCCAGTATCCTGTTTCCAACAGTGGCCAATCCAGAACAGTAAAACAGATTTTATGCTGCTTATCCTAGAAATATACAATCTTTAAAAGTATATACCATTTAAGTGGGAGATCTGTCCCCTGTCATCCAGCAGGTAGTGTCAATTTATTTGATATAAACATGAAAAAAAGAGAAGAAAAAAAATACTAGCAAATAAAAAACTCAGCCTCCAAAGATTTTCTGCATGTTAAAGTATGAAGCATGATGAAGGCAATTTTCACAGTGCATACACTGTTGCAAACAAACTGTGTGGGTACTTTTTACCCACATGGATTTTGTATCAGTTTTCAAGTGAAAGTATATACACACTTCACTTTGAAAATTGCCTAAGTGAAAAAAGCCCATAGACCCTCGCACCTTCTATTCCTGTGGGTAACATTTGTGGCAAAAAACAACACATGTAGCTCTGGAAATGCAAAACTTTGCACATTGTTGCATTCTGTGCCCAAATCCAGTGTTCTCCATTGCAAGAACAGGGGGTCTGTAGCAGCCCCCAGTCTACCCTGTGTTGCCCGCTGACTCCTCAGTACACAAGTGGCCCCACTTGTGTAGCCCCCAGTCTACCCTAAGTGTTGCCCTCTGACTTCTCAGTACAAAAGTGACCCCACCTTTTCCTCAAATTTGCTACTGGCATACCTCCATAACACTTATCCTGTTTAATATCTGCATCATGCCGCTCTCAGTGAGCTTGAGGTATGTGCTGCCCTAAATCCCTCTCTGTTCTCACAAGACTGAGAGAATGCCATACAGTTCACATGTACTGCAAGCTGTGTGGTCCTGAGACAAGAGGGTGTATGATGGCTCCTGCATGTCATCATCTGTCTAAGTCATATGGTTCATGCTGTTTTTTTTTAAACTTTAAGCCCATGAGTATATACCAGGGGCGTATCTGGACTCCGGCGGTAGGGGGGGCCAGAGCCAGAGGGAGGGGGCACATTTTAGCGCCCCCCCCCCCCCCAGCCGCCGAGCCCCCACCGCCACCAATAACTTAGTCTCTCCACCCCCCTCCCGCCGCCAACCCTCCCCCGCTACCGTTCTTACTTTTGCTGGCGGGGGACCCCAACCCCCGCCAGCCGAGGTCTGCTTCCACCTGCCGCTGCCTTCAAAACTTCTTCTTCAGCCGGCGGGGGACCCCAAACCCCCGCCAGCCGCCCCGCGCTGTTTAAAATTCATCTTCGGCCTCCGTGGCCGTGCTGCTGGGATAGGCGGCGCTGTTGAAATCCACTTCGGAGTCTGACGTCGCAGCACGTACAACGTACAACGACGTCAGACTCCGAAGTGGATTTCAACAGCGCCGCCTATCCCAGCAGCACGGCCACGGAGGCCGAAGATGAATTTTAAACAGCGCGGGGCGGCTGGCGGGGGTTTGGGGTCCCCCGCCGGCTGAAGAAGAAGTTTTGAAGGCAGCGGCAGGTGGAAGCAGACCTCGGCTGGCGGGGGTTGGGGTCCCCCGCCAGCAAAAGTAAGAACGGGCACGGGGGAGGGTTGATGGCGGTAGGGGGGGCCAGGGCAAAATCTGCGGGGGCCCAGGCCCCTGAGGCCCCACGCAGATACGCCCCTGGTATATACGGCTTTGTTTCATGAACGTTAATGGTTACTGGTACACACAGTCATAAACATTGGTAGTAAGGATCATTGAGTAGCCCCTATAAAATTGGCGCAGAAATCAGTGCCGACTAAGCATATTCTATAATCGGCACCTAGATTTAGGTTCTGATTATAGAATATGCTTAGTTGATATTTCAGCGCTGATATCTGCGTGCATCCATTTACACCAACTAAAACCTGGTGTAAATCTCACACTAGGCCATATTCTATAACAAGGTGCCTACATTTTGGAACGCCCATGAAATGCCCATTTCCCCGCCTATAACCATGCCCCTTTTTTGTGCACATCGTTACAGAATATGATTAGTGAGTTGTGTGCCTAAATTAGTGCTCATTATTGCTTAAGTACTGTTATCAGCGCTCATTAGCTTGTTAAGCCAATTAAGTTATACATGGTGTTATAGAATCCGTGCTGATTTTGGCACCTAAATCTAAGCACACTATATAGAATCCAGGGGTTAATCTGTAAATATATATTGAGATAGAGAAAAAAAAAATTATCGCTTCCCTTCAGGTCCTCCCTCACTGTGCCCAGCCCTTGCAGAAACAGGAAGTTACATCAGACGAGGGCAGGACACAGTAAGGGAAGGCCCGAAGGGGGGCAATCTGCCGCTTTCACACGGAGGTTAGGCGCTGCCAGTTTGAATGCAGGGGGCCCTGTGGCAGATGGAGGGGGGATATTGACGGAGCTGAGGGCGGGCAGGTGAGACCGGGGACTGCAGCGCTGGCAGCCTGGGAGCAGGAGGAGAGAGACCCCGGTGCCGGGCCCCCCTTGGAGGCCCAGGGACCTTTGTCCCCCCTGCCCCCCCTCTCGGCGGCCCTGAAGGAGCATAAAAAGATACAGACATATAGAAGAAGGAGAAGAGCCCCACTGGCCAGTTTCTCAGATCCCATTTCATTCAGATACACTATATTGAAAATCATTTATCTGGATAATGCATCTGCTATCTGGATAAGTACTGCTGACCAGGTTATTCAGTGGCACTATCCTTACAGACCTTCTGCTCTGCGCTATGCAGATAGTACAGGGGTGGCCCCAAAACTTATTTGAATGATTGCATTATTGAATCTGCTATCCAAATACCTTAGGACAGGTAGAAGGCTGTCCTATGTTATTCAGATAAGATATCAGATCAGCCACTATCTGGATAGTAGCGCTGAATATCCAGATATTTTTAAATCACTGCAGCCAGCATTTTAAAAATCTGCTGATCACAGGAGCTGAATATTAACCCATTAGATTCTTTCTTGTGAAACTGCTTTAGGGTTTAGCTAAGCTGAACATGTTATCTTTTTGTTACTCTATAAAACAAGTAAGCCTTGCTTACATCAACCAGAGAAAAATCTGCAGTATTAAAATAGTTACAGGAAATTCTGTCGATAAAACATATACGAGTTGTATTCACTGTGATTTTTTAAAATATGTAATAAGAGTTGAAGCTTGATGATTACTCAAGGAAGGAATAACGTTTCAAAACCCTTTTTTAAAAATTTTAATTTATTGCAACTTTTTAAAATACAATGAAACCTCGGTTTTTGTTGACTTCGGTTATCATCGGTTTCAGTTTTCGTTGATTTTTTCAGTGAAAAATTTGTCTCGGATTTCGTTGGTTGCCTCAGTTTTCGTTGGCATGCCCACGTGACCTCGCTGCTAATTTTGCAAAAACAAAGGGCGACCCACACATTCTCCTGCTCATTGTGGCGTTGTTTCTCGTTGTGTGAGCATCACTCTGCGCATCTAACGCAACGCACGCAAGCTAAAATCACATGTGCTCAAATCTCATTTTCCCTGTTAAGTGTTTCCCTTGCTAATAAGTTAACCCTTTCCCTTTAGCTCCATCATGGGACTATATTTATTCTCTATAAAATGTGTTTTTGCTATGTATTTTGGAGTGTCTAGAATGAATTAATTGGATTTACATTGATTCATATGGAAATAATTGCCTCGGTTTTCATCTGTTTCGGTTTTCACTGATTGTTTTCAGATGGATTATCAATGAAAACCGAGGTATCACTGTACATAAACAAGATATACTCTTGCATCAAGTAATACAGTAGGCTTCAGTCTAAAAAATAATAAAGAAACTAGGCTGTACCAAATATTCATATTTGATTTGATTCGGCACAAATAGTGCCCTAAATATTTTATTCATGTTTGGCCAAATAGTGATCTAAATTTGAATACAAATGATCTGGGGCTCTACTGTGCTAAATCCTAGTGAAATAAACACTTGATCTCTGATTTCATGTTGATTATTTTAATATTTGTTCTGTTAAAGCTCAATGCCCATTATTTGTTTTCGGTATTCGTTGTTGGCTGAATAATATTTTTCATTACTTGTATTTGGCCAAATAGTAAAATGTGCTATTTGGTATAGCTCTAAAGGAAACAGAACTCACTTGCTAATTATAAAAGATGAAAAAAAAACGTATTTATAAGACCACCATATTGGGGCAGAAAATCAAGAAAAGAAAAAGAACGTTAAGCTTATAACCCAAGCTAATACAAAAAAGAAAAAAAAAGGCTATGAACAGACCATGGCACAAACAATGCGAGGTAACCCTCTATACACCCTAAGTGGCAAGAGTAGCAATCAGACATCAATGATCAATAGCAATTCTGTACTGAAAAAAATTTGCAGTTGTTTGGGATCAGTTAAAATATACTTTACCCTATTCAATTTAATAACACATAAACATGGAATCTCAACACTAATGTTGCTCTCAAGGAAATAACACTTTGGAGTCCTTTTCCTAAGCTGCACTAGGAAATGGGCTTAGTGCACTCTATCATAGGACTTTCCTGCACGCTAGCCCATTTCTAGCGCATCCATAAAATAGGCATTATGTTATTTGTTGAAATTCTGTCCATGCGCTAATGATAGCATTAGTGCATGGCCATTAATAAAAATTGCAGAAGGCAAGAAGTAGGGAGAGTTGGCTCTTCTCAAACAACGGAGATGTATTGATGGATAAAGAGTGTTTATTACAAAGTATCAAAATCGACTCGACACAGCAGCCGTGTTTCGGCGCCTAAGTGCCTGCCTCAGGAGTCTTACGATGTATGCCTGATTATGAAAAGAGATATTCTTATCAAATCTCTATACACAAAAGGATATCCCGAAGTTACACAGGAAATCTCACCAGACTACCGAAATAGCTTCAATGTTATTTTTCTTAGTTCTGTCATTAATAAAAATTAACACGCGAGCACTTACCTCATCCTATTTAGGAGACACTAAGGTCTCCCGTATGGACATGCTAACCAGTTAGCAACCTGATAATGTCAGCATACTAGCTGAATAACACTTCTATGCCCATTTTCTGCCCCTGACATTCCCCCTCCCCCAAAAAATTATAAAAGGAAAAACCACATACCTAGCACACACATATTAAATCTAATCCAAGGTTTGTATACTATGCTAATCCCAGCTTGAGGGTCAAGGCGGTTTATTGAACAGAAATGCTTTTAAACTCTTGTGTAATTGCATATAATTTGTCATAGATCTGATATGCAAAGGAAAAGCATTCCAGGTTGAAATAGCCAGAAACGAGAACAATGTGTCATATTGATGTTTAAACCACACACCTCTAAATGTGAGTAATTTTAATAACAACTTGTCATGTACCCGAGAAGAAACAAAAAAAGAATCAGAAAAAAAGTTGTACCAACAACTCAGAAGTACTACCATATAATACATGGAAAGTTATACAAATTGTTTTGAAAATAATGTGTGCTTTAAGGGGAAGCCAATGAAGTCACTTCATGTGCATAGAGATACTATCATACTTCTTCAAATGAAAAACTAAATATACTGCTGTATTTTGAATCAGTTGTAATTTATGTAAAAGTTTATCATTAAATCCCACATATAGGGAATTATAATAAGCCAAATGGGACAATACCAACATTTGAACTAATAACGCAAAATATGGTTGAAAGAAGTAAGACGTAATCATGATAAATTTTCGCATATGATAGAATGTTCATTTCCATAGGCTATTAACCTGTGAATCAAATGTAAGTGAAGGATCCAGGATTACTCCTAGAACTCTAGACTCCTTATCCACCTTTAAGGTTTTACCACTAGTCAATAACACAGTAGTAGGAATAATCAAAAGATCATTAGAAAATCATAGCACTGGTTTTATTTGGATTTAATTTAAGAAAATTCTTTAAAGTCCACTGCTACGCAACAAGAGACTCTGATAAAAGTGCCATCCAGAGTAAATTTTACTGGTACTAACATTAAAATATCATCAGTGTAAGACAAAAGTCGCTATCGATCACAAAGGAGAGTAGATCCAAGACAGTCCATAAAAAGATTATATAACATAAGTGACAGCGTTGTGCCCTTAGGTATCCCACAATCAAAGCACCAACTGTTTAACATTACCCTGTTTTTCCAAACACAGTAAGATCGATTAGATAACAAATTCTCTGAACCAGTTTAGGACAGGACCAACCAAACCAATTTCACTCAACTTCCTCAACATCAAACCATGATCAATGGAATCGAAAGCAGCAGAAATATTATAATGTAAAATAAGTATCTGTCTGCCTTTACATAGAGAACTTCGAACTTCCATTGTCAGTCAGCAAAAGAGACTCAGTACTGTGTTGCTTTCTAAACTCAAATTGTGAGAAATGAAGACATGAATGTAGTTTACTAATAAAGGTCTCTAACAACTTGGTAAAAAGAGGAATAGATGCAATAGGCCTGAAGCTAGAAGGAATGGACAAGTCCAGATCCTGAGATTTAGGAATAGGGGTAAGCTCTATATGACCCATCCCTATAGGAAGTGTTCCTGTAATCAAAAGATTATTAAAAAATGCTACAAGCCATAACATTATATTAGATGGAGGCATAGTTAAAAGATAAGGAAAAATATCCAGCACACAGCGACAATTAGTAAGTCTAGATAGTAGAGAACAAACATCTTCCTCAGTAATAGGTTTAAAAACACAACATACTTGATTAGCAGAGATACCCTGGCCCAAATTATTGTAATTATCACACTGTTGTCTATACAGTGGTAGAGTTTGATCTTTTACGAGTTCTTCTCGAATCAATTCAATTTTATTATAAAAAAATGGCCCTGGCGCACAACAAAAATGGATGCCGCTGCTACCGCAGGCCCTTTATACAGCCACTTGGTAAAAGGACTCCTAAATGACTTGCCCAATATCACAAGAAGCTGTAGTGGGATTTGCACTGGGCTCCTTTTGTTTTCATCCCACTGCTCTAACCATTAGGCTAACTCCTGCATTCCACTTAGGTGTATATATGCCAGCATGCCACTTAAGCACTGTTCTGCAAATTCTCAATTAACTTAGAATATATTTGGAAGGGTTCATAGACAGGGAAGGAGCATGATCTGGGCTCACAATAAGTTATGTGTGTCCCTGCCACATTTAGGTGCTCACACATAGACCAGCTTTATGGCTGCTGTAAGTGCAGAAAGCCTATGAGTGAATCCGTGGGGCCATTAGATCATGATGGAGCCAAAGAGGCACTCAGGGAGGATGCCATAGTGGAGAGATTGAATGAATTCTTTGCTTTGGTCTTTATAGAATGAGATATATGAGGTTTACTTGTACTGGAAATGGTTTTCAAGGGTGACAATGTGGAGGAACTGTAAGAAATCTTGGTGAACCTGAAAGACGTACTGAGCTAAATTGACTGAGCTAAACCACCTGGACTGGATGGCATACACCCTAGGGTACTGAAAGAACTCAAACATGAAATTGCTAATCTCTTGTTAGTGATCTGTAACTGTGAGGGAGTTCATAAAATTCTGTCCCTCACTCTTAGATAGCCTGAACCACTTTAAGAGCACTAGTCCCGCCCAGGAGGAAGTGGGCCAGGAAGAGGGGTGGACCCTAAATCAGGAAGTATATAAGATATTGCCTGACTGAGGTTAAGGGGGCCCAGAGAGAAGAAGAAATCAAAGCCACTACCACCTATTGTTAAGAATTATGACCTGGCTGAGGTAAGCCACATTTGCTTCTTGTTTGAAACTGACAAGCCCTGATGTGCGGTCTGGCTGGAGCCAGACCCTAGTACTCGGAGAAGAACCAAGCCTTGCCAGTCTGAGGCCTGCTTAAGACTGCTTATTGAACTGTAGAGGCATTCTATCTTTTGTTCCTGGTCCTGTAATGTAACAGACCTCGGGATTCAACTAAATAAACACTTGTTTTCATTTATATCCCTTTGTCTGGCTATGTTATTTCACAGGCCCACCCTCAACCCTCACTCAGGGTGTCACAGTAACCTGCCATTAAAATCATCCATAATATCTAAAGATTGGAGGGTGGCCAATATAATGCCAATTTTTTAAAAAGGGTTCCAGGAATGATCCAGGAATTACAGACCAGTAAGCCTGGGAAAATAGTGGAAACTATTATAAAGAATACAATTACGGAGCACATAGACAAACATGGTTTAATGGGACAGAGACAGCATGGGTTCAGCCAAGGGAAGTCTTGCCTCATCAATTTGCTTCGTTTCTTTGAAGGCGTAAATAAACATGTGGATAAGGGTGAGCTGGTTGATGTACTGTATCCAGATTTTCACAAAGTTTTTGATAAAGTTTCTCATGAGAGAAAATCATGGGATAGGAGGCAATGTCCTTCTGTGGGTAGGGTCAAATGGCATTTTTGTCAATGGAGGCATAGGAGCTGACTCTGTGGGTGCTGTGGGTGCTTGAGCACTCCCAATATTGAAAACATTCATAGTAAACATAGTAGATGACGGCAGAAAAAGACCTGCACGGTCCATCCAGTCTGCCCAAGAAGATAAATTCATATGTGCTACTTTTTTTATTTGTACTGTCCTCTTCAGTGCACAGACCATATAAGTCTGGCCAGCCCTATCCCCACCTCCCAACCACCAGCTCTGGCGCAGACCCTATAAGTCTGCCCAGCACTATCCCCGCCTCCCAACTACCAGTCCCGCCTCCCACCACCAGCTCTGGCACAGACCGTATAAGTCTGCCCAGCACTATCCCCGCCGCCCAACCACTAGCCCCGGCACAGACCATTTAAGTCTGCCCAGCACTAGTCCCGCCTCCCAACAACCAGCCCCAGCACAGACTGTATAAGTCTGCCCAGCACTAGCCCCGCCTCCCAACCACCAGCTCTGCCACCCATTCCTTATATGTTTCCAGGGAGGGGTTATTTCCATTGGGCCTAGCACCCCCAATAATTTTGAAAAGTTGGCTTCTATGAAGTAGGGTAAATAGTGAAGTGCCTCAGGGATCTGTACTGGGACTGGTGCTATTTAACATATTTATAAATGATCTGGGAAATGGAATGATGAGTGAGATGATTAAATTTGCAGGTGACAAAAAACTATTCAAAGTTGTCAAACGCATGCGGATTGTGAAACATTGCAGGAAGACCTTAGGAAACTGGAAAACTGGGCATACAAATGGCTGATGAAATTCAATGTAGACCAATGAAAAGTGATGCACAGTGGGAAGAATAATCCGAATCATAGTTATATGCACTTTAGGAGTCAACACTCAAGAAAAAGACCTAGGTGTCATTGTAGACAATATGATGAAATCCTCTGCCCAGGGTGCAGCGGCGGCCAAAAAGCAAACAGGAACTAGGAATTATTAGGAAAGGGATGCAAAATAAGACCAAGAATATTATAATGCCTCTGTATCACTCCATGGTGTGACTTTACCTTGAGTACTGCATTCAATTCTGGTGACTGTATCTCAAAAAAGATATAGCAGAAATGTTCAAAGAAGAGCAACTAAAATGATAAAGGGAATGGAACTCCTCCTATATGAGGAAAGGCTAAAGAGTTTAGAGCTCTTCAGCTTGGAAAAGAGATGGCAGAGGGGGGATATGATTGAGGTCTATAAAATCCTGAGTGGTGTAAAATGGGTAGAAGTGAATCAATTTTTCACTCTTTCAAAAAGTACAAAGACTAGGGGACACTCAATGAAATTACATGGAAATACTTTTAAAACAATTAGGAGGAAATAATTAAGCTCTGGAACTCTCTGCAGGAGGATATGGTAACAGTGGTTAGCATATCTAGGCTTAAAAAAGGTGTAGACAAGTTTCTGGAGGAAAAGTCCATAGTCTGTTATTGAGATGGACATGGGGGAAGCCACTGCATGCCCCAGGATTAGTAGCATGGAATGTTGCTACTAATTAGGTTTCTGCCAGGTACTTTGTGACCTGGATTGGCCACTGTTGGAAGCAGAATACTGGGCTAGATGGACCATTGGTCTGACCCAGTATGGCTATTCTTATGTTGTTATGTAAGCATGCCACGAGAACCCACAACTAACTACAACATAACACCTATTCACCGTTACCCAAAGTGTATCTTTCTATAACTGCTTGACCAAATCCTCTTCCTTTCCTTGACATCTTTGAACACCAATTGTATTCTTTACCTGGTATGGCGATGCCATAACAAGTCTTTGTAAGCCACATTGAGCCTGCAAATAGGTGGGAAAATGTGGGATACAAGTGCAATAAATAAATAAATAAATGCCTATACCTAGGCACTTTGGTTCTGTTGTAGAATAGGCTCCTACCATGTGCCTCAGGCTGCCTATATAGAGGCACACTGTTATAGAATTGCCTCCTAAGTGTGATCTTGTCATGTTCCAAACACAGGTGACTAATAATGTGGCTCTCTCACAGGGCTCCATTTGTGGGTTTTCTAACAGACCAGAAACATCAAGACTATCCACAAACACATTCTACTTCCCTGGAATACCTTTACATAATATTTCTTTAGTATTTCCATCAGAGATAACTAAACTAATTGGGGAAAGTTCAAAAACTGCAAATTGATTCTCTTGCAGGCTCATTTTCAAAAGAGATAGACGTCCAAAAAGTGACATAAGTCAGCATTTGGATGTTTATTTCAAAGAAACGTCCAAATCAGTATTATCAAAACCTCTTTTTGGACGTCTTTCTCTGAAGGCCATCAGAAGGACGTCCAAATCTCAAGGGGATGTACCAGGGGCGTGTTGAAGGCCGGACTTGGGCGTTCCTAAGACATGGACATCTTTCAGCAATAATGGAACAAATCAAAGACATCCAAGACTAAAACTTAGATGTTTTGAGCCAGACCTGTTTTTATAACAAGTAGCTGCAGTGGGAATTTAACCCACTTCCCCAAGATCAAAGTCTGCTGCACTAACCACAAGGCTACTCCTCTACTCCACACAAGGGGTGCCCAAAATGACCAGATGACCACTGGAGGGAATCGGGGATCACCTCCCCTTACTCCCCCAAATCACAAACCATTTTTCCAAACTGCACTTTCAAAAAAAAAAAAGATAGACTTTTTCTTTGTAGAAAATGACCTTTCCTGTTCTGATTTTGGACGTTTTACAAAAAATGTCCAAATTCAGACTTAGATGTCATATTCAAAAATGCTCCTTGTGCATTTGACTTGCCCAAAGTCACAAGGAGCAGAGTGGGAATTGAGCCCATGTTGACAGGATCAAAGCTTGCTGCACTAACCATTAAGCCGCTCCTCCTCTGTTTTGGACAGCTTGCATTTGGACCAAAATGGACCAAAACAAAGGACGTCCAAATCACAAAGACGTCCAAACCACAAGATGTCCATAGTATTTTCGAACACAAAAGATAGACGTCCATCTTTTTCGAAAATGATCTTCTTTCCTGTTCGGAATTTGGACGTCTTTGTAAAATGTCCAAATTCTGATTTAGATGGTTCTTTCGAAAATGCCCCTCTTGGTGTAGTTCTCAAATATTTCCCAATTTGTGGTGCACTACTCCAAGATCTTTCATTTCTTCAGATTGTCTATTTTATTCCCTATTTTAGCAACTTTGGCCCATAAACTCACACATTCCTGATTAATTCCATCTACATGGTCTTCCATATTGGTGACCCATCTGAAAACAATCTGCTACATACCCATACCCACAAGAACCATCCACATATTATCCAGTCACTTTCTCAGGCAAACTTGTATAAGCAAGGGGTGAACTCTGCTTACCTGAGATGTCCCCAGCTAGAGTTCTTGTGTTAGCTAGTGCACAGACCTTCAGGTTCTCTCTTTCTATGGCTTCCCTCTGAAGGGAAGCCACATCCTGACCTGTGTCAGCACTTCTGAGGAGTCTGAACTGGACAGTTCCTCCAAACTGCCAGGCTGCGTACCAGTTATGTAGATCAACTTACACTGCCCTCCTGCTGCTCCAAGATACTACTGCAAGCTGTCACATCTGGTAGAGGGGGAAGGGTACATGCTTCTTAGCTGAGCAACACCTTGGCACTGCTACAAGCCCAGCTGCACTGGTTACAAACAGTATCTGCTATCCTATGCCTCTCAACATAAATAGCTGGTTTGCTTGGTGAACCAACTGCATTCCAAACAAGATAAGTAGGACAGCTGACTTTATGCAGTCCTTATTCTTCTCCATCTATTCTAAGCAGAAAATTCACCAAGTTCCTCAGAGACACATCCATTCAGATTGCCACCTTGACTCACCCTCTCAAAAACATTTCTAATATGTGGTGCATGCTAATAATGACCATGTGGAGCCTTAAAAGTTGCCCACTGCATTGACAACAGAATGCAGAAGAATTTGTTTTCTCATTCCTTTTTGCCTGAAAAAATAATTAAAAGAAATCTTTGCAGCGGGAATTTACACACACATTTAAATTACTCAAGGTTTTTCACTAAAGATATGTATATATAATAGTTGCCCAATGACTATAAGCCTCGAAGGCCGCTTTATACCTTTTAAGCAGCCACATACTGATTTATACATTGGAAAAGGCCATCCCAATCTGTTCTTTAATAAATGAAGGCACTAATATCATCATTCTTATGCCATTATCATTCTGATATATATAAATTATGAAGTCATCATGAACAAATAAAAAAAGAGTGCCTCAGGGAAATAGATTTTTTTAAATAGGGAGTGACCATAATAGAAGGTATGTATATTTCAATCCAAATGGTTGTTGAAATGTATGAAACAAAATACCTTTGGACAAAATGATAAAAGACATGAGAGGAAGAAATAGTATCAAACAACAAGTCAGTATGTTGAGAAATGTAGGTACTATGGCTTTGCAGGTTTAAAGCTCCATTTTGAATAGGGGTGCTGAGGGAGGAATTGGAAGGTCCAAGTTGATACGTTTATACCAGCCAATATTCAACTGGCAGTACTCAATATTTTTAAAATGCTGAATGTTACTGGCTAAATTAGCCCTGGGTATTCAGTGCCAGGCCATGACTGGGGCTAATTGCAGTTGTGCTGGCCACTGGAGATTATGGGGGTGGGTCCCAGGCAATATTCAGACAGGGCCTGCAAAAAACAGTTGAATATCAGCCGAGATCCACATAAAAGAAAAAAGTGTCCTGTACTCCTCCCAATCTCCCCCCTTACTCACTCCCTTGCAAGGCTGGAAACTCTTCCCACCTATCCCCGATGAGTCAAAAATACCCTCCCAACGTCCTACCACTCAGGATCCCCCCTCCTTTGGGCCTGTCAAGTTCCTGTTGGTCCAGTGGGGCAATGGGGGTAGGAATGAAGCCCACTTGCCTCTACCCCTAGGGACTGGGGGCTGGCTTTCTAAAATGGCTCGCTTATATTGGGGAATATCGTTTCAACCCAGAGTACACTAAATATATTACAATAAACACAGTACCCTGTTATTTCCTACTAAATAGTAATATTCTTTATTTAAATACACCCATAAATCCATAAAACTCTGTGGAGCCTACGTACTCATTCACACACCCCATGCATCCTAGATCTTTTATTCACCATCCTTATTACATTGCAATGTTGTATCCACTTTGTATATAAATATGTCCATGTAATTAAATTGAATTTAAAGCTCTGTGTCCATTATCCTCCAATAAAATCCAGCACAATCTCCCGTTGGGCCTCTTCTCACAGGCTCATTACAACCTTATAAATGTTTCAAAATAATCCTGAAACAGTCTCTTACTCCATTAGAACCGGTAAAGACTTATGCTGTCCAATAAACCAATGGAGCAAATTTTGCATAGCAGGACACCCGACTTCCTCAAAGACGCTTCGTGGGTTGTCGATGGCTTCCATAGGCAACCACTGTGAACCCCTTCCAGTTTCACTTAAATCCACACAAGCTCCTCTAGCTCCTCTATGCGAAATCGCATTTCGAAGTGTTCTTCATCAGGAGGAACCATTTACAATCCCCATCCAATAGGGTTATACCATCCACAGATGGCTGCCATGACCTCTCGCAGAAGCCTCATGGTACTTCAGTCACCCCCATTGCTTCATTGGACCACCAAGGACTTCCTGTATGACCAGGGGCCTATCCTGACTGGTGGTGATGGGGAATCAGGAGGGGTATCAACTTTTAGGGATGGGAGGGAGAGTCCAGCTTTGCAGAGGATGGGTGGGCAGGGAATTCTAGCCTTGCAGGGGTGGATGGGGTGTACTAAATTTGCCCAGTTTGCTATGCAGGTGCTGATACTGAATACTACTAGCACCTACATAACTGCCAACTTTGCCCCCTGTCCTGCCCACTTCACCCATGGCTGTTTTCTGCAAATATTCAGCGATACTGGCCAGTTAAGTGCCGTTGAATATTGACAGTTAGGCAGCCACAGGCAATTTAAATGGGCAGGAGCCTCTTCTTCCAGCTTATATGGTTTATGGTTTGTTTAATTTGCTCTACCGCACATAACCAATAGACAGACCAAGGCAGTTTATAGATCAAAAATTCAAAAAATAAAAGGGGAAAAGAAACTCCAATAATTCGATATTGAGCAGACAATTCTTCTAGTATTTTACAAAAAGCTCTGCATTTGGAGAGCCTTCTCAAAAAGCGCACAGGTAAGTGGTCTGCAAAATCCAGAACAGCAAAATAGTTATTTGCATCTGAAAGCAGCTTGTATGTAAAGCTTGCTACTGCTTGGAAAAGAGAACTCGCTGAGAGTGAGCTTTATTACATAAGTACATAAGTAATGCCACATTGGGAAAAGACCAAGGGTCCATCGAGCCCGGCATCCTATCCACGACAGCGGCCAATCCAGGCCAAGGGCACCTGGCAAGCTTCTCAAACGTACAAACATTGTATACATGTTATTACTGGAATTGTGGATGTTTCCCAAGTCCATTTAGTAGCGGTTTATGGACTTGTCCTTTAGGAAACTGTCTAACCCCTTTTTAAACTCTGCCAAGCTAACCGCCTTCACTACGTTCTCCGGCAACAAATTCCAGAGTTTAATTACACATTGGGTGAAGAAAAATTTTCTCCGATTTGTTTTAAATTTACTACACTGTAGTTTCATCGCATGCCCCCTAGTCCTAGTATTTTTGGAAAGCGTGAACAGACGCTTCACATCCACCTGTTCCACTCCACTCATTATTTTATATACCTCTATCATGTCTCCCCTCAGCCGTCTCTTCTCCAAGCTGAAAAGCCCTAGCCTCCTTAGTCTTTCTTCAAAGGGAAGTCGTCCCATCCCCGCTATCATTTTAGTCGCCCTTCGCTGCACCTTTTCCAGTTCCACTATATCTTTCTTGAGATGCGGCGACCAGAATTGAACACAATACTCAAGGTGCGGTCGCACCGTGGAACGATATAACGGCATTATAACATCCTCACACCTGTTTTCCATACCTTTCCTAATAATACCCAACATTCTATTCGCTTTCCGAGGCGCAGCAGCACACTGAGCAGAAGGTTTCAGTGTGCTGCTGTGGCTCGGAAAGCGAATAGAATGTATGCTAAACTGCACTAACCAGACAGGGAAAACATTGAACTACTCCTACTGGATTTATGTTAAGCCCCTGACGCAGTTCTTGTTATGGCAAAACTTGGCCATGTTGGGTGGTTAGAGGAAAATTGTATGCGATTTTTTTATGAATCTACTTTGAATAAATATTATTTTATTTTTCTACATGGGTTTGCTCTTCTTTTTTGAGGGACCTTCTCCAGGGCTTAATTTGTGCTGGAACAAGATGGAACAGTGTTCTAATACTTTTTTTGTAGCTGGAAATGATGTCACCGCTTCATTCTCCCTGCCCACCCCATGGTCCAGCATTTCTCCCTCCTGTCTCTTCCTCCAGCCAGTAACCCAGCATCTTCCCCTGCCTCTTAACACCTCAGGTATACCTTTTAAAAAGTGGTTTTCATTGCTGGAGGCAGCTGGCGGTGAACAACGATTCAGATATGCCGTTCGTACCAATCTCAGAGCCTTCTCTCTAATGCACTTCCTGTTTCTGCAGAGCTGGGAAGTATCAGAAAGAAGCTCTGTAGTAGGCTGCTGGGGGGGAGGGGTAGGGGGGCAAAATTCCCCGGGCCCAGCCTCCAAGGGGGGGGGGGGGGGGGCTGGCGCCGGCAAGCTTCTTCATACCTGCCTGCTTCCAGGTCTCTCTCTCCTACTCCTGCTGTGTGCTACCCAGGACCTGGATGATTGCATTAACGAGATATCACATTAATGCAATCATCCGTGTCCTGACTCCTGGCACAAGGGAGCAGGAGAGGACAGCAAGTTACTGAGACAGGAAGGTAAGGGGACAGGCAGGTGATAGCGGTCCGAGTGTGGGGGTGGCCCAAGTGGGGGGTCAATATAGTGGCAGCCCGAGTGGGGGTGGTGGTGGCCCGGGGGGGGGGGGCACATGCGCGGTGGTACGGTCCTGCCCCGGTCTGGCTAGGTCTTTCTGCAGCCCTGGTTCAGTTTTGGGAGGTTGGGGGGAGAAAGAGAAATACTGGACCAGTAGGGAAGGAGAGAGAGAGAAGGAGAAATGCTGGACTATTGGGGGGGGGGGGTGGAGGGAGAATTGCTGGGTGATTTGGGGAGAGAAGGAGAAATGCTGGACAGGGTGTAAATGGGAGTCAAGGGAAAGGAGAAGCTGCACTGTTGGGAAGGGAGGGAAAGGGAAATGCCAGGCTACAAATGTGGGGGAGAGAGGGAATGTAATTGGCTACAAGTGTGGGGAGTAAAGAGAGAGAGAATATGTTATAAGTGTAGGAGGGTGGGAGAGAGGGAGACGAGTTGCTGGACAGTAGAGAGAATAATCAAGAGAGAAGAGATGCTGAGCTACATTGGAGGAAGGGGGCATACACAATTGTGGGGCATACACAATTACCTTACCCCAGATAGAGGGCAGGCAATGAGGGAACGTACAAATAGTGACAAAGTAAAATAAGGTAGCACTCTGGGATTTAGAACAGGTCACAAACATTCCTCCAACTACAGACCCGAATTCATTACAGTTCAAAAATACACTCTGAAAAGAATGGGACACAAGGCTAAGATATTATAAGAAAAATGAAAGTTAATCTATTATATTGGCAGCAGTAGAAACAGTCTAAGTAGTGCTCATATGCTATATTACCCTTAACTGATGGTAAAGCAGTGAGTATTTATGTACCTGCCAAGGCAAGGAAAAAATAACGCATACACATGGTACCATAGTCCTGAGCTGACTAGGACTCCTAACTCCCAGGCACCATGAAAGGAACAGTTACAACCTGACAGATGATAAAGGCTCTTCCACTCTCATGGATGCTGGAGGTAGACGCAGTCAGAGAGCTGTTGAATCTCTCAGGAGGATACAGGAGCCGCAGCAGGGATGGTCAGGCAGTAGAGAAGTGCCCCCCCAGCTCCCTCTGGCTGATGTCCCTGGCCAGCAGGTAGGCAGGAGCAGATAGATGGTAGGGCCACATTTAATGAGCCTGATATGTTTTCATGATGTGGCAGGCTTGGATCCGGGCTGTCATCTACATTTCTGATGGCAACTCTCAAGCAAACTCCTCAAGATAACACCCAGATAACTTTATGTTTTTTTCAGAGGCTTCTTAAACCCTTCCCTTGGATGAGGTGAGCCTCACAGTCTGGACCAACAGATTTAGGGTTTTCCAATGTTGTCATTTGGAGGACCAAACACTGGGCCACAGGCACTGAGAGCAGAGTTGTTCTGACCAACGTTGTTGTTGGAATTGCTTTTGCTCTCTTTAACCTTGGTCATTTTTAACAAATGTCCTTCTCACTGTACACAAACTCAGGGTCTATTCAGGCAACAGGCCCAAGTGTGAGAGCTGAAGTTGGCCTGAGTCTGTATCTTTTAAAGTCAGGTTCATAGTACTGAATAGTATCTACTTCAGGGGGGCCTTTTGCTTCCACAGTCCCCTCTTTTTCAAAGGATTCAGCTCTAAAAGGACCTGAAGGGCTTGAAATACTAGCTAGTGTGCATACAAACACATTAGCAAATAACATAAAAGTTCTACTGTTAATATAACATATGCTAGTTCTGGAGATGTAAAGTGATTCAATGACATCCCTTAACACAAACAAACGTGAACATATAGAGCATGTGAAGTGATATTATAGTTTGTTATGTTGCAAGTAAATTAGATGGCATTAGATAATGGCCATAAAAAATGTAGTTGAGTGACATGATAATAAGTGAATGTCCATAAATGCCAAATGGTTTATCAGTCAATGGAGAAGTCACTGGTAACAAACTTGTTAATGAGGAAATGATTGAGCAATGTTGATAGAAATGCTTAGCATACCAAGAGGAGCATTTTTAATATGATGTCTAAGTCTGACTTTGGACATTTTGCATATAGCCATTTTCAAAACAGCAAAACGTCTGTTTGTTTTTTCAAAAATGGCCACTTGCTAGGTGTTTGGGTGTTTATATTTTTAGTCCATTTTCAAAAAAAAAAAAAAGAAAAGTTTTGGAGGTCTTTTTATAAAGGCGCGCTGAAAATGGCTTGTGGGTTTTGGGTGTGCGCCAATCCATTTTTCAGCGCGCCTGTGAAAAAGGCCTTTTTTGTTTTGAGCCAAAAATGGCCGTGCGGCAAAATCTAAATTGCTGTGCACCCATTTTGGGTCTGAGACCTTAACACCAACCATTGACCTAGTGGTAAAGAATCTGGGTGGTAATGACCTACGCGCGTCAAATGCCACTTGGTGCGCGTCTGTTCCGCGCATCTGAAAATAAAAAATATTTTTCACACACGTGTCTTGGATGTGTGCCAAGAATGAAATTACCGCAAGAGCCACCCGATAGTCAGGTGGTAACTCCATTTTGGCACGCATTGGGCGTGCGTAGATGCTTATGCGGCTTAGTAAAAGGACCCCTTGTTTTCCCCTTACGTTTCTTCTGCTTTACAATAATGGGGTAATGCAGAGCTGATCCTTACCATGGCTTCTCTCAGACAGCCATCTTAGATCCTTCCCTGGCATTATGGAAAGCAGAAGAGAGAAACTAACTGGGCCAACATGATTAGAAAAATAAAAAGCCCAGACAACGAAGAAAGAAAAAGCTGTTTTTATTCTGAATTTATGAACTGGAATATGTTAGTTTTGGAAAATGTGCACTGTGGACGTCTCTGTATTGTGTTAAAAATAAGAGCAAATTAATTGGTTTTTCTTTCTCCAGTGTTGTGGTGCATGCCAAGTTTGACTTCATGGGGTTACTAGTTCAATTTTTGTTTTCATATTTCTATTTCTGATTTGTATTCTGTAGTTGATGAAAGGCTATCTGTCCAGAAGGGCCAGTGTTTTAAAATGATCAGGGGTGCCAGATACACTCTAAATAGCTCCTCCCAGGACACAGTGAAGGAGCTTCCTCATTATTGGGGGTGCTCATCACCCAACGGATCCAAAGAGCTGGCTTCTATGTAGCTATGTTTTGGCTGTGACCAATGTGCAATATTCTGTTTACATAGTTTATGTAGAGATCTGTAGCAGTCCCACTTGTTCTGTTTGACCAGTTGTAAATGAATTGGGGTTCTAGGGTGCAGTGTAATACCTGTAATGCTGGCTATTCATAGGTAGGGATCTTGCTGTTTAAATCATAGCAGTTACTGCTACTGTTGTATTACAGGTTTGCTACATGCATATTGAGTTGGGATTTTTTTTTCAGGTTTTGTATTTCACAGTGTTTCTGTTGGTAGAGAGGTTTATATTGTGATTGCTCAGATGACACGAGAATCAGAAATTTTTTTTGCATGGTGACTTTCAAGGAGAAATGTTCTACCTGTTGCTGGGGGGAGGGCAGTTCGTTTTTTGTAGATGCAGAGCATGTTTACACTTAGCTCATAAGAACTGCTATACCGTGTCAGACAAAGGTCCTTGAAAAATTTATTATGTTTACAGTATTAATAATATTTCTTATTGTTTTCATTTTTCATATGAGTGTGTGTGTGTGTGTGTGTATATATATATATATATATATATATATATATATATATATATATAAGATTGGCCAGTATGGAATTTTTGTTTTCAATATTATTTGTAACACAAAAATTATCATTAAAGGGGAAAGTTATCAGTGTGGGCTACTATAAAGACGGGTTATTTTACCACAAGTTGTGCCATTTTAGCACAGATCCCATTTTAAGCTATGAGACCCTATGGTTAAATAGTATGACTTGTGGTGATATATAACTCATATTATTGGTAGCCCACATTGATAATTTCCACCCTTAATCAGTTAATATTAAATTACCTAATTATTTTTTGCCCTGGATTATGCATTTACTTTAAATATTGATGTGGTTGCAGAGATAGAGTGGTTACATTTATTAATAACTGATACTTTTATAATACTATGGAGTATTCCTCCATCCCCACCCAGTTATTCCTTCATGCCGTCAGGCTGCCAACATTTTCTGAGGAGAACGCTGTTTTATCAAATAGGTAAATGTTGAGAAAAACACTGATTAGTCTTAGATTTGTTCATAATGCTGCAAATTTGTGGGTTTGTTTGAGTCATTTTTTAGTTAAAATTTCTCATCTTATAGTTGAGTATATACAGTATGTGCATCAAGATGGCATATTGGAATATTGGGAGACATAGTTTGAGTGCCTAGGGTTGGAGTTGTAGTGTACACATATATTTTATAAAATATACAAGTTCACCAAAAATTGTGCATCCAAATTTGGAAGTGCACCCAATGTACACAAACAATTGAATTGGGTAATGAGCTAATTAGAACCAATTATTGACTTTTTAACAAGCAATTATTGGCACTAATTAGATTTAATTGGCATTTACATGCATAAATGTAGGCACGGATTATGCATGATCTGAAAAATAGGGTGCAGATATGGGAGGGGCATAGGCCTAATGGATCCATTCCTAAAATTAAAATTAACGCGTGTTGTTACAGAATAAGGGCATTGCCTAGCGAAAGTGCTATTCTATAATTCGCATCTAACTTTCAGTGTGACTTATAGAATAGCACATTTTTTGGTGCCATATATAGAATCTAGTCCTATGTGCTCAAGAATGCCTATGTCTATACCCCGGGATTTTATATATGGTGCCTTAATTTCCGTGCAGATTTCAAAGTGTATTCTTTAACAATGCACATAACTTAATTGGTTAACTAGCTAATCAGTGCTGTTAATTGGATATTAACAAGCAATTATCATCATGAATTGGCATCAATTGGCATGGGCATTTTAAAAATCTATACGCATTATAGAATTCACCCACTCTGTGCCTAATTTAGGTGTTGGGTTTGCACCAAGTACAACATGGCCTAAATGGACGCAACAAAATTTGGTTTTGTGGCAAACTGCTCAGTGTATTCTATATACCACGTGGAAATTTATGTCTATTCTGTAAAATTTAGGAGTACTTTACAGAATACGCCTAAGCGTATATTTTTCTGTGTGGCTTTTTCAGGCACCATATATAGAATCTAGCTCATGATGTGTTAAAGTAGGTGCCATCTTTCTGTGTGCTTACTTTTATCCATGTATACCTGTGCACAATTTTATAGGAGATGTTGGTTCAGTCAAAGGTATCGTGGAGGGGCATAATTGAATGGCAAAGAGCAGTCCTGAACCTTATTATCGACAGAAGATGGCCGACCATCTTTCGTTTCGATAATACAGTTGGGGCCGGCCAAATGTCAGAGATGGCCGGGTTTGAAATGGGCAGCATCGGTTTTCGCCGATAATGGAAACTAATGCCGGCGATCTCAAACCCGGCCAAATCCAAGGCATTTGGTCATGGGAGGAGCCAGTATTTGTAGTTCACTGGTCCCCCTGACATGCCAGGACACCAACCGGGCACTCTAGGGGCACTACAGTGGACTTCAAAAATAGCTCCCAGGTGCATAGCTCCCTTACCTTGGGGGGCTGAGCACCCCAAATCCCCCCAAAACCCACTCCACACAACTGTACACCACTACCATAGCCCTTAGGGATGAAGGGGGGCACCTACATGTGGGTACAGTGGGTTTTGTTTTGGGGGGGGGGTTGGAGGGCTTAACATTTACCACCACAAGTGTAACAGGTAGGGGGGATGGGCCTGGGTCCACCTGCCTTAAGCATACTGCTGTCAGGGAGCTGGGTATGACATTTCAGGCTGGCATAGAGGCTGGCAAAAAATATATTTTATTTTTTTGGGGGTGGGAGGGGGTTGGTGACCACTGGGGGAGTAAGGGGTGGTCATCCCTGATTCCCTCCGGTGGTCATTTGGTCAGTTGGGGCACATTTTTAAAGCTTGGTCCTGAAAAAAAAGGGACCAAGTGAAGCCGGCAAAATGCTCGTCAGGGCTGGCTTACTTTTTTCCATTATCGGGCAAAGCCAGCCATCTCGTGAGCATGCCCCTGTCCTGCCTTCGCTACCCTACCGACATGCCCCCTTGAAGTTTGGCCGGCTCCGCGACGGAAAGCAGTTGGCGCCGGCCAAAATCGGCTTTCGATTATACCGATTTGGCCGGGTTCAGGAGATCGCCGGCCATCTCCCAATTTGTGTCGGAAGATGGCCGGCGATCTCCTTCAAAAATAAGCTGGATAGTCTACAAAGATTCCTTTAAATCAGGCTCAGAAACTGGTTATGAGTAAAATTACCTCTTTCTAAATACAAACCTTCATGTCATATATATATATATATATATATATATATATATATATATATATATATATATATATATATAGGGAGGGGGTTAACTGAAAACTTTTATGAGATAGGTATTGGTGCTTTAGTTAATATCAGATTTTCATGTGTGCAAGTCTTTAATGTTTTTGAGTCATATGGCTATATGTTGATATATACACAGTGGCATCTATCCCTGCACCCAACTGTCTATCCAGCTATTTGAATGTTTTGAAAACTTGTCATTGTCTGATTAGAACCTTAAAGTGAATACTTTCTCTTTGCAGCAGTATGAAAAAGGAGTGTTAGAAACAGCTTATTTGAGTCTTCTCCAGCTTCAGAAACAAAAGGTAAGGCAAAATTATTCTCTGGTAAATGAACAAAACTTATTTGTTTAGCACAAAAGGATCATCATATATACAATATTTAAAGCCCATGTGCTTTTACTTATTCATGCTGCTATGTTTCCTTTTGTTTGGCCTTGTCTGTCCCCCTCCCCCCCCTCCCCAAAACATTGACATTTGGTCTTAGTTATTTTTTAAAACATTGTATATACTTCAATAATACTTTTTTTTTAACCTTGATCTTATAGATACTAATTTAAAAACTGTGTTTAACAGTATCTTTGTTGCCAGTGAGTCTCTTTTTTTCTGTAAAAGAATGGGGTTTCTCGATAGCATATAAATAGATACTTTTTTAAAACTAATTTCCTGTTACTAGGAGAGCCTGTGTTCCATGTATATTTGTGTTAGTGGCCTTTACTTTATTTGGTAGTGGTGCTAATCTGATGATGCATAAACCACTTTGATGCAATATGGAACAACTCTTCTATAGGAAATGTTTTTTCTCCAGCTTGCAAATGTATGATTAGATTCAGGGTGGAGCTGAAGTACCTCAACAGCATTGGCTTTTTACTTATTTAACTTTAATTTTCTAGTGCACCAGGAGCTCTAAATAAATGTAATTGGAAGTTATTGGGTGATAGTACAATCAATGCTTTTTATTTTAGTTGAAATCAGTGCTCTACAGACTTCCAGTCAGTATCATGTACTTCAGAGGCATGAGAATAAAGTTATTCCACTGATGTTTTGCTTGAATCATTCTAAGTCAGTGGGTAGAGAAAAGAGGTGCTCTCTATAGATCAGGTAACTCCTTTGTGATATCTTGAAAACCAGATCACTTTGTGTTCCTTGAAGACCAGAGTTGCCTTGCTTAAAGATACTGGGCCCGATATTCAGACCATAGGTGTTAGCTCGGTTAACTGCTGTGGTCAGCACTGAGTCCGGATGTTCAATGCCGGGTCATTTCCGGGACCGGCATTAAATATCCAGTTTATTTTTGGCTGGTTCAAACTTAACCAGCCAAGCCAATATTCAGCGCTGGCTGGTTAAGTTTAAACCAGCCAAAGATAGGCCTGGTATTCCTGCGGCCTCATATGGTCGCAAAACTTAGCTGGCAATGTGCTGAAAATCGACATATAGCCAATTATATTGCGCAATATAACTGGCCAGCCACTAAGTGTGAATTTTCAGTGGGTCGTGGCTTGCCATGTCCTGCTGAAAATTTGTGGATAGCTGGTTATGGGGTATATGATCAGCCAGCTGCCTATCCTGGCCGGTTAAATGCCTTTGAATATCGGGGGGGGGGGGGGGGGGATTGACATTTAAGATGTAAGCAGCATTAACTTTAAACCAAATGTAAACTTTTTATTGGGGTCTCTAAGGGGGTCTTTTACGAAGCTGCAGTAAGCCCAATGCGGGATTATCGCTCACTAATCTGGAACTGCCGCAGCATCCCAGTGGTAGTTCCCCCCCCCCCCCCCAGCACATGCCACTTCTGGTGCTACAACAGTATTTGCATATTTGTACCACCAATGTTTATCTGACAGTAATCATGCAGTGCCGCACGCCTCCTGGTTACCACTGGATTAGTGCAGGAGCCCTTACCACCACTTCAATAGGTAGCGATAAGTGCTCCCCCCAGAAATGGCTGCACAGCAAGTGGTTCACTTGCTGCATGAGAGGAGGGACACCGCAAAAGCAGAGGACCATATATCACTAAGGCTCTCCCCCCAAAAAACCAGGAAGACGAGGAATGCAATGAATAAAACCTTTATTCTTCAGGACCTGACACAGCACTGTGTTTTGGCATAAAGCCTACATCAGGGGTCTATAAACAATGGATATACATTAAAAACATAAATGTAAATCTGACATGTAAATGGAATGAATGTAAAATAAACATATTAAAATATTTTAAAAAGTACATGTAGATAAGAATATATATATATATATATATATATATATATATATATATATATATATATAATGAGAGCATGTGATATAAAAGGTAAATAGTTGTCCAATGGTGCAATAAATATCAGGTAAATCTGAACTATCCAATAATGCAATAAAATATGCAATGAGATATCAGATGGACAGTAAAAGGACTTCATATAAAAATATACAATGTGGTAGTAGGTAAAAGATTAACATAAAAACCACGTATATAAAAATACTACTAATTATGCTAAAAAACATATGTATCTGATTTGGTGATATACAAATATATATGTATGTATGTATGTATGTATGTAAAAAAGGATATGTATCTGAAATATTCCAGGAGGAAATAATAATAATAGTAAAACATTTTAGAAATAAAAAAGCATGGTGTAAAATCTGAGCAAACAAAAAAAGCACAGCTGGGCCTTCAAGACAGGGATAACATATATGAAGGGGGGCAAACTCAGGAAAGATGTCAGGAAGTATTTCTTCACAGAGAGGGTGGTGAACGCTTGGAATGCCCTCCCGTGGGAGGTGGTGGAGATGAAAACGGTAACGGAATTCAAACATGCGTGGGATAGGCATAAAGGAATCCTGTGCAGAAGGAATGGATCCACAGAAGCTTAGCTGAAATTGGGTGGCGGGGGGAAGAGGGGTTGGTGGTTGAGAGGCTAGGATAGGGGAGGGCAGACTTATACGGGGTCTGTGCCAGAGCCGGTGATGGGAGGCGGGACTGGTGGTTGGGAGGCGGGAAATACTGCTGGACAGACTTATACGGTCTGTGCCCTGGAAAAGACAGGTACAAATCAAGGTAAGGTATACACATATGAGTTTATCTTGGGCAGACTAGATGGACCGTGCAGGTCTTTTTCTGCCGTCATCTACTATGTTACTAACCAGCTTATAATTGAAAAAGAAAAACGCCTATATTGCGACCCAAATCGGGAGATAGACGTTTATCTCACAAAAACGAATAAAGCGGTATAATCGAAAGCCGAGTTTGGACGTTTTCAACTGCACTCCGTCGCGGATGCGGACAAAGTTGATGGGGCGTGTCAAAGGCGTGGTGACGGTGGAACTGGGGCGTGGTTATCGGCCGATCAAAGATAGGCGCCTTTCGCCGATAATGGAAACAAAATATGCGTTTTTAGCGAGAATTTAGGGCACTTTTCCTGGACCCTGTTTTTCCACGAATAGGGCCCCAAAAAGTGCCCTAAACGACCAGATGACCACTGGAGGGAGTCGGGGATGACCTTCCCTGACTCCCCCAGTGGTCACAAACCCCCTCCCACCACAAAAATATGCCGTTTCACAACTTTTTATGTTCACCCTCAACTGTCATACGCACCTCCCTGGCAGCAGTATGCAGGTCACTGGAGCAGTTATTAGGGGTGCAGTGGATGTCAGGCAGGTAGACCTAGGCCCATCCCCCCCCCCCCCCACCTGTTACACTTGTGCTGGTAAATGGGAGCCCTCCACACTGCCCCCCAAACCCACTGTACCCACATTTAGGTGCCCCCCTTCACCCCTTAGGGCTATAGTAATGGTGTAGACTTGTGGGTGGTGGGTTTTGAGGGGGATTTGGGGGGCTCAACACACAAGGGAAGGGTGCTATGCACCTGGGAGCTCTTTTAACTTTTTTTTTTTTTTTTTTGTAAAAGTGCCCCCTAGGGTGCCTGGTTGGTGTCCTGGCATGTGAGGGGGACCAGTGCACTACGACTCCTGGCCCCTCCCACGAACAAATGCCTTGGATTTATTCGTTTTTGAGCTGGGCGCTTTCATTTTCCATTATCGCTGAAAAACAAAAATGCCCAGCTCACAAATTGTCGAATAAAACATGGACGTCTATTTTTTCCCAAAATACGGTTTGGTCCGCCCCTTCACGGACCCGTTCTTGGAGATAAACGCCCATGGAGATAGACGTTTTCGTTCGATTATGCCCCTCCACGTATAACAGGAGTCCTTTATTAGTAAATGACCCAACACGGGCCGTGTTTTGGCGTACACAGCGCTTGCCTCAGCGGTCCAAGTATAGAGTCAGGGTGGGGAGCTCCGTGGGAGCAGATGTCAGGTTTGATTTATAATACCCCGCCGAGAAGAAAAAAGCAGTGGCTCCTGTAGAACGTCATCAATAAAGCATCAAAGAGATGTAAAACCTGAGCACAAACCTGTGTGTGAGATCACAGAGGGATAGTGGAGTGTCTGGATAATAGTCTGTAAATAAAATACAAAATAATATTGTGGAACAATGAAAGGCTAGGGAATGAAGCACATATGTAAACCTATCAATAAAAAAGGACTAGGTGGGGGAGTTTAGGTGTGATAGTCCAGGAAACATTCAAAACAAAAGAAGAGATAATTGTAAAGGTAAATCCATACAAAAGTGTGTGTGAGATTGTGAAACGCGAAACGCAAATTCTGGATGAGGTGACTAAAGGTGAGCGCTAGTATGAGCGGTGCATGAAGATAATGGAGCCCAAAAATATATATAGGCAAAACCGTTGTGCATGTGAAAAAAGGCAGACATCGCTGGTCAATGACTTGTGCAGCACAAAAGTCTGACAAGAAAAGGAGGGTGAAAAAGAGATGGGAAAAATAGCAGGATTGTTGTAAAGTGATCCTGATGGAAATATGCAAACAGAAATGGCAATTGCGTAGAAGCAACAGACAAGACAAGTGCATGACATCATATGAAATATAAACAATTCCGTACGATCGGGAGTAGGCGAATAAAAGGCAGGAAAAATAAAACCACAAATAAATGAAAAGCGGAGTGTAAGGAGAGAAAAGATATACTGTGGCATGAGTGGCTGGTGAGGGACTAGAAAGACTAGAGAAATTATGTGCTACTAAAGACCAGTGAAGCAGAAAACCAGTGAAAGACGGAGAACCCGGACAAAGGTGCACCAGGAGCAAGAACTGGGGTTACCATACCTTTATAAAGACAATATCCAAAATAGTAGGTTCAGCGTGTAATGCAGAGACAGTATGCTGAAAAGCAGGAAATCAACTCGAGAGCTGGGAATAAAAAAAGAAAAAGGCACCATAATTGAGCAAAGGGAACGTGAAGTACGTGCTGGGGATGTGAAGGAGACGGTCAACACAAAATGGAAAAGGAGACAACCAAAAACGTAACTTGTTCATGGGGAAGATCCACTCTCCTTAATTGATCCTATCCAGTGCAAAACCATATCGATTAAATATAACATGCTCTCTGGCGTGCATGTCCATTAGGTATTCCTGTAATCAACAAGTCCTTCAGTCATCGAGCATTATTCTTGGAATCAAAACTGCAATTATAGTTAACCATGATTTCTTTTCAGCTCCTGTTTTTGGTCTCAGAAATTTAAAGTCTGGCGTCAAACCCAACACAGCCACTGTGTTTCCCCAAAAATGTCTTCAGGGATTTAACTGAAAAAGTTTTAAAACAATTTTAAATTCCATAAGCAGAGCTGACCCCAGATCGGTACCGGGAACAATGGCACCCTGCTCCCAACAGCGGTGTTCATGTGGATCTTCCACATGAACAATTTATAGACTGTTGAAAAAGAATTGTAATAATTGAAGGGACGACGCATTTGTGAAATGATTCTAACATTGCAGTAACTTCATTACTTAGGTCAGAGAGAGTGGGAAGTTATTTTAACATTGATAATGCGTATGTATGGTATTAAAGCTGTTAGTGTGATTGTATGAGTGTGAATGATGAAAGTATGAGTGAGCAAAGACAACTAGGGGAGGCTTTTTTCAATGATATTGCTTACTAAATGTTTTATGTGATGTTTTGCATGAAAATTAGGATTAATAAGGGAATATTATAAGTAGTTACTTTGGTAGGGTAATGAATATCTATGAAACAAGAGCAGTCAAATATTGCCTTTTTTTCAACCAGTTTTTAGTTTACCTTTTTATGTCTAAAGTTTTAGAGAAAGTGGTGGGCAATTATCATATTACTTACATAGAGGAACTATCCTACATCCCAGACAGTTGGGGTTTCAGCCAGGTCACAGCATAGAGTTAACTTTGATCACTTTGACCAATGAAATCCGCTTACATTTGGACAATGGGAAAAGAAGAATAGCATTTATGCTTGATCTTTATGCTGTGTCTGATTTTCATGTTTTGGTCTAGCTGTCTGATCTGGAATTAGGAGGTACGGTATTAAAATTGTTTAACTCATTTTTACAAGTCAGAACCTTTTTTTGTCTCTTGAAATTTGGTTTCCTCTACTGAAGCATCACTTAAATGTAGAGTGCCTATGGGTGCTTTTGTATCGCCAGTTCTTTTTGACAGTAGGGGCAGATTGAGAATTATCTGAGCCCTGGGCAATAGGAATCATACCTCCCCAACTTCCCATCATATAGAGATTACTGGCTCTGCTTCTATTGTAATATTTCTAAAGCTCATTACTTGTGGTGATCAGAGCCCTTTTCTTCCTTCTGCTACATCTAAATATGCAGGAAACTATCCACGTCCCTTCCCAGGCTTTCCCATACTCTTTATATTAAAAATTAAAAGACTACTAGTGTGTGTGTGGAGGGGGGAGGGGTTCCCTGCTGTCTCCCAATCAACAACTGCATTTGGGCAATGATCCAAAGTGATTACATCAGGATCCTCAGCCTCATTGGAGGTGAAATACTAACACCATATGACTGTATAATAGTTGCCAATGGGCAACTTAAATCCAGAGACATTAGAAGTCATATGGTGTTCAGTCTGCTCTGTTACCTGTAATTCATGCAGTGATACAAGGAATCCCAATAGTAATGGTGTACTTAAAACATTAAATAGCCAATATTCAGCCAACTACATTAGACTCAGATATTACATTTTATTTTATGTTTATTTATTTATTTAAAAATTTCTAACTCACCTACAACTAGGCAGGTAACAAAATCAACATACACAATTAAAAAAAAAACAAATACATAGATAAAATAATACAGTATTCCAGCTGATCGCAAATAATATGTATTCATAACAAGTACAAACCCACAACCATAAACACTCCAGGACACACCCTCCCCATCTCAGACAGCCTAAAAATACTCGGCGTCACAATCGACCGCAACCTTACTCTTGAGAGCCAAGTAAACTCCGTAATAAAGAAAATGTTCTACTCAATGTGAAAACTTAAACGCGTAAAAAGTTTCTTCCCAAGGGAAATTTTTCGAAACCTAATACAATCAATGGTCCTAAGCCATGCAAATTATTGCAACGGAATCTATGCGGGATGTAAAGAACAACTCACAAAAAAACTCCAAACCGCCCAAAACACAGCAGCCAGGCTGATATTCAGCAAAACACGATTCGAAAGAGCAAAACCCCTTCGAGAAAAGCTGCATTGGTTCCCAATCAAAGAATGGATCATCTTCAAAATCTGCACCCTGATCCACAAAATTATCTACGGCATAGTCCCAGGATACATGATAGACCTACCAACCAGAAACAAAACCGGATCATCAAGAACATATTTAAATCTACATTACCCAAATTGCAAAGGACAAATTGCAAAGGACTCAAATACAAAACAACTTATGCATCTAACTTCTCCTACATAAGCGCACAACTATGGAACGCACTCCCCAAAACTGTGAAAACAATCCATGACCACCTAAACTTCAGGAAATCACTAAAAACCAACCTCTTCAAAAAGGCTTACCCCCCCGATCCAACGTAAACCCCTACACCAGGCAACACAGCAATACCAATGATCGTACTGGACGGCTTCCTGGAGGAAAAAGCCATAGAATGTTATTGAATGGACGAGGGAATACAGTATTTCTAGGATGGGTGGGACAAATTGCTTGTTCTTTTGGCCGCTGTCGGTGACAGGGTTCTGGGCTCGATGGGCCCTTGGTCTGTCCCAGCATGGCGATGCTTATGTACTTAATATATAATCTCCACTCCCCTCGACCCTTATGATATCTGATACACATCTTCCTCATTCGACCACAACATAACCTTGTATTTGTTTCTCAACCGGACTTGGCGAATGCCTTTATGGTACTTTGTAAGCCACATTGAGCCTGAAAATAGGTGGGAAAATGTGGGGTACAAATGTAACAAATAAATAAATAAATTCCATGTGTGTTCAAATAGGTAAGTTTTCAATAATTTAACAAATTGAACCCTACTACTGCATAGTCTCAGGTAACCTGGTAATCTGTTCCAGATTTGTAGTCCTGCTATTGAAAAAGCTGATTTCCATGCATTGGCACATTGCCAAGAATGCTCTATGAAACATGCCAAAAATTTCACATTCTCAGATGGCAAAGATCTGGATGGCTGATACTCCTGAATCACATATTTTCAATATTGCGGAATGCAACTTGAATAGAATGCCTGATTAATTAAACATATGATTTTGTACTGAATCCTGGAGTGGATGGATAGCCAGCGCAAGGAACGGAGAATGGGAGATACATAAGTACATAAGCACCACCATACTGGGAAAAGACCAAGGGTCCATCAAGCCCAGCATTCTGTCTCTGACAGTGGCCAATCCAGGCTTCAAGAACCTGGCAACCGCCCCTCCCCCCCCCCCCCAAAAAAAACCCACTAATAATGTTCAATGGACTTTTCCTTCAGGAATCTGTCCAAACCCCCCTTAAATTCCGTAAGTCCAGCCGCTGCCACCACATTCTCCAGCAACGAGTTCCAGAGTCCAACTACACACTGAGTAAAGAAAAACCTTCTCCTATTTGTTTTAAATCTACCATATTATAACTTCATCTTGTGTCCCCTGGTTCTATTATTGTTTGAAAGTGTAAACAAACGCTTCACATCTGTCTGCTCTACTCCTCTTATTATTTTGTAGACTTCTATCATATCACCCCTCAGCTACCTTTTCTCCAAGCTGAAGAGCCCTAACCTTCTCAGCCTTTCCTCATAGGGAAGTTGTTCCATCCCTTTTATCATTTTTGTCGCCCTTCTCTGCACCTTCTCCAATTCCTTTATATCTTTTTTGAGATGCGGCGACCAGACTTGGACACAATATTCGAGGTGCGGTCGCACCATGGAGCAATACAACGGCATTATAACATCCTCGTGTTTGTTTTCCATCCCTTTCCTAATTATACTCAACATTCTGTGCACTTTCTTGGCCGCCGCAGAACACTGAGCAGAAGTTTTCAACGTCTTGTCAACGATGACTCCCAGATCCCTTTTGACTCCTAACGCGGAACCTTGCATGACATAGCTGTAATTCAGGTTCCTCTTACCCACAAGCATCACTTGTCAACATTGAACTTCATCTGCCACTTGGACGCCCAATCCCCCAGTCTTGCAAGGTCCTCCTGTAATCTTTCACACTCCTCCTGTGACTTGACGATCCTGAATAACTTTGTGTCATCTGCGAATTTAATTACCTCACTAGTTCCTCCCATCTCTAGGTCATTTATAAATATGTTAAAAAGCAGCGGTCCCAGCACAGACCCCTGAGAGCCCCCACTAACTACCCTTCTCCATTGAGAATACTGACCATTCAATCCTACTTTCTGCTTCCTATCTTTCAACCAGCTCTTAATCCATAGTAATAGACCTACCTCCAATCCCATGACTCTCCAGTTTCCTCTGGAGTCTTTCATGAGGCACTTTGTCAAATGCCTTCTGAAAATCTAGATATACAATATCCATTGGCTCTCCATTGTCCACATGATCATATCTAGACATACCCACCAATAACCTGGCAGAGGCGTTTTGTGTTATTTGCAATGCATGCACCTTGGATTTGGACAAACCCATGTACAACGCATTGCAAAAATCAAGGCGAGAAATCACCAAGCTCTGAACTACAGATCGAAAATCATATTGTGACAACGTAGGTTTTAACTTTGCCAGCAAATGAAATTGATAAAACGCTGACTTCACTACATGTAGAATTTGATCTTCCATAGACAGTTATGTGTCCAAAATTACAACCAGCACACACATTTTCTCTTGCACAGACAACACATGACCTTCCAAGTTCACAGAATGACATTGTAATGGTTCTTCATCTTTCCCAAGTAACATTAATTGTTTTACTATAATTTAGAACTAACTTACATAGACACATCCATCTCTTAACCTCTTTCATTCATTTAGGAGTTCATTTTCAAAAAAAGAAAAACATCCAAAAAGTGGCATAAATCTGCATTTGGACGTTTTTCTGACAAAAATGTCCAAATAGATATTTTCAAAACCAATTTTTAAATATTTTTCTATGAAGTCTGTCAGAAGTGCGTTCAAATCAGAAGGGGGCATATTAAGGGCGGGATCTGTGTGTTCCTAACACTTGAATATTTTTCAGCCATAATGGAACAAAACAAAACCGTCCAGGACTAAAACTAAGATGTTTTGCTTTTATAATGAATTACTCAAATTCCCGTGTCCTTATTTATAATGAATAAGGCACAAAAAGGTGCCCTAATTGACCAGATGACTACTGGAGGAAATCAGGGATGGCCTCCCCTTACTCCCCCAGTGGTCACTAACCTCCTCCCACACCCCAAAAAATGTTATTTAAAAAATGATTTGCCAGCCTCTATGCCAGCATCAGATATTATACTCAGGTCCATTAGAACAGCATGCAGGTCCCTGGAGTAGTCTAGTGGTGGGTGCAGTGCACTGCAGACAGGTGGATCCAGGCCCATACTTCCCCCTCTTGTTATACTTGTGGAGGAAAGTGTGAGCCCTCCAAAAAATCACCAGAATCCCACAGTACCCACATATAGGTGCCCCCTTCACCCATATGGGGTATGGCAGTGGTGTACAGTTGGGGGTAGGGTTTTGGATGGAGTTCCGGGAGCTTAGCAAACAAGATAATGGAGCAGTGGTGAGATGTGTACCTGGGAGCATTTTTTGAAGTTCACTGCAGGGCTCCCTAGGATGCCCCATTGCTCTCCTGGGATGTCTGTGTGGCCAGTCTACTAAAAATGCTGGCTCCTCCTACATCCCAATGTCTTGGTTCTGTGCGTTTTCCGCTTGGATTTTTTTTTTTTTTTTGAAAATGGAACAAAAAACAAAACGTCCAAATCACAAAACCTTGTTCAAAACACTATTTTTTTTAAAAGATAAACATTTTTCTTTTTTGAAAATTACCTCTATCAATACCCTGCTCATAACATCCAGGGATGATAGTAAGAGAATCTCAACACTATATCCTTCCCTGAACCCATACTGGTTATCCAGACATTTTACAGTCTCCACAAACTTCCTTCAACTGTTGAAACACCACCTTTTCAATTACTTTCATTATTATGGGAATCACAGAAATAGAATCAGCAAAAAAAAAAAAAAGGGAGGTAAAATACCTCATGTGACCGTGAGATGTAGAAAAAACAGTGCAACTTCCGTAAACTACTGAAAACTTATCTCTTCGACAAGATATATCACAAAGATCAACACTTGTAACTCTTTCATATATATAGGAATGTCTTATAATGTCTTTTTGTACAAGCTTTAATACAACCATGTATTTCACCACCATGTAACCCAAAACCCTCTGTAAAACCAAATGTATATTATCTTCTATTTCCAGTATCCACGACGAATTGTAAGCCACATTGAGCCTGCAAAGAGGTGGGATAATGTGGGATACAAATGCAATAAATAAAATAAAATAAAAAATAAGCAGGGTGCCAAAAAACTTTATTAGGATTAAAAGCGACCCGACACGGTCGTGTTTTGGCCCTAAGGTCTGCCTCAGGGGTCTTGATCAATCTGGGTGTAGCAGTGTAATTTAATACATCGATGAGAATTGATGCCCAATTATTGGATAATATAATTCTTCCTCCAATCTTTTCTCCTTGAAAAAATGGTGTGTAAATCAGTTCAAAGTTCATTTCATAGTTCAAATTAGTTCATTTTTATAATTCAAATTAGTTAAATGGCTTTCACACTGTTTGCTAGCAGTTGCAACATACAACAATGTTGGACTGGTCCTGCCTCCCACATTACCAGTTAATACTGACATTGGTCCTCCCACTGGGACTGTGTGAAAGCAACAAAGAGAGTGTTCCTTGTCACAGTACCTCTACCAGCTGGTTTCTCATTCAGTTTCTGGAGAGATTTCCATCTTCTCCTCTTCTTCAAGCACGGTTATCTCTGGAGCTGTTTGGAGCACTGCTTGATCAACCCACTCTATCTCCATCTCCTCACTTCCTACCTCTTCCCTCTTATTAGCCCAGGGTAATCCCTCCCTCTCCCAGCTGCGGCGTGTGTCCATGTTGTATTGTTTAGTCATCCAGGGTGCCTGGGCTAAATCAGGATCCTGATCTGTAAGCAAGGATTGCTCTCCAAATTGCATGGCCTCTATCTGACTGGGACCCTCCTTTGTCTCTTGCCAGGCTAGGTTTTCAAAGCCCTATGCTGTGGCTGGGGAAGATACAAGTGGGAACTTTCCCTGCTGTGCCTGCCAGCTCTAGGCAGAGCCCACGGATCATTACAATAGACATATGTTATAAAGGCACCTGCTGGGGCTTCAGTTCTTCCTTCCCTGGGCCTCCTTAACCCCAGTCTGGCCCTCCCTTTTATACTTCTGTGCCACTCCTCCCATCTCACTTCCTCCCTGGGCGGGACTAAAGATTTTAAGGTGGCTCAGGCAATCTCAGGGCCTGTCCTTAAGGGTGAGGGGCAGTGTTCTGCATACCCCCTCACAGGCCCCTATAGCACCATCTCTTCTAAGATAGTAGGACCGGGAGGGGGGAGCAGAACCCTTTAGAACTTCAGTACCCAAACCCCACAAAAGACCTATTCTACACTTATATGGAAAACCTGACATGATAACTTGTCCACTTGCTAGTATCATACAGGAATATGCTATTTTAGTTTACATTTATGCCAACGATATTTTACTCATCTACTGTACCAATCCAGAAACACCAGCTTTAAGTAATCTTCAATCTTGTTTGATCTCTATGGCTGACTGGCTTTCTTATCATCATTTAGTTCTTAACACTGAAAAAACTGTAGCCTGCTGGATCACTAATAAGACTTCTGTACCTAGCCAGCCACTCCCTTTGCTTGGATCTCTCATATAACCTGTTGAATCTTTTCATTATCTAGGAGTCACACTTGACTCCCACCTCACCTACAAGAAACACATCTCTTCTTTTGTCAAATCTTCTTTTTGTGTATTACAACTACTTTGAGCACTTAGATCATATTTTAGTCAGGATATTTTTCATAGTCTTATTTTGTCTCCTGTAATTTCCAAATTAGATTACTGTAATATCATCTTTGCTGGTCTTCCTCAAACTTCACTCAAAAAGGTTACAGTCAGTTCAAAATGTTGTGATTCATCTTCTTTGCCGAGATGATTCATCTTCTTTGCTGTGCCAAAAAATATGACAGGATTATACCCTTTCTTAGACTTCATCTTTGGCTTCTTGTTTCTTCTAGAATTCATTACAAGATTTTTCTGTTAACATTTAAAGCTTTGCAAATTGGCACCCCTCCCTATTTGTCTATCCATATGATACCTTACACACCTGCACTAATATTACGCTTATTGAACAATCACCATTTAGTGTTACCCAAACCTAAATTTGCCCAACAAGAACAAACCAAACATCGTGCTTTCTTTTTCTTGGCCCCAGCTGCTTGGAACAGTGTTCCATTGTTTCAACAGGAGTTGTCCCTTACTAGATTTCTCAAAACTTGGTTGTTTTCACAAGCTTATGACATCTCTCCCGACAAGGCCCGATTCTGGTGTCTGTGTCTAATTGTTCATATCTAAGAATTGTTTGACTATCTCAAATGACTGTTTTCCTCTATCCTATCTAATACATGGAGTTCCTTTTCTTCTTTTATTATATGTATTTAAAAAAATTGTAAACCCCCTTGGTCCGCTTGTCAGTTTTTGTGTAGAATAGCAAATTGAATAAACCATAAAACAACACTAACATCCAGGACTCAAATAGCAACAATCCTACCTTTAAAAGACAGGACCCTAGAATAACAATTGTAACCCACTAGCTGGGTCAGGATCCAGGGGTCATGGAGATTAGGAAATAACTAGTTTCTATACTCAGATAAAACCAGTGATTTTTTGTAGAAAAAAAGGTGCCAGTACTCATTATGGGTGGGATCACCACATATGGCTCCACCCCTATGATAGCCACATCCACATTAGCCACACCCCTTATACCAGCCATGGCGCAGACATCATCGAAAATATTATACTAGTATAGGAGAAAAAAATAACGTGATTTTTTTCATTATAAATAATTTCTGTAAGCTGTTACAGCTCCAGTATACCCAGTACAAAATAAGACAACAGATGTAAATTCTCAAATTGGACATATTCCAAACACTAAAATGAAAATAAAATGATTTTTTTCTACCTTTGTTGTCTGGTGACTTTGTGTTTCTATCCATATTGGTCCCAATCTCTGATTCTGCTGCTCTCTATCTGTTCTCTTAACTCCATTTCCAGGTCTTCCTTTCCATTAATTTCTTTACTTTCATCCTTTCTTCTTCATTTTTTGCCCTACATCCATAAGTAAAAGCTGGGTCCTCCTCCGTGGAATTGACTGGAGGAGGTATAATGTGGATACAGCTTTTGCCTATTTTCTCCATCCATGTGCAGTTTTTCTTCTCTCTTCCCTTTCCCTCATCTCCATCCATGTGCATCTTCTTCTTTTTTCTTTCCTCCCCTCCATCCATGTCTAGCATTTCTCCTCTCTCTTCCCTTCCCTGTATCCATATAAAGCAATAATTCTCTCTCCCCTCTCCTCCATCCAAGTCCAGCATTTCTCCTCTCTCCCCGCCAACCCCTCCGTCCATCCATGTCCAGCAATTCTCCTCTGTCTCCTGCTCTCCTCTCCATCCATTTCCAGCATTTCTCCTCTCTTCCTTGCCCTCCCCTCCCATCCATGTACATCTCCTTCCTATTCCCTCCCCTCCATCCATGTCCAGCATGTCTCCTATCTCCCCTGCCCTCCCCTCTCATCCATGTCCAGCGATTCTTCTCTGCCCCCTGTCCTCCCCTGCCATCCATGTCCTGCGATTCTCCTCTCTCCCCTGCCCTCCCATTCATGTCCAGTGATACTCTTCTCTCCCCTGCCCTCCCCTCCAATCCATGTCCAGCATGTCTCCTCTCTTCCCTGTCCTCCCCTCCCATCCATGTCCAGCAATTCCCTCTTCCCTGCTCTCCCCTCCCATCCATGTCCAGCATGTCTCCTCTCTCCCCTGCCCTCCCCTCCCATCCATGTCCAGCAATTCTCCTCTCTCCCCTGCCCTCTCCTCCCATCCATGTCCAGCAATTCTCTCTTCCCTGCCCTCCCCTCCCATCCATGTCCAGCAATTCCCGCCTATGCAGAAACAGGAAGTTGCATCAGAGAGAAGGCTGTGAGGCCAACATGCAGTGTGTATTAGTTGCTGTTCGCTGAAGGTGAAAATCTGCTATTTAAAAGGTATGCGGGGGAGGGGGAAGTTTGAGAGACCATATGGCATGCAGGCGAGAGAGGGAGAGACCAAATCACTTGTGCAACAGGGTAGAGTTCTTCTGCCCACCCATCTTGGGCCCAGGCCCACCCAAAATTGGGTGTCTGGCTATGCCCCTGGTGGCAGGTAAAAGCCAAGGTTAGCAGACTAGGGAAAAGTCTGGAAGTAAAAAAGTCTAAGAAGAGGTTGTACTTGGTAGTCTAGGAGAGGTTTGGAACTGCCCTGGGTTGTGAATAGGGTATGGATCTGCCCTGGATTGTAAAGGGGGTTTGGTACTACCCTGATAGGATGTGGAATTGCCCTGGTGCATAGAAGGGGTTTGGAACTGACCTGGTTTGGGAATAGGGTTGGAGCTGCCCTAAGTTGTGAATAGGGTTGGAACTGCCCTGAGTTGTGAATAGGGTGTGGAATTGCCCTGGTATATAAAAGGGGTTTAGAACTACCCTAGAGTATAAAAAAAAGTTTTGGAATTGCCCCGAGTTGGAAAAAGGGTTTGAGAGCTGCCCTTGGTAGGGAAAAGGGGAGTGTTGTTTGGGGAACTGCTCTTGCGTATAAAGAGTAGCCCTAAGATAGCCCAGCTAGAAGCTTGGGAGTAGTAAGTCTGGGACAGGAGTAATAGAGAAAGAAGATATGTTTAATGGAACCTTGTATGTTGTATTAGGTAACGTGAGTAACATAGTAAATGATGGCAGATAAAGACCTGTATGGTCCATCCAGTCTGCCCAACAAGATAAACTCATTTTACATGAGTTTGATTTGTCCTTGCCATTCTCAGGGCACAGACCATAGAAGTCTGCCCAGCAATGTTCTTGTACTAAGTTCTGAAGCTTGTAACAAGAAGTATGGGTCTTTGTTAACTTTCTATTATATAACTGTGGTGGAAAGTCAAGAAATACTTTTGATGAATTATGTTATTCTCTGGAAGATGAAGGGAGCAGCACTATTTAAGTGAATGACAGTTATTATACCTGAATAAACCTTAGGCCAGGAGAATCGCTGATACCTGAGAGGTTAAAGTAGTTGGTGGGGTAGCTCAGCCATAGTAAAAAAGGGATTCCTTCGGAACTAGCTTTCTCCGCTATAGAAGCTACAGTGAAATCTGTGTTAAAAATTAGAAATTAAATCCTGGAAGTAGTTACAGGTTCATTTCTGTGGTCCCTTTTTTGGAGAAAGTTATTGAGAAAGTTGACTTGCAGCAACTTGAAAATTTTGTGGAAGAGAATGATTGTTTGAATGGATTTCAATATGGTTTTAGAAAAGCTCATATCATGGAGACGTTATTAATTTCTACAGTGGATATCATGAGAAGTATTGAAAAAATGTATGTTATTGTCTAATATCTTTGGATGTATCATCTGCCTTCGATTCAGTTGATCGAGATATCCTGTTAGCTAGGCTACAGAAGCTTGGTATAGGGGGTAAAGTGTATGATTGGTTTGCATCCTCTTTGTCTGACCATGTTTTGTTAATTCAGTGTGGAGGAGGGGTTTCTAAATCTATTCCCATTTTGAGAGGGGTCCCACAGGGGTCTGCTCTATCTTCGCTTTTGTTTAATATTTATATGGCCCCTTTGTGTGGAGTTTTTGAGACATTAGAACATTAGATGTTGAGTACTGGCTTTACGCCGATGATATACAATTTATTTTCCACTCGTATCATGGGGAGAACAATTGTCCTCACATTTGGAGATTGGGTGACAGAGCCGGTGGTGGGAGGCGGGGCTAGTGATTGGGAGGCAGGGCTAGTGCTGGGCAGACTTCTATGGTCTGTGCCCTGAAAGTGGCAGATACAAATCAAGGTCAGGTATACACAAAAAGTAGCACATATGAGTTTATCTTGTTGGGCAGACTGGATGGACCGTGCAGGTCTTTCTCTGCCGTCATCTACTACTATTTGACACCTTGTATGAATGCAATTTGTAAGTGGATGACAATTAATAAACTTAATTCAAATGTTGATAAAACTGAAATTCTTGTGATAGGGAAAAAAGAAGATGACTGTTCATGTGGGTGCAATTGATGTACCAGTACAGAAGGAGATAAGATTGTTGGGTGTAATCTTGCACTGTCATCTTTCAATGAAAGAACAAATTATGCATGTAGTTAAATCAGCTTTCCATCAACTATGGATCTTGTTTTGTTTAAAACCCATGTCATATAAAGTGGATGTTAGGCGTGTTATTCAGGTTATGATTTTGTCAAAAATTGATTATTGCAATTCTCTTTATTTCGGTGTTCTTGAGTACAGGATCAAAGCTTTACAAATAGTACAAAATGCAGCTGCTAGGTTGGTTTTTGGTGTTTCCAGATTTGAACATATAACTCCAATTTTGAAACAACTTCATTGGTTACCTGTGAAATATTGTGTGCAGCATAAAGTTTTGAGTAAAATTCATCAAGTAATATATGGTAAAATGCCATGGTATTTTGGCCAAGTTTTCACTCTGTCTACATCAGGAAGGTCTTTAAGATCAGATTTCTCAAAATGTCTGAGTTTTCAATTGGCGTCTTCAGTACATTATGTGTTTACTCGGGTTTCTGCTTTTTCTATCGCAGGAACGTTAATGTGGAATGCCTTGCCAAGTCAGCTTCGCTTAACTACTAGTTTCCAGCAATTTAAGAAATGATTAAAAACACAGCTTTTTGTTCAAGCATACTATTGATATAGTGCAGTTTTGGAAGTTATGACAGGGATTATGTTAGTAATATTTTATGTTATATTTCTGTTATTTGGTAATGTTTTGTTTTACATTGGTATGTATGTTTTTATAGAAACTGCCTAGTTTACAGGTGGGTTAGAAGTGTTTAAAATAAATAAATAAAATACATATAGAAAGGCAGACTCCATTTAGGCAATCCTTGGCTCAAGTGGAAGCATTAGGACTGGGTAAGTACACCACAGTGCACCCTAGTGGTGACACAATATACTTCCTGCTGGAAAAAAATAAACTGGAGTGCTACAGAAACTAAACACTAGCAGAATACCTTACTTCTATCACTCCTGCAAAATACAGACAGAGCCTCAAATACGGAATAAGCAACCACAAACTAGAAATATGAACTCTGAAAAGTCTAAATGCAATGCAACACTGGAGAAACAGAAAGTATTTCCTTTTGTACTGTGTAAAATACAAAGTTATCAGGGTTGCACATTTCCTCGAGTACTTCGGAATTGGAAGCAACGTTCTCAATTGGTTCAAGGGGTTCCTAACCACACAATCATACCAAGTGACATCTAATTCAACGACATCAGCCACATGGATACCTAAATGCGGAGTTCCACAGGGATCCCCCCTCTCACCGACCTTATTCAACTTAATGATGATACTACTACTACTACTGTTTAGCATTTCTATAGCGCTACAAGGCATACGCAGCACTGCACAAACATAGAAGAAAGACAGTCCCTGCTCAAAGAGCTTACAATCTAATATTCAAAAATAAAGTAAGCAAATCAAATCAATTAATGTGTACAGGAAGGAGGAGAGGAGGGTAGGTGGAGGCGAGTGGTTACAAGTGGTTACGAGTCAAAAGCAATGTTAAAGAGGTGGGCTTTCAGTCTAGATTTAAAGGTGGCCAAGGATGGGGCAAGACGTAGGGGCTCAGGAAGTTTATTCCAGGCATAGGGTGCAGCAAGACAGAAGGCGCGAAGTCTGGATTTGGCAGTAGTGAAGAAGGGAACAGATAAGAAGGATTTATGCATGGAGCGGAGTGCACGGGAAGGGGTGTAGGGAAGGATGAGTGTGAAGAGATACTGGGGAGCAGCAGAGTGAGTACATTTATAGGTTAGTAGAAGAAGTTTGATCAGGATGCGAAAACGGATAGGGAGCCAGTGAAGCAACTTGAGGAGAGGGGTAGTATGAGTAAAGCGACCCTGACGGAAGACGAGATGGACAGCAGAGTTTTGAACCGATTGGAGAGGGGAGAGGTGACTAAGTGGGAGGCCAGCAAGAAGCAGATTGCAGTAGTCTAAACGAGAGGTGACAAGGGTGTGGATGAGGGTTTTGGTAGAGTGCTCGGAAAGAAAGGGGCAGATTTTACGGATGTTGTAAAGAAAGAAACAACAGGTCTTGGCGATCTGCTGGATATGAACAGAGAAGGAGAGAGAAGAGTCAAAGATGACCCCAAGGTTTCAAGCTGAGGAGACAGGGCGAATGAGATAGCCATCAACAGAAATAGAAAACGGAGGGAGTGGGAAGATGGGTTTGGGGGGAAAAATGAGAAGCTCGGTTTTGGTCATGTGTAATTTCAGGTGGCGTTGGGACATCCAGACAGCAATGTCAGACAAGCACGCTGAAACTTTGGTTTGTATGCAAGGTGAGATATTAGGGGTAGAAAGGTAGATTTGGGAGTCATCAGCCCAGAGATGGTAGGAGAAGCCATGGGATGAGATTAATGAACCAAGGGAAGAAGTGTAGATAGAAAAGAGGAGGGGACCAAGAACAGAAACCTGAGGTACGCCGACAGGCAGAGGGATAGAATAGAAGAGAATCCACCAGAGTGAACACTAAAGGTGCGGAGGGAGAGGTAGGAAGAGAACCAGGAAAGGTCAGAGCCCTGGAATCCAAGTGAGGACAGGGTATCGAGAAGTATGCTGTGATCGACAGTGTCAAAAGCAATGATACCCTTGGCCAAACTACTATCAAACCAAAACCTCAATCCATACATATACGCAGACGAAGTAACGATATACATCCCATTTAAACAAGATTTAAAGGAGATTTCCAATGACATCAACCAAAGTCTACATATCATGCATTCATGGGCAGATGCATTTCAGTTGAAACTCAATGCAGAAAAAACCCAATGCCTAATACTCACCTCTCCACACAACACGAACAAATTCACCACCATTAACACACCAAAACTGAATCTTCCAATTTCGGACAGCCTAAAAATTCTTGGAGTTACCATTGATAGACACCTAACACTTGAAAACCACGCGAAAAACACAACCAAGAAGATGTTCCACTCAATGTGGAAATTAAAAAGAGTAAGACCTTTCTTCCCAAGGACCGTCTTCCGTAACCTAGTACAATCAGTGGTACTCAGCCATCTAGACTACTGCAACGCACTCTACTCTGGCTGCAAAGAGCAAATAATCAAGAAACTTGAAAGTGCTAAACCCCTATGAGAAAAGCTACACTGGCTCCCACTTAAAGAACGCATCATGTTCAAAATATGTACCCTAGTTCACAAAATTATTCACGGAGATGCCCCTGCCTACATGTCAGACCTGATAGACTTACCACCCAGGAACGCTAAAAAATCATCCCGCACGTTCCTCAACCTTCACTTCCCTAACTGTAAAGGTCTAAAATACAAACTAATGCATGCGTCAACCTTTTCCTACTTGAGTACACAATTCTGGAACGCGCTGCCGCGCAACTTAAAAACAATCTATGAACTAACCAACTTTCGCAAACTACTGAAGACCCATCTCGTTAAGGAAATTTAATATAGTAAACAATACGGCGTTTCCTGACATTTCTATTCCGTTGTTATTTCATACTTGCTTCGAATCCAGAAAAGATTTTAGCTGTTCTGGTGAATAAAATATATATTTAGTATTATTCAGCCTTACTAAACATTTACATGGGTAAGCCAATAGAAAAGAACCCCCCAACTCCACAGTTCTCTTTCTCATTGCTAGAAAAATCTTCCTCTTTTGCTGAGTTTGTTTTGTGACGTCAGGATAGATCCAAACTTTTCCACCTCCAAAGAGGGTTTTGTTATTTTTAAAGTACATCTTCATTATAGCATTAAGATCTTGTTCAAATACTAATGAGACAATAAGAGTAGCTCTTTCAGAGTTCTCGTCCAACGAGTGTTCCAGCAAATCTGAAAGATTTTCCAAATTTATATCTTTTGGTAACATATTCTCTCCTTCTTCCTTTTTTGCACTTGGAATATAATACAATTTATTTATAGGCGGTATCGCTTCTTGAGGAAATTTCAAATTCTCGGTTAAATATCTCTTGAAAAGATCCAATGAAGTGCAGCTTGGGATTTTAGGAAAGTTTAAGCACCTGATATTTAATCATCGATTATAATTTTCTAATATTTCAATCCTTCGACGAGACTCTGTATTATCTTTTATCACAACGTCTCTAAACTTTTGAAGCATTTCTACTTCCTGTTGCACTTTAGTAACTTTTGTAGCCAGGTCTTGCTTTACCGATTCAACAGTCATTTTTAACTCTTCCATTTTAGAATTACAGGTAGCCACCTCACCTGAAGTCTTTTGTAGTGTCTTGTCCATTTTATTCAGCATCCGCCAAATCAATTCTAGATTTATCTCCATTTTCTCACGGGGAATCTCCTCGGAGCACAGCGTGTATTGCAGAGTTGGTCCCTCGCTTGGCGTCTCACTCCTCACACTTCCGGTGGGTTGTTGAATCGCCCCCAACTCCGCAGTCAACGCCGGACATGGAGGGAGTATATTCGATGGAGGTGACAGGGAGACTTCCTCTCCCAGCATTGATTCCTCTTCTCTAGTCGGCAACACTATGGGATCCGGCTCCCTTCTCGTCAGGGAAGCAGTGAGGAATCGCTCAATGTTTGGCTGTATCGGGGTAGAGGTGGAGGGAGGCGGGGGAACTGTCCTCACCACCGCTTTTCGTTTTGTATGTGGCATCTCTAAGGCAGAAAAGTGTACTCCCGTAACAGCTTCTCAAGAACGTTTCACTCAGCGTCCGACTCCGCCGCCATTTTGACACGCCCCCCCCCCCCCTAAAGGGACTATTTTTAAGTTTGAACGTAAAACAAGAAGGAAAAAGCCCTACATGCACAACAGTCTAAACAAAGCAGTAACAATGGGCCAAATATTTATTTTATTTATTTATTTGTTGCATTTGTATCCCACATTTCCCCACCTTTTTGCAGGCTCGATGTGGCTTACATATTACCATTAATGGCGTTAGCTGATTACGGTCTGTACAAATACATGGTATGAATGAATACAAGGTGATATTGTGGTAGATAAGGTACATGTATGGTAGGTACAATTGGGGGGAATTTAGGGAAGGAGGGAGGGAGGAGGAGTCAGGTAATGTCCATTACGTTCTTTGGTTACATTGTATCGCAGGTGTCCATGTCTTTTTATATTGGGTTGTTGGGGTATGCTCTTTTGAACAGGTCTGTTTTTAGTGCTTTCCGGAATTTAAGGAGATCTGGCATAGTTTTTACTATTTTTGGCAGTGCGTTCCATACTTGTGCGCTTAAGTAGGAAAAGCTGGATGCATAGATGGATTTGTATTTGAGTCCTTTGTTGCTTGGATAGTGGAGGTTTAGGTATGATCGTGCAGATTTTGTGGTGTTTCTGGTTGGCAGGTCAATAAGGTCTGTCATGTATCCAGGTGCCTCACCGTAAATAATTTTATGAACAGTCATGCAGATTTTGAAGGTGATACGTTCTTTGATGGGTAGCCAGTGCAGTTTTTCTCGGAGTGGTTTGGCACTGTCAAAACGTGTTTTTCCAAATATAAGTCTGGCTGCTGTGTTTTGGGCGGTCTGAAGTCTTTTTTATGATTTGATCTTTGCATCCCGTATAGATTCCATTACAGTAGTCTGCGTGGCTTAGTACCATTGATTGTATCAGGTTACAAAATATTTCCCTCTGGAAAAATGGTTTCACACGTTTGAGTTTCCACTTTGAGAAAAACATTTTCTTTTGGAGGGATTTCGCTTGGGTCTCTAGTGAGAGGTTGCAGTCGATTGTTACTCCGAGAATTTTCAGGCTGTCTGAGATAGGGAGGGTGTATCCTGGGGTGTTAATGTTTGTGGGTTTTTATGTATTGTAATGGGATGAGATGATGAGGCAGTGTGTTTTTTCTGTATTGAGTTTTAGTTGGAATGCATTTGCCCATGAGTTCATGATGTTTAAGCTGAGCTTGATTTCGTTGGTGATTTCTGGCAAATCATGTTTGTAGGGGATATATAATGTAATATCATCAGCGTAGATAAATGGGTTAAGGCCTTGGGTGGATAAGGTCTTGGCTAGTGGTGTCATCATGAGGTTGAAAAGGATCGGTGATAATGGTGATCCTTGCGGTACTCCGCAGTTTAGTTTCCACGGTGAATATATGTTTGTTTTTGATTTCACTTGATAAGTTCTTGTGGTTAGAAAACCCTTGATCCAGTTGAGAGTGCTGCCACCGATTCCGAAATATTCTAGAAGTCTTAGCATACCATGTCGAATGCACTTGACATGTCAAATTGGAGGAGGAGAATGCTCTTGCCTATTGCTATTTCCTGTTTGAATTTGGTTAGGAGAGTAAGTAGTACTGTTTCGGTACTGTGTAGGGCCCGAAATCCTGATTGTGACTCATGTAGTATAGTGAATTTGTTTATGTAGCCATTGAGTTGTTTGGTCACCAGTCCTTCCATTAGTTTGACTACTAATGGGGTAGATGCTACTGGGCAGTAGTTGATAATTTCATTTGTTTTTTTCTTGGTGTCCTTTGGTATTGGGGTGAGCTGGATGTTGCCTTTTTCTTTAGGGTAGATACTCTGCTGAAACATGAAGTTCAAGTGGGATGTGAGATCTGTTATGAAGCAGCCATATAGGGATGAATAAAATGTCTTCATTAAGCACCACTTTGATTGTAGACCCGACACGGGGCTGTGTTTTGGCAGCAAAACCGCCTGCTTCAGGGGTCACAACAACTATATCTTCTGGTGGCTGAAAAAATCAAACCAACTGCTAGCTCAGAAATAGACCAATAAAATAACTCAGACTTCATGAAAACTGTCTTCACGGCGTGCACAGCACATCAAATTTTGTGACGTCACATCCCCCTGTGATTTAGACACACTGCAGACAAATTGCATAGATAAACATCTGCAAAATAGGTTTTAAAAATACCAATTTGGATGTTTTGAGAAGAAATTTGTCCAAATGTTGCTTTATGACACTTTTTGGACGTTTTTCTCTTTCGAAAATGAGCTCCATAGTATATTAGATGTTTCTCAGCTTGGCTTTAGGCAAAAATATTCAACTAAGATGCTTCTGATTTCTGTGTTAGATTCTATTCAGGCTGGTTTTGACAGTGGAATTGAGTATTTTGTGGTGTCTCTCGATATTTCTGCTGCATTTGATACTGTGCACCATGGAGTCCTTTTGAATCATTTAAAAGACTTGAGGCCCTTTTTAATAAGGTGTGCTAGAGTTTATAGAGCATGCTAAAAATTAGTGCGCACTAACCATGTAGATACCCATAGGAATATTATGGGCATCTACACGGTTAGCGCACGCTAAAAACACTAGTGCACCTTTAGAGCGGCTTAGTAAACAGGGACCTTGATGAAGTGCTGCTTTGTTTTGAATCTTTCCTTTCTCAGTGGGCCTTTTACAAAGGCGCACTAAAAAATAAGCATGCATTAAACGCTAGAGAAGACCATGCATTCCTATTGGCGTCTCTAGCATTTAGCTCGCGCTAAAAATGTCACCGTTCCTTTGTGAAAGAACCCCTCAGAGACAGTTTCAGGTTCATCAGGGTTCTAGATGTTCAGAATGGGTTCATTTATCATCAACTATATTGTTCAGTATTTATATGAGACCTATTTATCAGGTCCTTTGATGTCTAGATTTTCAATTTAGGCCTTCTACAGACAATATTCAGTTTTACATCCCTATGTCTTTTTTTTTTTGTACCCCGCACTTTCCCACTCATGGCAGGCTCAATGCAGCTTAGGTACTTATTTGTACCTGGGGCAATGGAGGGTTAAGTGATTTGCCCAGAGTCACAGGGAGCTGCCTGCAGTGGGAATCAAACCCAGCTCCCCAGGACCAAAGTCCACCACTAGGCCACTCCTCCACTCCTGATACTGTTGAGAAAAGCTTTCAATTTTTAGCTACTTGTTTGCAGTTTGTGAAGGCTTTGATGGATGCTAATCGTTTTCAGTTGAATGTTTCTAAATCACAGATTTTATTTTTGTCTGGTAAGACTTCCTTTTCTTTAGTTCCAGAAAACTTTGTATTCGATTCTTTGAAAATTCCCATTGTGTGGAGTTTAAAGTATTTTGCGGTTTGGTTGGATTCTAATTTGTCATTTTCAGCTCAGATACGTGTGTCTGTTCAGAAAGTTTTTTTCAAATTACGTCTGATTAGGCAGCTGAAGCAGTTGTTGTCACCCACTAACTTTAGGTCTGTACTACAGTGTGTGATCACTCCCTTGTTTGATTACTGTAATGCACTGTATCTTGGGTTACCTCTATGTAACAAAGGCAAAGCTACAGTAGGTGGTTCACCAGGGGAGCGGCCGCTCTCCGAAATGGACTTCCGATGGCTATAGCGCCTATTTGTGACATTATCTGTCACATTTAAAGCAGCAGTCCGCTTTCCACTCCCCCCATACCCTCAAGCTGGCTACGCTTTTGCTTTTATAAGATCGGTTCTTTACAAATTGTTCAAAATACTGCTGCTCATTTGCTCACAGATACCTCTTGCTTGACTCATATTATACCAGTAATTAAGGAGTTGCACTAGTTACCCATCCAGTGGAGAATCAGATTAAAAATCTTGTTGCTAATTTTTAAGGCTTTAAGCAATGATGTGCCAGTTTCTGTGGGCATTTTATTTATTTATTTTTAAAAATGATAACCCCCCGCCTAAATACTAGACAGTTTCCAAAAATACATCCATAATAAAAACATATAAACAAACATCATAAAATACATTAAAATACAGCATCAGCACTACTCCACCATTTTCAAGTCCATTATATAAACATTCAAAAAAATTCTGCAACAAGGGTTAGAAGGTAAAGTTTGCCTATTTGCGGATGATACTAAGATCTGTAACAGAGTGGACAACCCGGAGGGAGTGGAAAACATGAAAAAGGATCTGAAGAAGTTAGAACAATGGTTTAAGGTCTGGCAATTAAAATTCAATACGAAGAAATGCAAAGTGATGCACTTAGGGAATAGAAATCCACGGGAGACGTATGTGTTAGGTGGCGAGAGTCTGATAGGTACGGACGGGGAGAGGGACCTTGGGGTGATAGTATCTGAGGATTTGAAGGCGACAAAACAGTGTGACAAGGCGGTGGCTGTATCTAGAAGGTTGTTGGGCTGTATAGAGAGAGGTGTGACCAGCAGAAGAAAGGGAGTGTTGATGCCCCTGTATAAGTCGTTGGTGAGGCCCCATCTAGAGTATTGTGTTCAGTTTTGGAGGCCGTATCTTGCTAAGGATGTGAAAAGAATCGAAGGGGTGCAAAGAAAAGCTACGAGAATGGTATGGGATTTGCGTAACAAGACTTATTATGAGGAGAGACTTGCTGACCTGAACATGTATACCCTGGAGGAAAGGAGAAACAGGGGTGATATGATACAGACGTTCAAATATTTGAAAGGTATTAATCCGCAAATGAACCTTTTCCGGAGATACGAAGGCGGTAGAATGAGAGGACATGAAATGAGATTGAAGGGGGGCAGACTCAAGAAAAATGTCAGGAAGTATTTCTTCACGGAGAGAGTGGTGGATGCTTGGAATGCCCTCCCGCGGGAGGTGGTGGAGAGGAAAACGGTAACGGAATTCAAACATGCGTGGGATAAACATAAAGGAATCCTGTTCAGAAGGAAAGGATCCTCAGGAGCTTAACCGAGATTGGATAGCAGAGCCGGTAGTGGGAGGCAGGGCTGGAGGTTGGGAGGCGGGGATAGTGCGGGGCAGACTTATACGGTCTGTGCCAGAGCTGGTGGTTGGGAGGCGGGGCTGGTGGTTGGGAGGCGAGGCTAGTGCTGGGCAGACTTATACGGTCTGTGCCCTGAAGAGCACAGGTACAAATCAAAGTAGGGTATACACAAAAGTAGCACACATGAGTTGTCTTGTTGGGCAGACTGGATGGACCGTACAGGTCTTTTTCTGCCGTCATCTACTATGTTACTATGTTACTATGTCTTGAGCAATTTTTAAAACTGTAGTCTATTTGCACATAGGCTTATCTGACCAGATAGCTCATTCCAATGTTCTTTGAAATTCTATCAGCCTGTTCATGTATTGCATTCGTCAGACAAACTTTTGCTTGATATGCATCCTTTCATTATACTAACTAACTGAGTACCATTTGACTATTTTTTTTATATTGAGGGTGCGAGGCAGTGGAATTTGTTGCTTTTTAATTTAAGAGATGAATTCACTTCTCTTCAGTTCCATAAACATATCAACATTTGACGGCTTTCCTTTTTGCCCAGCTTTTACGGTGGTTTATAGCTGGGTGTTTAAACTCCTTCTTGCTAGTGATGGATTTGTTTTAGTCAAGAATCTTTTATTGTTTGTGTGTTTGTGTACATGTCTTCTTTTAAAATTATATTATGTGTGCTATGCTGTGATCTACCGAAAGTTGTAGGATCTTGCGGAATAGAAATGTTTTAAAATAAATAAATACAGAGCAGACAGATTTTAAAGATTGCAAATTATCACTGTCGACTGCTGAGCCAGTTGTAAATAGGAATAACAAACATTGGGCCCAGTTTATTAATGTGTGCTATTGTTTTTAGCGCATGCTAAAGATTAGCACGCACTAACCATGTAGATGCCCATAGAAATTTTATGGACATCTACATGGTTAGCACACGCTAATGCTTAGCTTGTGCTAAAAATGCTAGCACGCCTCTTGCGCAGCTTAGTAAACAGGGTGCAGTGTTTGAAATGTCTGTATGCAAATGCCAGAAGTCTAAGAAATAAGATGGGAGAGTTAGAATATATTGCACTAAATGAGAAAAATATAATAGGCATTTATGAGACCTGGTGTAAGGAAGATAACCAATCTGGCACTATCATACCAGTGTACAAATTATATTGCAGTGACAGGGTGAAATGAATTGGTGGAAGGGTAGCATTATTCGTTAAAGAGGGCCTTGAATCAAATAGACTAGTGGTTCCCAAACCTGGTCCTGGAGGCACTCCAGCCAGTCAGGTTTTCATGATATCCACAATGAATATTCATGAGAGAGATTTGCATGCTGTGGAGGCAGTGCATGCAAATCTCTCTCATGAATATTCATTGTGGATACCCTGAAAACCTGATTGGCTGGGGTGCCTCCAGGACCAAATTTGGGAACTACTGGAATAGACTAAAAATTCTGCAGGACACAAAACACATCTCGGAATCTCTATGGATAGAAATTCCATATGTAAAGGGGAAAAGATAGTGACAGGAGTATACTACCATCCACTCAGCCAGGCTGAACAGATAGATGTAGAAATGTTATCAGAATTGGTTGCCAGACAATGTGGTAAAAGCAGTTAACTTCGCAGAGTTTGAAAAGGTTTAGATAATTTCCTAACAGAAAAGTCCATAAGCCGTTATTAGGATGGACTTGGAAAAATTCACTGGTTATTTCTAGGCTAGGCTGTGTAAAATCTGTTTTACTCTTTTGGGCTCTTGCCAGGTACTTGTCATATTCTGGATTTAGGCATGCAACTTAGTTAACAAGCCAATTAGTGCTGATAATTCCCAATTAAACAATTATTGACACTAATTGGCATTAATTAAAATTTATGTGCACAACTGTCTAAGCATATTCTGTAATATGTTGCGTGTAAATTCTAAGTCGCATAGTTGAAAAGGGGCATGGCCGTGGGCGTGGAATGGGAGGGTTATGGGCTTTTTTAAAATGTATGCACGTTGTTATAGAATACACCCGGTCCATGCCTAAGGCATCAGCATTTATACCAAGTATTAATTGGCGTAACTGCCCGTAACTAAATTTAGTTGCACAGATGGGCGCTTGGTGTATTCTATAAACTACATGGAAATTTAGGCCTATTCTATAAAGTAGGATTTAGGTATACTTTATAGAGTACACCTAAGCGTATTTTTTTATGCACTGATTTTTTAGTCGTGACATATTATTCAAGGCCTAAGGAGGCAAATCTGTAACTGGATGCCTCCAATTGGGTTCCCTCTATCTCCAGAACTCTCTTCTGCTTTTCTTTTTTTATTCCGTTTCATATCTTATCTTCCATTCCTCTCGCTCTCTGGTGTTGCTTCTTCATTATTCACTGGTCATTGAGCTTTCTTTGTGTATCATTTAGATTTAAGTGGCGGATTTATGACATAAAAGTAGCAATGCATTATCAACTTTTTATCTTCAAGAGTTCATTTGCCTGTAGGTAGACCTTTTAACATTTTTTTATTTCATATTTGTGGCATATCTCCTGCTGCTGTGGGTCCATGAACAGGTTCACCATGGCCTATACATACACCAGGAATGTTACTTTCACCTGAAGATTCTGCGCTATCACCACCTCCATCATTAGCCCTAATGCTTAAACTAAGAAATGGGCATCTTTTTATTCTGGACAGCATGTTCTATTTTGAATCTATTTTTATGTTTGAAATTGTGTTGGACTTATCTCCAACTGAAATTCCTTCACATCAAATATATGTTGTACATCATATATAGCTAAAGCAATACCACATATTTGAAATGATAAGGAACTAAAGATGGCATTATGTTGTAAATGTTTAACACTTCATCAGATGGTAATGTTTTGTACTCTAAATTTCATGAACTTCGTAGGAAAGTCTTTGGTAACTAGTACATTAGAAAATTACTTGACTGTAGTCAAGTAAATTAAGTTCTGAGGCTCAAGGTAATTTGTTACAGAAGAATAAAACATAGAGAGGTAACATTGGTAAGCAGCAAGAGTTCATTGGTCATTTTTTAAATTATAGATTTGTTGCAACAAATCTTGCTTTCACACAGACATTTATTTACCAGAGATATGTAAATTCTTTCAAAATACAGCTGCATTTCCCCTGAACATCAGACTTGACAGGAGTCTTTAAATCAACACTTGAATAGTGTGTTATTTATACAGGGCCATTCCAAAGGTCTGAATGTTAACTTCAGCCAACATCAAACATTCAAAGCCAAGATGTTTTCCCTCCTTCTGTAATGTATAGTTTTTTTTAGACTTTGAGGCTTCTTGAAAGCAAATAGTGGAAAAAGCCTGTACAGCTGCTGCCATAAAAGGAGATGCTTAGAAGATGTCCAGCACAAAAAAATATATATAATTTTTTGACAACCTGATTAAAAGAGAGGATGGGAAATTTGAGTACAGTTCTCAAACATGTACAACAAGTAGCAGCAGGGGGGATAGAAAAGAGATAGGAGCACATGTGTCAATTATTTGAGCAGGGTTGACTTATCTATGAGGCAAACTAGGCATTCACCTAGGGTGTAGTTTCTATTGGGGGTCAGCAAAGGAAAGAACAGCTAAAATCAAAACAAAGCAGTAAGTTTTGACAGTCAAACAACTGAAAGAACCAGAAGCATGTATCTGCTTCAAGGAGAGTGAGCAGTTTTCAAGCAAACCGTTTACACGGGAAAATGGGTTCAAGAAATTGCCCTCATTTTACATATAATTTTGATTAAAGCACATATACACGTATGACTGGTCAATTTTCAGTAAGTTTTCTGGGGAATAATTTGAAACATCTAATTGCACAGTCTTGCAAGAATAGCATGAGAGTTTGTACACTGTATAATACTCCCGGGGGAATTCTGCGCAAAAGTTTTGAAAATTCTGTGCAGACTGCTTTGGTATCTTCCACCTTGATGCCTTATACTTATATATAGGTAGAACCTGTATTAGAATTTGTTTGGTTCTGAAAGGTCAAATTGGATCCAGCCGTTCAAAATATAAGGGATTCAGCCGCTTAGACAATGACATCTACTCTATTATATTACTAGATTGTTTCTAGGAGCACGCTTCAAGAGTCAGATACCTTACTGTTCTCTCAATTCTTTTATTTTCGTTTCTTTACTTGAGTCTGACTCAGGCAAATCACTCATGGGACACTGTATTCATTCAGATCCATGGAGTTAGATTCCGGTGTAGATGATTCCTGGATTTATCATGTGACCCCTTACCTTCTACAATCGGGAGCACCTTCCCTCTGGAAGGTATCTGCTGCCCTTTCTTTGATGAGAAGATGCTGAAAGCTGTTGTTTATTTGTCTCCTTTGATCCTTACGTAGAAGGGGGATCTAGAGTACATCTGCTAGGAAGTTTGTAGAGTATTTAAACCATTTTTGTATGTTAAATGGCTGTTCTCCAAGGACAAGCAGGACAGAAGATTACCACAGATGGGTGATATGGAGCCTCGGGATGGATGCTGCCCAACGTTCACAACTTTTCTGAAACCATTGCAGGCCCGATTGCACAGGCACACATGCCTTCCATCCCACTGTTCTCAAATGGAACCCTCAGTTCTTTGTTTTCCCCAGAGCTGTTCAGATGCATTTTATTTATGTCTCTCACATGCGTTTTTTTCTTGCCTTATTCATGCTTTCCTGTGCTTTGCCGAGAATAGCAGACCCTTCTTTATTTATGTAATTTTTCAAAACCCTTTTTTTCTTCATATTTTATAGTGTTTTGTGGACCCTTTTAAGTTTTAAGTTCCCTTTCTTTTTCGCGACTTGTGGCCCGCTTAGGCCTGAGTTCCTGGTCGCCCCCCCCCCCCCCCCCAAAAAAAAAAGATTTTTTTTACTTATTTTTATTGCATTGTTTGATTTCACTTCAGCTAATTTTCCAATGTCACAAAAGAATTCCAGAGGTTTCAAAAAGTGTTTGAGGTGCAGAAGGACCATGTCTGTGAGTGACATTCATAACTGGTACCTTCTGTGCCTTGGTCATGATCATTTACCCTCTCAATGTAAACTCTGTTCTAAAATGCAGAAAAGAACACAGAAGAGTAGAGATGCCCAGTGCACTACAGTCCGGTCCATCAACATTGACATCGGAGACATTGACCCAGATGGCTTTAGGATCTGCACTGGCCTTGACATCGGACATCAGTAGTACTTTTCCCTTTTCTGGAGGGCAGGAAGTTTGATTCTGTCGTAACATCAGGAAGCAGTTTGTTCTAAAGAACCAGTCCAAACACCAAAAAGATTAGGATTCTGATTGTAAATAACAGAACCATAGTAAATGCAGGACAGTCCAACAAATTTAAAGTGTTAGGAAGCAAATTAAGCTGGACACAGTATGCAGTTGACTGACACCCATCTCATGTAAGCTTTTCCATTCCATTTAAAGGATCTTAAATTAACCCCCCCATTTTGGGGGGGAGCCAGTGCAATGAAATTAATTTTGTATTAATATCTTCTGTAATTGGGGAACCTATAAGTAATATAGCTGCAACATTCTGTGCCAATTGCAAGGACCCTTCCTGGTACCAGCAATCCCGAAGAAATAGTGTTATAGTAATCTAACACCAGTGTAAACTTCACCGGGAGAACTGAAGGCAAATTCATAGATAGAACTAAAGATTTCAGTCTTTGCAGTAAACATAAGCAGAAAAATAAGCTCCTCAGCAAAGCTTATACCTGGGGGCATAAGTTAAGAGAAGAATCTATGAGGAGACTTATGAGGAAAGACTCAAGATGTATGAGAAGAGACTTGCGCACCTGAGCATGTATACCCTGGAGGAGAGGAGAAACAGGGGTGATATGATACATATGTTCAAATATTTGAAAGATATAAATCCGCAAACGAACCTTTTCCGGAGATGGGAAGGCAGTAAAACGAGAGGACATGAAATGAGATTGAAGGGGGGCAGACTCAAGAAAAATGTCAGGAAGTATTTTTTCACAGAGAGAGTGGTGGATGCTTGGAATGCCCTCCCGCGGGAGGTGGTGGAGATGAAAACAGTAACAGAATTAAAAAATGCGTGGGATAAACATAAAGGAATCCTGTTCAGAAGGAATGGATCCTCAGAAGCTTAGCCCAGATTGGGTGGCAGAGCTGGTGGGGGGAGACAGGCCTGGTGGTTGGGAGGTGGGCCTTGTTCTGGGCAGACTTCTACGGTCTGTGCCCTGAAAATGGCAGAAACAAATCAAGGTCAGGTATACACATAAAGTAGCACATAAGAGTTTAAATTGTTGGGCAGACTAGATGGACCGTGCAGGTCTTTTTCTGCCGTCATCTACTATGTTACTATGTTACTTGCTTTGGTTGAGCATCCTTGGGCCCAACACCGAGGAACCACGAGGATTCCACTTCATCCTTGTTGGTACCAAGAGATCCTTGACTGAAGGCGAAGAAGCATCAGTACTGGTCCTCTAAGAAGCATGGTGCCAGGAGCTCTGGGACACCAGCGTCACTGGTACCTAAGAAGTTTCAGCACCATGAGAACTGCCATTCTCTCCAAAGCTGGGAACCCATCTTCGATTCGGCTCCATTTTCTTTGCAGGCTGCCATAATGAAGACACTGGCTCCAGCTCCATCTTTACTAATGCCTGCCCTTGAGGAGAAATTCTTGGTCATGTTAGAGGAGGAGCTGGGGTGCATCCTGGCTCACTGTGATTACGAGGCATCAACTATGGGGATCACTCCAGCCCAACCTGGAGACCGTGCTCTGTCAGCTGTTCATTGATGCTGGTGTGTTTTCTGATTCTTATCATGGAGAACAAGGGATCACTTCTACATCCCAACCTTTATGGCCTGAATGTTGAGAGTGTAGAATTTTCACCCCTGAGGATGTTTCCAGGGTCCTGCTGGCTTCCAGGAAAGATTCCACTAATAGATGTTACACTTTCAAATGGAAGAGGTTTGGCATCTGGTGAGAGGGCAAGACCCTAGATCCTTTCGCTTGCCCTACACAAAAACTGCTTGAGTACCTTCCCTATCTCTTTTAAGTTTAAAAACCAACTCAGTATGGTTCACCTCAGAGCAATTGGCGCATAGCACCAATGTGTAGAAAGTAAGCCCATCTCTGTACAGCCTCTAGTTGTTTATTTTATATGAGGTTTGCTTCTGACAAATCCCCCCTATCAAACTTCCCACAGTGTCATGGGATCTCTATGTCATCCTCACCCAACTGATGAAAGCTCCTTTTGGACCACTTGATTCATGTCATCTTAAGTACCTGACCTGGAAGATCTTGTTTTTGGTGGCTGTCAGCTTGCAATGTCAGTGAGCTTCAGGACCTAGTAGTTGATCTACCTTGCACAATGTTTAATCATAACAGAGTAGTTCTCCGTACACGTTCTAAGTTCCTTCCTAAGATAGTGTCAGATTTCCACCTTAACCAGTCAATTGGTCTGCTAACATTTTTCCAAAACATCATGCCTATCCTGGTGAAAGTGCACTGCACATCTGGAGTGGACTAAAGCCCATAGACAGTCCACCCAGCATTTTGTTTCCTTTGACCCAAATCAGATGGGAGCAGCCATCGGTAAGCATACCTTATCCAGTTGGCTAGCGGATTGCATCTCCTCTACTTATGCCCAGGCCGAGTTGACTCTAGAGGGTCATGTCACGGATCACAGTAGCAGATCCATGGCTGCATCGGTAGCCCACTTGAGATAAGCTTCCATTGAGGAGATATGCAGAGCTATAACATGGTCTTCAGTCCACACATTCACATCTCACTACTGCCTACAGCAAGATTCCTGATACGACAGCTGGTTCAGTCAGGAAGTCCTGCAGAATCTGTTTGGATTCTAGAATCCAGCTCCACCTTCCTAGGCCCATTCATTTGTGTTCCAGGCTGTACCATCACAACAGGAAATTTTTGGTTCTATAGAGTTATTGGTTCTGGTTGGCCTTGCTGTTACAAGTCCCTCTTGACCATTTATTGTTTTCGGTGAGCCTGGTAACTAGGGATTCTCATCTATGGTAATCTTCTGTCATGCTTGTCCTTGGAGAAAACAAAGTTACTCACTGTTAGCAGGTTCTCTGTGAGGACCTGTAGGACATAAATTACCATATCTCTTCCACTGTTATATTCTTTATGCTTTTTTATCCAATTGAAAGTCCCATGTGAGCAGGGCAAACAGGAAGGCATATGAGCATGCATGGTTGTGCTTGCCAAAGACTTTGGGAAAGTAGCTGCTCCCAGGTTCTGTCGGTGACATCACTACTGTTCCTTCTATACCTTTGGTAAACAGTCGCACAGCAGTTTTTGCCCTCGCACAACAGATGCACCAGGACATTCTTGGTACCTCCTGCAACACCCTGCCATCCTCCTCTGCTGCTACTCCTAAGCCTCTTCCCTCTTAATTTCATCATATGCCCCCTCATTCCAGAGTTTTCCTTCAGTTGAAAAAGGCTCACTTCTTGTACATTAATGCCCTTGAGATATTTAAACATCTCTATCATATCTCCTCTCTCCCTCTTCTCTTCCAGCATACAAATGTTGAGGTTCCTAAGCCTGTCCCTATATTTTTTATGTTCAAGACCGCTTACTAATTTTGTAGCCGCCCTCTGGACCGACTCCATCCTGTTTATATCTTTCTATAGGTGCGGTCTCCAGAACACACAGTACTGTAAATGAGGCCTCACCAGAGACTTATATGAGGGCGCTATCACCTCCTTTTTCTGGCTGATCATCCCTCTCTTTATGCACCCAAGCATCCTTCTGGCTTTGACTGTCACTTTTTCTACCTGTTTGGAAGCTTTAAGGTCATCGGACATAATCACCCCCAAGTCTCGCTCTTCCTTTGTACACTGAAGCACTTCACCCCCTACATTGTACCGTTCCCTCGGATTCTTGCAACCCAAATGTATATACCCAGATATTCAGTGCCAGTGTCCAAATACTGGCTGAGGCTGAATATCCTGCTATAACTTTAAACTCCACAGCTGGAATGTTAAAACAGTGTGGGATATATGCTAATCTTAAAAACAGTTGTCAGATGAAAGACAAAAGTACTAATGGGTTAAGGCAGAGAAGGAGCAATGCATCTACAGCAAGAGGACATTAGCAAAGTTTCCAGAGGAGTTAAGGACACCAGCACTGTTGCTGTACCTGCCATGACTAATACCACCATGGACTTGTTAATCATTACATTGTACCTTTTCCTCTTCCCTCAAAGTTGGGTTCTGCCAAGAAAACATGGCTAATCACAGCCAAGGTAATAAAACAAAGTTCAGTATTGTATCTGTGTGTTTACATGTATGCATAGACACATCATTCTTCATGCTGCTTTAGAGGAAAGCTAACAAAGCACATACTGTTTTCACCCTTGCTGTTTACTGCACAGCATGCAAAACAGTTTCATCTTGTTATGCAAAACTACACCATAATGTTGCTCTGCAAGCAGAGGAAATTGAGTCCATTCTGCTAAATTTCCACATCTGAAGAGATCTGTCACACAAGAAATTTTAGGGCTTCTGTTTTCCTCCACCCAAGGAGAATCACTACTTCTTGAAAAGGTATAATTGGCCTTTTAGCATCCTTTTGAAAGCAGCATTGTACTATATCATTTACTTCAGAGAGTAAATAATGTTAGTAAGCATTTATGCTATTTGACTTTGTTTAGTGCTGATGGAGTATGCCCCTAACCAATAATGCATCTACAAGATTTAATATTTAACTTTTTGGTGGTCAGTGTCCCAGTATATGGTAACATTCAAACAATTGAAGGAGTAGTATAGCAACCAACCAGGAAGAATGATCTAATGATAAGAGCACTGTAAAGTAGAAACAGAAAATGATAGCAGAAAAAGACTATACAGCCTAACTAGTCTACCCAAACATACCTAATGCTTGGTTCTATAATCCCTTCCCCTCCCCTAGAGATCTTCTGTGCTTTTCCCATGCTTTCTTGAATTCAAATCTTATCCTTGTCTCTATCACCTCCACAGGACATGGTTCCATGCGTCTACCGCCCTTTCTGTAAAGAAATATTTCCTTAGATTATTCCAGAGTCTACCACCTTTCATCCTCATCCTATGACCCCTTGTTTCAGAATGCCTTTTCTGTTGAAAGAGGCCTGCCTTTGTGCATTATTTGTTTATTTAGTTGAGTTTATTATTTGATATAATCCTGTTCCAAAAACAACAAAAGTGGTTTACAATTAAAGTTAAGGGAAGAAACCAGTCAGCCAGAGGAATAGAACTTAGGACAGAAGAAAGGTCAAAGTGCAGGAAATACAATGTTGGAGAATAATATGGAAGAAGGGACGAAAAACACTGTCTAGTGCTGCATCCATGAAACTTAGGCCTATTAATGCAGTTCAAAGTCCTGTCTAAAAAGCAGATTGATCTTGAATAAGGAATATCTGATAGATACTTACAGACAAAACTGCAGATCACCAAGGTGGTAAAGAGACAGTCCAAAAATTGGCATATTGATACATTTTAATGCAAACGAATTCAAATATAAAAGCTAATGTGGCCATGTTGTGGTGGAGAGTGCATTAGGAGTATAAATCAAGGGTTGTCTACTAGTGAATGCCAAAACAAATCTGTAGAATTTTGAATGTAATTCTGAAAACTAGTGGTTGCCAAAGTTGATCATTTACCAATTTTGCATGCACTGCAGACACTTTTAACTGCTCTATTCTGATTAACTTGTAAACGCTCTGCAATGTAAAGGAAATCCTTGGAGAAGAGCATTTCAGTAGTCCAGTTGTGTGTGGATTAATACAGGAAGAAGCATATTGAGGTCCCTGTTTTCTTTAAGTAGCTCAAGACAACAGATGAAACTAAGGAAGGAAATGATTTCTTTATCAGGGCAACGATGTGTTGACCAAAGGTCAGCTTGGAGTCTAAAATGATTCCCAGAACTATGACTGTGTCTTTAATGGGGATATGAAAACCAAAGATGGATG